>NC_138059.1:62394974-62994974 GCF_964194185.1 Rhinolophus hipposideros
GTGTGGGTTTAATTAATGAAGGTTTCTGTAAGGAAGTTGTTTTTCAAGGAAGGAGTCTTAGGGATGATTTTTTTTTCCCAAGTGTGTGCATACGTACCACCTTTGTCTGTTTTTTCGCTTTTTGTTTTTTTGTTTCTTTGTTTTTTTAAGCATTTATGTATACTTATGTTCATTTTCTTTACTGAAGTAACTGTTCTTGTATAGAAAAAAAAAGGTTTTATTGGGTATCTATAGAGCCAATGAAGCAATCTGAAGAAAAAGGTTATATAGAGAGAGCCTGAATGCATTGGGGTCCCACTGTATAACGAGATAAAATGCCATGATTTTTCCTAAAATTATGTTACTATTATAATAGCCATTGTACTTTGAAAGGCGAATAACTCGTACCTATATTTTACTCTACAGTTTTGTTTCTTGAGAATTATTTGGTTTCTAATTCTTTTTGTTTTTGTTTCAGTGCTCAAGACAATGAACCATTCAGATCTACTAACCGAGAGATGTGTAGTCCTTTTGCGGGGATGCTCTTTGGTATGTACACAACTTCCAGTTGATTAGACTTCTTCAGTGTTTTATAAAAGGTCTTTAGTGAGAACTCAGTGTTGTAATTAATACTACTTATAGTGATAATAGAAAACATTTACCTAGTGCCTACTTTGTGGTAGACAGAATGCTAAGCATTTAACATGTGTTATATAGCTCTAGTTTTAGAGCTAAGTAACTTTTATTTAGTGATGAGTTTTCAATATATGATAAATGCAATATTAATTTCAATAATGAGCTTTTAATTTCATACTTTAGTATAGTAGCCCTTTGTTGTAGTGTGGCTATTTCTTTTATTCTGTTTTATATGTGATAGTTTTTTTCTTCATTGTTTTTCTTTAGCAAAAGAGCAAAAAACTGCCTTATGTTTTAGTTTAATTCCCTTGAACTATAAACCTTTTTATTTTTTGATAAACATTCTTTGCCATGGTCTTTCCAAGTAGTTTCTGAGGTGTTTTGTTCAAATCATGATCATAATCCACATTTTCTCTTTATTTTTATCAGAAATGAAGGACATTGCTTAAGATAAGCATGTTGATTTGTTATCTTGTCACAATTTAATTTCATAAACAGTGTAAAGAGAGCCTATTTCCTGTGTGTAACTTTAAATAGAAAAGAGGTCTGTTCTTTGTGTAAAAACTATTAGAAAAATTACTTGAAATTTGGTTTTAGTGAAGTATTTGAGAAAATTGGATAACAGGTTAGGTTCATTCAACCTAAAAGTAGTCAGTATTTAAATCTTGGCTTAGAGGTATATAATTGCGTGATAGTCTCAGACCTTAGTTTCTTTGAAAAAATGGTTATTGTGACAAAAATGGCATAGTACCTAGTGTTTTGTTCTAGTGTAATCACTTTAAGTGAGAATTGACCAATTTAACCTATCAGGTCAGCGTAAAGGCTTCATTCTTAGGATGTATTTTGTTAAACATGATAAAAATTGGAGAAGTGGCTTTCTGTGTTAAGAGCCTACTGACAAATAATTATATCAATAAATTGAAATTTTAAAGATGAATGGTAGGAACTTATCATTAATGCAATCCAGGAACTATGGATGAATACTGATGAGACAATACACTCTAATGTTTGAAACAAACCGTTCAAGCCATTTAATCCAGTGGTTTATCTCTTATGCTTATGTATTTTTTTCCCTAGTCTATATTTGTGTATACCCATAGGAAATTTATTCTCCAGAAACAGCGCATTCCATCTTAAGTGGCTCTGGTTATTATATTATTATTTCAATCGAACTGAAATTTATCTTCCTATAATTTTGTCCCAAGGATCTCATTTGGATCTCTTTGCTTTATTTAAACAAATTAAGACCGTTCACTACTTCGAGCAAAAATTATATATTGTGGGGTTTATAACAGAACCATGGGTTATTTGCAAGTTATGTTTTAAAATTTCTGTTTGTTACTGACTGTTTAATTCCCCTATGGTGAGAAAAATAATATATATAATTTCAATTATTTCAAATTTGATTTTTTTTAATAAAAGTTTTTAATGCCTCTGAATATAGTGTCTCAATGCACGTTTAGTGTGTACTTGAAAGAATGTGCATTGTGTGGTGGTCGAGTGTAGTCGTTTATAAATATCAGTTAAGTCAATTGGTTGATAGTAATGTTCACGTCTTATACGTTCTGAATGATTTTTAACTGTTCTTCCACCAGTTGCTTCAAGAGAAGTGTTAGTTCTCTGACTGCCTTATTCTTAGTGTGAGGCCTGGAGTGCTGGATGGCTCTTCTCAGTGTTCCTGCACCTTCCTCAGTTCCCAGCAAGGCCTGCGTGCCCCCGCCAGAGTGTTGTTCTCCCCGCGTCTCTCCTTCCTCTGCAGGAGATGGCTGTCGCTTGTTCCTTGGATCAAGGCTGACCCTGCACATCTGGTTCTCAGACGGCGGGCTTTTTCGCTGTTCCTGCCCCTCCCCAGGGTGGTGGCCAAACTCTTCGCTGTCTGTGGAGAGTTTTGTGTGAGAATCTCCTGTCCTTCCCCTAACAGTAACAGATCTTTGCTTTGTATGTGGTGTTGAATGCTGGGTCCGGGCAGGCTTCTGTCCTTCAGCAAGTGGATTACAGCTCACTATTGCTTTTTGTGAGAAAAGAGTCTGGAAATCAAGCAGTGTTTCTGGGCCTCAGAAGAGTCTCTTTCTCTCCTGAACATTCTGGCGAGGGGGGGCGGCAGTTAAGGGCAGATTCCTTTGGTGTCTGGGCATCGGGTGAGTCTACACGTTATGCCAGCCCCCACAGAGCCTTAAACAGTTCTTAACGTTTTAGCCATTTTCTTCTTACCTGCTTTTAAGGCAGCTGCCTGTTTCTTTGTGTTCTAGCAAAGGTAAAACACCCATCTCTCTTTGGGTTGGTTTTTATACCCTTTGAAATTCAGTTTACCTGGTGGATTGTAACCTCAGCTCTCTGATAGGCTTTTTAAAAGTTATGATTTTTGTAGATGACTGAGCTTTTTTCCATTGTACGGTCTGAGCGGTTTTGTGGCTTTCTACTTTCTAAGCAGAAGTAGAAATCTCTGTTTGGTTCTTTATAATAGCTTCCATTTTCTCCTCATGCTATTCCTCTTCACTGAAATACTTGGGTATAGTGATGGTAGCTATTTTAGCACCCTTGTTTGAGATAAACAATCATCTGTTGTTTATGTGGCTTTTCTATTGACTAACTTTTCTAATGGTCATGGGTCACTGTATTAGTTTTCTGTTGCTACATCACAGATTAGCACAAATTTAGTGTTTCAAAACATCCCACATTATCTCAGTTTCTGTGGGTCGGGAGTTTAGTTGGCTCTTCTGCTCAGGGTCACACAAGGCTGTAACCCAGGTATCAGTCAGGATGGAGGCTTAAGTGGGAAGCCTCGACTTCCAAGCCCACTCAGATTGCTGGCAGAAGTCACTTCCTTATGGCTGTGTTACTAAGGGCCCTGGCTTCTTACTGGATGTCGGCTGAAGGCCTCCCACACTTCCTAGAGGCCAAATGCTGTTTCTTGCTGTGTGGGCTTCCTCCCCCTGGCTGCTCACTTTATCATGTCAGCAAGGAGACTCTCTAAACTCAGGGAGGGCTTTTACCTGGTGATAAGATCACGCCCACCCAGGAGAATCGCCCTTTTGATTAATTAAAAATTGATTTGGTACCTTAATTACATCTGCAAATTCCTTTCACCTTTGCCATATTCTGTCGGTGAGAAGGAAGTCATAGGTCCTGCCCACATTCAAGGGTTTATACAGGGAGTCAGCACCAGAAGACAGGGAACATAGGATCTCAGAATTTTGCCCCCCCCACAGTTAACGTTTTTCTGTTACTTAAGGACCAATCTTTGTGAGGCCTTATTTTAAGCTTAGCTAGGGTATGTAGGGTAGCCTTCCTTCCAGGGGTAGTTCAGCCTTACTACTACAGAGTGACCTGAAGACCCCAGGGGATCACTGAGAACTTCACTTTCGCTGGTCTGAGCTTGAATTTCTCTCCACTTTGCTTGAGGTCTGAGAATTGTTCCATTTTCATGTCCTCCACAGTTTTTTTTTGCCCAGCTGATGGGATTTCACTCTGTATGTGCACAGTAAAGTCAGAAGTGATCTCTCTGTGGATTTCTAAACCTCTTTGGTTTTTTTCTCTTTCTTTTTTCTTTTTTCTTTTTTAAAGGAAGGCACAGCTCACTGTGTCCCATGCGGGGATCCAACCTTGGTGTTATTAGCACCATGATCTAACCAACTAAGCGAACCTGCAACCCCTCTAAAGCTCTTTTGATGCTTCTTTTGGGACCTTTGCCCTAAACTTCCAGCATTTTAGCCTTCCTGAAATTTTGATCTTTATTTGCTCAATTTAGCTCAGTTCCCAGCTTGGTTTGGGCTCTCCTTCCTTGTACCTGTATTTGGAATTTGCTTTGGGCAGACACGGGGGTGCTCATTCATCTTTCTTCCCTCAGGTATTACAGTCCTGTACTGTCTGATGCCCATTATCTGAAAAAGTTATTTCATATATTTTTCCCTACTTTTATTGATTTTTTTATGGTGGGAGGTTAAGTTCTGTGCTTGATACTCCATCATGATCAAAAGCAGAATAGATATATCTACTTTGATTATAAAGCATTATTATTAACCTTATGTAATTCATGTTCTCCCCCTAGGGGAGCTCCACTCTTGCTGACATCTATGCTTAGTGGACAAACTGTGTCTCCACTGATGGTTGCGACTCTAATAAGTTAGGGGAGGCATTGCTGGTTCAGTTGCCTTTTTGATATCCTGTGACTTGTTAGAATTCTAGATCATGCATGTCTAGATTAAGAGGTCATTTTGTGTCATTAACATACGCAGTAATAATCTTCAGTGGATCCAAAATGTTTGCCCAACTGGATTTTCACATAAGTGATACCAGGGTGAGGTGTGTGTGTGTGTTCTGTAGGATTGAGGTAACCAGTGAAGTTTTTTGAGCAGGGCGCTAGTGTGATTCGTGTTGTATTTTAAGACAGTCTTACGTAAGTGTGCTGGATAGATTGAAGCAGGGAGAGGGGGAGCTTGGGAGACTAGTTAGGAGGCTATTGCGGCGATCCAGGTGAAATGTGGACAGGCCCTAACCCAGGTTAATGGCTGTGAGAATAGAAAAGAGGGTCCTTGTGTGGAGTGAATGAGAGAGGAGGAGCAGTCAAAATTTCAGTGAGATTTTGAGGCTTGTTTATCCGGTCATTAACAGAAAACAAAGAGGGACAGTTGCTTTTGAGATGTTTATTTTGGATGCACTTGTTAAATTCAAGGGGCTTGTGGGAGATAATAGTGGAGGTGATATCCCAATTATTGGAAACATGAAGATGGGGATTAGAGTATTCTCTTATTTAAGATGCTTTTGGACTAAATGTAGAGGTTTGGAAAGGATTAATGTGTCATATTTGATACAGCGTAGATATTCATAAATGATGAAATTAATTGTTGAAGAGGTAGTGATACATACTATTTTACTTTATATATTTCCTGCTTATGCAGTAATTATGACATAGTTATTAAAGATGGAGGTTTAAAACTTTGAGTGTCTAGCTGCGTATGTGCTCAAGAGTTAAGATGACATTTTTTTCATTTTCTAGGAGGTGAAGATCGAGAACGTATACAGAGAAGGAAAGAGAAATACAGATTAGAACTATTGGAACAAATGGCTGAACAACAGAAGAACAAGAGACGGTAATGAAAGGTTTGCATTTAAAAAGAGATGTTTTGAATTTAAAATGGATTTGTGAAAATGACATGGTGGTAACTATTACATAGTAAAATACGGGGATATTTTTCTTAATGTGATTTTGTATTTGTAAATTACTTCAATTTTAATCTGAACATTGTAAATGAGGGTAAATAAATACTATGAGAGTGGTCATTTTTTTTGTCAGAGGTATCAAATGAGAGTATATATTCTGTAACAGGCCTTTTACATATCTGCGTTAATTTCTTCAATTATTGATTTACGGTAGCATTTAATGTTATCTATTTGCCTACCGTATTATCCTATGTATAGTAAGAAATACACAGAATATTTCATCTTTTAACAATGTAAAATGTAGTATAAAAATAAACATTGATAAATTCACAGGTATTTATTAATCTATTGTGTACAAGTCTCAGTGTTTATAATCTTTTTTGTAGAAATGTGGTTTACTTTGCCCCAAATCAGAAAATTTAGTTTTCAGAGTTATTTAAGGCTTTACTGTCAGTTAAGGGAATTATTTGTATTTGGAGATGTTATTACATGGACTTTGGGTGTAAGTTTCAGTAGCGCTTATGATTTTGATAGTGTTGACTATGCTTTTTAATATGTAAAACTTTGATTTTGTTTAGAGAAAAGGATTTGGAACTCAGGGTTGCAGCTTCTGGAGCACAGGACCCTGAGAAATCCGTAAGCGTTCCTGGCATCTTTTAATACTTAGTCTTTCATTCAAATAAGCCTCAAATGTGGCAGCAAGTGGAGACAGATAGACGACATTGGGGGAAATGTAAGAGGTGACCAGTTTGAACAGTAATAAACTAAACTTGTTTATTTCTCTAAAGTAATTCATCCTTTTTTATATGTGCATGTTTTTTTTTTTTAAGTTTGTTTCAAGTTAGTTCTTTCTACTTTGTTCAATGTACTATTCCATGGGAAAGTTATCTCAGTTTAATTTACAATAGATGTTCATATTGTTCTTGAATATGTCTTGACTACTTTCCTTATATTGGATTGATTTCCAAAGAAACCGAAATCTTTAATGCCGGTCTTTCAGTATTTAAGTAATTTTTTTTGAATGAAAAGAGAGATAATAACCTTATTTTTACTTTAATTTTTGCAATTCTCATCATTAAAGTGGAATGAATTACTTACATCATTGCAGTTAAGTAAGAAGAAGGCAATAATGTATTGCTCTGCTCAAAGTGTACTTTTTCTGTAGTTGGATATGTAGATTTACTTGCTAAGGCAAGTTTTACTTGCGTTTTGAATGATGATTAAGAAACTTAAATTTCATTAAAAAGTTCATTCTTAAAAAGAATATAGCAACTTAAAATTATTCAACTTGAGGCAATTTTTGATTTCTTTTCACTTAGGCTAAGTGTATATCCTGTGGGTTATCTCTTTAAATAATTTTAATAGTGCACCGGCATCATTCCCAGTGTGCTTTTTGACAGCTCATAGAATAAAACTTTTAGATTAACCTGAGAAATCATTCCGGGGGAAGATAAACATGGTGGGGGAGAAAAGGATAAATTCCAAAGTTAGATTTATTTTCTTCTATCATTAAATACCCTTTGAAATAGTTTTCACAGTGAAAAAATTCCTTTTAAAGTCTTGAACTTTTTAATGTAATATGATGGCATGTTAAACTTTGGATTTATAGTTCCATTAGTGTTTGATGGTCCCTCTTATTTATATTTGAATGAAACAACCTCTAGAGTGTCAAGTTGCTTTATGAGAATAAAAAAAATAATTAGACATAATATGAGTAGTTGACCATTACTTTTAGGTTTCCTTTTGATGTGCAAATCTTAGAAAAGGACCCACAAATGGTATTCTAGAGCAGGGGTTAGCAAAGTATAGTATAGCTTTGGCCAAATCCAGTTACTGCCGATTTTTGTCCATAAAGTTTTATTGCAGCACACTCTGCTCATCTGTTTACATACTGTTTTGGCTACTCACTGTGGCTGAGCTGAGTAGGATGACCTCTAAAGCCTGATGTATTTACCGTTTGGCTCTTTACAGAAAACGTTTGCTGACTGTTCTAGAGAATACTGTGATGGATAGAGAAGCAGCATAGTATTGTAATGTAATTGAGAGTTTTATATTTAGAATCAATACCTCGCTCTAGTCTTTGCTTGATTATTTATTATGGCAAAATGTTAGGTGATTTATGTACTTTCAGGGAGCCTCGGTTAACCTGTTTATATGAGAAGGACTAGAGCGTCTAGTTGTAAAATTCTGTTCCTCTGTGACTGACTAAAGTGTGCTGGCAGTCTGGGATTAGAGAGCCTTTTGAGGTGCCTTCCACCTTTAATTTTGTGATTATGTGTAACAAACAGATTTTTTTCTTTCTTTTAGCCTGATAGACTAAAGCAGTTTAGTGTGGTTCCACGACACTATGAAGAGAAGATACCACCTGAAAGGCCCAGAGTAGCATTCCAGACACCTCTCCCTCCTTTATCGGCCCCATCTGCCCCACCCATCCCTCCAGTTCACTCCTTCCCGTCTCAGAGTGAAGATTTGCACAGTGGCCTCAGCAGCACCCTTGGTGAAATGGTGCCTCCCAGGTGCTTGTTTAAAATGTTTTTTGTTTGAGAAGTAGGTAAGGTATCATTGTATTTTGTGTTTAGAAGCGTTTACTGAAGCAGATAACATTAACCTTCAGAGATTTTTGTGGAATTAATGACATTTCTCAGATAATTTCTCTTGAAATCTGTTTTCATTGTTGGTCTTCTGTCATAAAAACAAGGGAAATCATAACGTTCTTTTATTGTTTAAAGATTCTTTAGTATTTTTAGAATGCATAAGTACATTTAGTATTTAGTTTTAGGTCATATATTTGAATATCTATTTTTGATATCTTTTAACATAAAAGATGTACATTTTTTTCAATTTTGTAATTCCACTTGGCAAACATTGAATAATTCCTTCACATTATGCAGAAAAAGTTTCTAATGTGGCCCCTTTATATGTATTACTTTATCTTCTGTTTCATTTAACTCTTTCTGTGTGATTACTCATGGGCTATGTAACTCAAATACCTAAAATGAAAACTGTTAAGATTATAGAACTATAATTTCGGTACTAGGGCAAAGATTTGATTTCCATTGGTAAAAGGCGTCATGCTATATGAGACTATACGTACAGAAAATCCTGTTGTTGACACTTACATTCTCTGGGTTGTGCTTTCTTCTCTTAGTAGGACTTGAACTTATTTTTTGCTTACTATTAATGTATTAATTATAGGAGTGTATTTACTCAGGTGTTTTTCTTTTTTAACAGTGATATTTTCTGTGCTATACTTTCTTTCAAAAGGACTTGGGCTTTTATTTACTACTAACAAATTGCAGGACTTTGTTTACTGTATTAGTCAGGTGTTTTATTTACTTCCTGACTCAAAAGACTAGGTGGGATTGGAATTACTGAGCATTATGTTGTGGTCTCAGCATTGGCTGAGGGATTAAAATGGTTGGTTTCACTGTCTGGATTTTGGTCATACTGCACCTTTATTGAACTTCAATTTTCTCATTTGTAAAAGTGCAATACTAATATTTTTCCTTATCTATAATTACAGGGTTGTTGTGAGGATTAAATCTTAAATAAATCTCTATAAAAATGTAAAATTTAATGATATTGACAATTTTTCATAGCACTTTTCAACTGCTTTCTTGATGTATCTATGGAGTGAGAATGGTAAGGGTAGGCAAGCTGAGTGACTAGTAAATGTGAAAACTATTCATGACTGAAGAGAACTTGAATGCCTTCTGAGCCCTTCGGGATTATTTTGAAGTATACCGCAAGGGACAACATGTTAAGATACACTTAAAAATACGAACATTCTAGGGTGCCCCCTTTCTCTTTTTGTTCATCTAAAGGAATTTTCCTTTGCCAGTTTCACTGTTGGAAAATGTTGCCTTGGTGGAAATAAGTGATATTTCCTAATCAGTAATGAAGTGCTGAAGTAGAAGTTTGAACTTTATGAAATCCTAAAAATTGTATCAAGACTTTACTGTTGATATATATGGTTAACTTTTCACATTATGGTTAACTTGCTTTGAGAGAACAATAATACCTTTTTAGAGTTACAAAATGCACCTCTTCCCCCAGTCATATGGAGCCATTTGTATACTCTTCATCTTCCTGAACTATCCTTCCTCTCTGTGATTAACTCACTGTAGCAACATGGCTGAAGCATTGCCTTTTCTAGAAAGCTTCCTGAGGTTCTCCTCCTCTCCCCTGTGTGATTTAAATGTCCCTGATCCGTGTTCCTATAGCACCCTGCGTCTACTTGTTTCATTACTTGGTTTCATTACTGTCCTTTGCTGTAATTGTCTGTTTATTTCTGTGTTATTCCTGATGGACAGGGACCATGTTTGTTCAATATTCGCATATAGTGACTAATTAGATATTGGTTGATGGAACAAATCTGATGTTTTTGTCTTACATAGTATTGTAGCTTTTTCTAAAGCAGTAATTACATTTTCAGTAACATTTTTGCAAAAGAATGATGTTGATTTTTAAAAATTACAATGAAATATGAGAAAATTTTCCAATTTTTTTTTTTTTGATACAGGATTGCACCTCTGCCTCCACCTCCCCTCCTACCCCCTTTGGCTACTAGCTATCGAACTCCTTACGATGATGCGTACTATTTTTATGGAGCCAGGAATACTTTGGATCCCGGTCTTGCTTACTGTAAGTTATCTTGTATGTATATAAGTCTATAGGGTAAACATTTTTTTCCAGTGGTTCAGTCAGGAAAATTGTTTTTTGTACAAGCGAAAGTACGTAAATGAGAAAAGCAGTTTTACTTAATTCAAATGTTATACACTTGTTGATTTAATAAGTTGGCCTATTTTAAAACTTAGTTATATTTCATAGTTATTTCCTTCTTATTTAGATTGAAACAAATAATTATGTTGCATTTTCTTGCATTGTTTTCTGCTAACTCCTAACCCAGAAGGAAATAGGAATTGTTTTTCCTTGGGTCACATATTCAGTATGTGACTTTTCTTTTAGGTATAATTGTTATTAAATGGGTACTCTCTAATAAATATGTGGTGTTTTTTTTCTTTAAGATGGTTCAGGAATGGTGGGAGCACAGCCTGCAGCTTATGTTAGCGCTCCCGTCGCCCACCAGCCAGCACCACCTATTATGTAAGTCATTAGTTAAAACAGTAATTGCTTTTAAGATTAATTTGTCTTCCTTAGAACGTATATTACTCAACTCATTAGTTTTTTCTTCAGAACAGAAATCTTATTTTAATTTCTAATTATTGCATAACCATTATGTTCACAGTATTGCTTTTAAGTCAATGTTTCCTAGAAAACACATTTTAAAATTAAGAATAACATCACTTTTTCTCATTACAAAAGTCTTGTATGCATATTATTGATAAGAAGACAAACAGACATCTGCAAAAAATTGAACTCGCCTAAAATTTCCTTCATCCAGAGAGAGCCACAGCTAAATATGCATTCAGGAAGTCTTTCTGAGTATACATGCAAACTCACAAAAATAGACACACACACCAAAATAATACTATATCCTATATGTTGTTTTATATTCTGCTTTTAAAATTAATATTATATCATAAATATTTTTCCAGGTCAATAAATATACTTCTAGAGAATCTTTTTTTTAAATTGAACTTTTTATTTAGAGGTAATTGTAGATTCCCATGGTGGAATTGTTAGAAATAACAGAGACATCTTGTGCCCTCTTTACCCAGTTTCTCTCAATGCTAACATCGTGGCAAAACTATGGTACAACATCACAACCCAGACATATGACACAGGATCCAGTCAGGATATAGAACACATCCATCACCACAAGGATCCCTTATGAGGGTGCCCTTTTATAGATATACCTGGTTCCCTGCTGTTTGTACTCCCTCCTTGGCCACTGGCAACAACTCTTCTCCATTTCTATAATATCACTTTAAGAGTGTTACATCAATGGAATTATTTAATAATAGCTAACTTTTTTCTTTGTTTAATTTTTATTAAAGTTATTGGGGTGACATTGGTTCATAAAATTCTATAGATTTCAAGTGTATAATTCTGTAATACACCATCTGTCTATTGCATTGTGTGTTCAGTACCCCAAGTCAGCTCTCCTTCCATCACCATATATTTGACCCCCTTTACCTTCTTCTACCACCCCATCTTTCCCCTCACTCAGGTAATCACTGAACTGGTATTATTTTTTTGTTTGTCTTGTTCGTTTATTGCTTTCAGTTTTATATCCCACATGTGAGTGAAGTCATACGGTTTTCTACTTTTTGCGTGCTAATCTCAAGATCCATCCGTGTTGTCACAAATGGCAGTATTTCATCTTTTCTTATAGTTGAGTAGTATTCTATTGTATTTATGTACCACATCTTCTTTATCCCATCATCTGTTGAAGAACAGATAGTTGTTTCCATGTCTTGGCCACTGTGAATCATATGGATAAATGTTTTCAGATTTTTTCAGTAGATAACCCAGAAGAGGGATTGCTGGGTCATCTGGTAATTCTATTTCTTAATTTTTTGAAGAATCTCCATACTGTTTTCCATAGTAGCTATACCAATTTACATTCCCACCAGCAGTGTATGAGGGTTCCTTTTTCTCCACACCCTCTCCAACATTTGTTATTACTTGTCTTGTTGATAATAGCCATTTTAACAGGTGTGAGGTGGCATTTCATTGTGGTTTTGATTTGCATTTCCCTGATAGCTAGTGAACTTGATTGAGCATTGTTTCATGTATCTCTTGGCCATTTGTGTGGGGGTTGACTTTTTAAAGTCAGCATAATTCTCTGTAGATTTGGTTGTTGCATGTATAAATAGTTCATTTGTTCTTATTGCTGAGGAACATTCCATGGTATGGATGTACCATAGTTTGTTTAACCATTCACTCGTTGAAGGACATCTAAGTTATTATGGATGGAGCTGCTATAAACATTTGTGTACAGATTTTTGTATGAATATAGCCTTCATTCCTTTAGGATAATTGTCCAGGAGTGTTATTGTTGGGTTGTGTGGTACGTTGTTTGGTAGTTAACAGGTTAGTTTTGTAAGAAACTTCCAAACTATTTTCAGAAAGGCTATATACCCTTTTGTATGCATATCAGCAATGTGTTGAGAATCTGGTTTCTTCACATCTTCACCAGCATTTGGTGTTGTGACTTTTATTTATGCTATCCTGATAGGTGTGTAGTGATATGTCATTGGGGTTTTAATTTACATTTTCCTAATGATAATGATGTTGAACACCTTTCCATGTGTTTATTTGCCATCAATAAATCTTTTTGGTTAAATGTCTCGATGTCTTTTGTACATTTTCTAATGGGAATTTTTGTTTTTAAAACTACTGAGTTTCGAGAGTTCTTTATGTATCTTAAATACTAGTTATTTGTCAGATAATATGGTTTGCAAATATTTTCTGTCAGCTTGTCTTTTTATCCTTTTAGCAGGGTCTTTCACAGAGCAAAAGTTTTAAATTTTGATCAAGTTCAGTGTATGAGTTTTTCCTTTTATAGATCATGCTTTCAGAGTCCTAGATACTCTTCCTAGGCCTAGGTCCCAGAGATTTTTCTCCTATTTCCCCCCCCCCCCCCAAACGTTGTAGAGACTTAGATCAGAGGTGTGTTTTGGTGGGGCGGGGGAGAGGGGCTGTGGGTTCCCATTGGCTCCCAGCACCATTTGTTGACAAGATTATTTTTCCTCTGTTGAATTGCTTTTGCACTTTTGTCAGAATCAGTTGGGCGTATTTTGTGGGTCTGGTTTGGGGATTTTTTTTTCCTTTTCATTGATCTATATGCCTATTTTATACTGGTAGCGCTTGATTATTGTAGCACTGTAGTGTAAGTTTTGAAATTGGGAAGTGTGAGTTCTCGAAATTTGTTATTATTTTCTAAGATTGTTTTGACTCTTGTAGGTCCTTTGTAGTTACATGTGAATTTTAGGATCAGCTTGTCAGTTTCTGCAAAAAGGGGGTTGAGATTTTGATAGCGATTATGTAGAATCTGTAGATTTGTTTAGTCAGTATTACTATCTTAATTTTTTTACAAATTTTTTATTGTGGTAAATACACATAAAACCACTTAAAGCATTTGTAATGTATAGTTCAGTGACATTAAGACATTTGCATTGTTGTGCAATCATCACCACCATCCGTTTCCAGACCGCTTTTCAATCTTGAATTAATAGGAGTTTTAGCAGAATTGCTGAATAGAAAATCAATATATAAAAAGCAGTTGCAGGCCATGGCAGTTTCTTTAAAAGTTAAACATATACTTAACATGCAACACTGTAATTCCACTTCTAGGCGTATACTTAAGAGAATTGAAAGTATATGTACATACAAAGACTTGTGTGTGAATGTTTATAATAGTATTATTTATGATAGCCAAAAAGCATGAACAATTCAAACGTCTATGAACTAGTAAATGGATAAACAAAATGTTCATACAATGAAACACTGAATATTCAGCAATTTTAAAGGAATGAACTGCTGGTGTATGCTACAACATAACTCAAAAATATGATTTGTGAAACAATCCATTTATATTGTTTGTTTTCACTTCTATGAGATATCCAGAAAGAGCAAATTTACAGACAAAAAGCATGCCCCTTCTGATAGATTGCCTGAGGCTCGGGGTGGGAGTAGGGATTGGTTGCATATTGGTAGGATTGGAGGGATATTTTGGGGTTATGGAAAAGTTCTAAAACTACTAGGTGGTGGACATGGTTGTACAATTCCATATATTTCCTGAAAATCTTTGAGATGTGTAATTACTACCCCTATCTTTTCTCTCTTCTTCCCATCCTGATCTGACTGTACATACTTACCTAAATGCTTTCTTTCTGGAGCCAGGGCGGAATCAGTAAATAAAGGCCACGAATTTGGATTCTTGAGCAAGGGGTCAGAGAAAAACAGGAAGAAAACTGAGTGAAACAGATACTGAGAGAATCTATCCACCATGTAATTTATAGCCAGTTTACTTTGAGAGATTAATTTAGTTGAACACTCAGATAAGCCTTCTCAACCTTGTTTATTCATTAATACACGCAGAGCTCCTTGCTATGAAAAAGTGTAAGGTCTTTTAGGAATCATTTGCTCTGGGCTCCTCATTTTTCCTTTTACCCATTCATAATCCAACGTGACAGTGTACATAAACATGTCTGTTTATCCTAATAAAAGATTGTAAATACATTGGGTGAGTTGAATACACAAAGGAAACTCAGATTTAAAGTGATAATAATGTTTTTGGAAATGAGATGCCTTTGTAGTCTCTTTGTAATTATAATTTTATTATAAAACCAATATTTGTCTTTTATAATTCAGATTTTTAAAATGTATTGTTTTCTGCAAAGTGGCTACATTCCCATACTTAAAAACGTGTTGTATTAAAGGCAAATAGCACTTTATTGCTTAAAATTTATATAACCGTAATGTTTAAAATATTTCCTTTTTTGATTTTTTAATAAGTTTTTCAAAAATTTTTGCTTTATTTGGGACTGTCAGACTTTTTACGTATAAATTGGCTAGGATACACCTGAAATCTATGTAATTTCACTAACAGTTGTCACCCCGATAAATTAAAAAATAAATAAATAAATTGGCTAGGATGCTATTACTTTATATTGGAGTGTATTTATTAAGTAAATCATTGGTTACATTATTTGATGGACTTCCACTGTATTATTATTAGTGTGCCTTCAGAAAAGTGCATAAGCCATGTGTATACTGCTTGATGAATTATCACAAGGTGTTTTCACCCCTATGAAACTACCACCTAAGTCAAGAAATAGGTCCAGTAAATTTGAAAGTTTCATGAATTGTGAAAGCAGAGCTGGCGGAAGATCTTAGGAAGGAGTCATTAACATGAGGATTGCTCTTTGACCTACAGAAAACTAACTCTCTTCCCGTTTTTAAATGTGCTACTTATATGCCATGCTGTTGCAAAGGAGTGTTGTGTTTTCTTCTTGCTTCATCATAAATGGATTCAAATTATTAACTATGTATTTTATGTAGGAATATGGTTGGACAGAACGAATTGAAAATGACAAGTGATCGAGCAATAAATTCAGGATTGGTTTTTGAAGATAAACCAAAGCCTTCAAAGCAGTCACTTCAGTCTTACCAGGAAGCTTTGCAGCAGCAGGTACTCATTCATGGATTGGGTCATTCGTTTGTTCATTCATGTGATCATTTTGCGTGTTAGCACAGGGGTCCTTTAGAACTGAATGTGGCAGAGAAGAGCAAAGATAGCAGTTATGTATAATTCACTATGATAAGGTTTGATGTAGATGGACTGGAATGCTGTGGGAAGCATCGGATAGGGAGAATAATTGGGCAGGGAGGACGGCTTCATTCACATGGTTGTTGAGCTGCGATATACACTGAGTAGACAGGAAATTCCTGGTATATTCAGGGAATAGAATTGATGTGGGAAAAGGGGCTGGAGTGTTAGATTGTGCTAGATGGTGCAGGACAAGTTATAAGGGGTTTTCAGTTGCGTCCTGTTTTGGATAGCCAGAGGGAGGACATTTTAAACCAGAGTGAAAGGAGTAGTTGATGTGAGCAAATTAGGCTTTTAGGAAGATATCTGGTTGTGATGTAGGCGAATGGGAAAGAGATGTGGCAGAGACACTTTGTAAGGGGGTGGGGAGATGGGAGGGATATCCAAGAGACAATTGGGGTTTCAGTGGTGGGACTTAGATACAGGGGATGAGAAAGAACAGGGTGCTTGCAGGTGATTCTGAGTGTTGCAATCTAGGAGAATAATGAGGCAGTGAACTAAGACGGGGAAAAAAGTAGGATACTTTTAAGGGAGGAGAATAATGGGTTCTGTTGTAGTTTGTAATGTTTGAAGAGAGTTTACTGAAGAGTAAACAGTATCAAATGTATGGATTTGGGGCAGGGAATACCCATATCTCTGAGAGGACCCTGAAACTCTTGGTAGGGTCATGTCCACCTGAGGTACTTTTCTATGAAGTTCCACCTAGATTTCTTCTAAAGCTCCTTTTTTTCCATTTTTCACATGGGCAACCTTCTTGAAAGATGGATTTTTTTTTTAAAGCTATAGAATTACCAACATTATTTTTTTTATGTTAGTGTTCTACCAAATAAAAGACTGAATTTATGTTTGTTTTCAAATGAGCTTATTAAAAACCACTGACAAAACTAAATTTCCTGTCTCTAGAATGTATTTTATGTGTGTCATGATTACCTTGGCCTTGGTGGAGTGGTTGCTTCCAAAATGACTTGTTTATTGCCTATCCATATGTCTCCGGAAAACAAACCTGTACTTATACTTGATGATGATGATAAGGTTGTATTGGTTTTGTTTGCTGTCATAAAGTTGTACTTTAAATAGAGAACTTTGAACTTTGCATCTCTAGGAATTCTGGGAATGGAGTTTGCCCAGGGGAGATAGTTCTGGTGAGGAGTGTGGAGTAGTTTGTGGCCTGCCAGGTCCCATGAAAGGGTAGATGGGAAAGGAAAGTAGGGAGATCCTGTTGGTCCTCATGGAATTTGTGAGGTGAGGGAGGGAGTGGTTTCAGGTGGACAGTGAGTTTCGATGCCAAAGTGGCATCGATGGCTGGAAAAGACTAGTGGCCATCAAAGTGTTTTAAAATTGGGTGTTACGTATGTTTGATTTTAAATTTCAGAGTGAAGCACACTGAAAAAATTTCCAGTTTTTTTTCTGTAATAAGAAAAATAAAATAAACCTGATAGTAAAACAAACTTTTTGTATCAGAATACTTGTTAGGCCTTACTGTGACTGTTTCCTCTGTTGTCAAGATTCGGGAAAGAGAAGAAAGAAGGAAGAAAGAGCGGGAAGAAAAAGAAGAATATGAAGCTAAACTTGAAGCGGAAATGAGAAGTTACAACCCCTGGGGCAAAGGCGGAGGTGGTGCTCCTCTCAGGGATGTAAAGGGAAATCTGATAAGTACGTTACTTCCACTAATGTGTTGTTTTTAAAAGAAACGAAATGATTTTTAACTTTTGAAAAGAATGGGACATAGAAAGAAGTGTGAATCATAGCCTGTAAGGCAAAGTCTCTTTTTTATGTGGCTTAATGCAAAAGAGTATTTTGATAAATATAATAACAGGTTAGCAAACCTTTCTTCAGAAGACTAGTCATTTGTTTTTATTACAAATTGTTCATCCTCTGATGATAATAACTCTGTTACAGAGAAAAGCTCATGTTAGTTGGCAAATTTTTACCCACACTACTGGAATTTAAAAAATTTTCCTGGTAAAAATAGCAAAACTCTTACTACAAGCTTTGTGGTTTTCTTTTTAAACCAGTCAGATAGCTTTAAAATAAGTGATCTGGAATAGTGTGATGTGGGATGTTGTGTTTAATTCATATATATCATATGCCTGCTCAATGCAAGGACTCCTTTGAAAAATAAAGACTGGGTCTCAGAAATTTTCTGGCAGGTTGCAGAATTGCATTGATTTATCTTTTAATTATGTGCTCTCAAAAATACTTGATCTAGAAATCATACAAGAAGCACTTTGAAAAAAGAAACTTCATACAGCTTGTTATGTATATTAGAATCCTCTACAATTAGCTTTTAGTTGAGAATGAAAGTAAAGCAAAGATAATGGGTTTTTGAAAATTGTTAAATTTGAAATGAGAAGTGAATCGTAGAATCCCATTAAAGTGGGTAAAAATGTAGATTTCATGTTCATTATTGTAAGGATAGTTGCGTGGTACATTCAGAAGATTTTTTTAATATTGAGTTATTAGAGTTGTTTATGTGTCTTTGATTCTTTATTAAAAATGACTTTTTATAAAAGATACATTGAAGCCCACTTAAAATAATAAGATAACTCTTTTCCTTTCCTAGCTTCACCTCATAAATACTTTCCTCAACGTTTTGAAGATTCTTACTCTATAGATGAGATTTTAGGTGATGTATAAATAGACATTTAAAGGTTAAATATTTATTTGAATACATATTAAAAAACACTGGTTTTCCACTTATGGATTTCCTTTTAAAGTACATGTATTAGTCCAGGTGTTTAACAAAAAGTGCTGTAACAAACAACCCCCAGTTCTCAGAGGCTGAGGCGTAAGGCAGTATTCCTTTACTTGTCCCACGTGTCACATCCTGATGCAGTTTGGGTTTTTTCTCCTCCAAGAAGTGACTCAGGAATCCAGGCCTCTTGCATCGTGTCACTCCTTCACTTCTGGTGGTGCAGACAGGGCCCAGGGGTGGGAGAACAAGTGGAGAATTTTGTTGGGGTCTGGCTTAGATGTGGAGGAATAGCACGTTCCTCCCTGTTCCATGGTTCAGACCTCGTATAAGATTCTGGGAATTGCTGGGATGTGTAGTTAAGTGTCTGTTTAACTTTGTAAGAAATTGCCAGACCTTTTTCCAAAGGTTGTGCCATTTTGCGTCCCCACCAGCGAAGCACGAGATTTCCAGTTGCTCTGAATTTCCATCAGCACTTGAAATTGTCCATCTTTAAAATTTTACCCGTTTATTACATACGTAGTGATAATCTCTTTGTGTTTTCTTAAAAGGCTTTATTTTGAAATAATTTAAGAATTACAGAAGAGCTGTAAAGATATTATAGAGAGTACTCTTCACCCAGTTTCCCTTCATGTTAACATCTTACATAATCTTGGCACAGTGATCAAAACTAAAAATTAAAATTAGTACAATACTATTAATTAAATTATAGGCTTGAATTGGATTTCATCAGTTTCCCCTCAGATGCCCTTATAAATAACTGATACAGGTTCTAGTCCAGGATGCTATATTGCATTCCCTCGTCATGCCTCTTTTTAGTCTCTTCCAGTCTGACAGTTTCTCTATCTTTCTGTCTTTGTTTTTATATATATAATAAATAGCTTTATTGAGATCTTAATTCCCATACCGTACAACTCAGCCATTTAAAGTGCACAGTTCAGTAGTTCTTAGATCTCATTCCCGTACAATCCAACTCACCCATTTAAAGTGTACAGTTCAGTAGTTCTTAGTATATTCACAGAGTTGTGCTACAATTTTAGAACATTTTCCACACTGAATTGCCTTGGTACCGTTGGTGAAAATCAATGGACCATAAAATTATTTCTGGATTCCCTGTTCTGTTTCATTGATCCTAATGTCTGTCCTTATACCCACCCATGTCACACTCTTTTGATTACTGTAGCTTTGTGGCAAGTTTTGAGACTGAGAAGTGGAGTCTTCCAACTTTGTTTTTCTTTTTCAAGATTGTTTTGTCAGCTTGATTTCCTTTGTATTTTCATACAAATTCTACTATCAGCATCTCACCCTCAACAAAAAGTAGTGTGGGATTTTCATTGGGATAGCATCGACTTTATAGATCTGTTTTGGGACAGCTAGCATCTTAACAGTATGGCGTCTTGATCCATGAATGTGGAATATCTCTCCACTCATTACTATTAGTTAACCTCTCTTAGCAATACTTTGTAGTTTTCAGATCTTGTAACATATTTCATTAATTGCACCCCTAAGCATTTATTTCATGTGTTTTGATGCGATTTTGAATGACACATTGAAAAAAATACCAATATAAATTTGTTCATTGCTGATTTTTAGAAGCATAGTTGATGTTTGCATATTGTCCATGCTGAACTCACTCATTAGTTTTAGTAGTTTTTTTGTATAGCTTTGGGATTTTTTTTTTGATGTAGATAATTATGTTATTTGCAGGCAGTTTTATTTCTTTTCAATCTGAATGCTTTTTACTTATTATACTTGCCTTTTGTACTAGTTAGGAACTCTTGTACAATGTTTAAAAATCATGAGAGCAGAAATCCTTGCCTTGTCCCTGATTTTAGGTAGAAATCATTTTCAGTCTTTCACCATTTAGTGTAAGGTTAGCTGTAGGTTTTTGTAGCTTTTATTCTTCATCAGGTCTAGGACGTTTTCCCTTTTCCTGCTCAAAGTTTTCATCATGAGTGTATGTTGAATTTTGTCAAGTGCTTTTCTACATCTTTTCTAATGGTAATCTTGTCTTTTTTTTTTAATCTGTTGCTGTGTGGTGGATTACATTGATTTTTTTTTTGAATGTCAAACCAATTTTTCATCTGGCATAAACCTTATTTATACTGTATTGTCTTTTTTTATGTGTTACATAATTTGATTTGCTCATATCTTGTTAGACATTTTTGCATCTGGGATCATAAGGGATATTTGTCTGTTTTTCTTTCTTTACAATATTGTTTGGTTTTGGTATCAGGATAATGCTGGCCTCACACTCTGAATTGGGAAGTTTTCTATTGGTCGAGTTCATGAGTGAAGCCATCTGGGCTGGGAGTTTTCTTAGGGAATGTTTTAAACTATGAATTCCATTTCGTTAGCAGATAAAGAGATATCGAGTTTATTTATTCTTGTGTAGTTTGAATCAAAGAATTTACCTGTTGCATCTAGCTTTCTGAATTTATTGGCATAAAGTTAATATTTCATTATTTTTTTTAATGTCTGTAGGATCTACAGTGATGACTTTTTCACTCCTGATATTTGCAATTTTATATTTTTCCTTTTTTTAAAAAAAATACTCTTGGCTGGAGATCTATTTATTTTATTGGTCTTTTCATAGAACCAGTTTTTGTTTTCACGGATTATTTTCTCTTTTGTTCTTCTCTTCCCAATTTATTGATTTTAGCTCTTTATTATTTTCTTCCCTAGTTTGCTTTGTGCTTAATTTTCTCCTTTTCTAATTTAATTTTTTTTAAAAAGATTTTATTGTGGAAGGGGAACAGGACTTTATTGGGACACAGTGTGTATTTCCAGGATGTCATTGGGGAACAGTGTGTTTTTCTCAGAACCCATGAGCTCCGAGTCAAGTTGTTGTTCTTTCAGTCTTAGTTGTGGAGGGCGCAGCTCAATCCAAGTCCAATTGCCATCGTTCAATCTTAGTTGAACGATGGGGAACGAAGGGTTGCAGCCCACCATCCCTTGCAGGAGTGGAACCGGCAACCTTGTGGTTGAGAGCACGCGCTCCAACCTACTGAGCCATCCGGCCGCCTGGGAACTCAGTAGCAGGTCATTGGCTTCATTCTAGTTGTGGAGGGCGCAGTTCACTGGCCCATGTGTGAGTCGAACCGGCAACCCTGTTGCCCAGAGCCCGCTCTCTAACCAACTGAGCCGCCCGTCACCCCTCTTTTTCTAATTTTTTAGTGTAGAAGCTTAGGTTATGATTTGAGATCTTTTTTTCCCCTAATAAATGTATGTACAAACTTAAATGTATTTAAATTTCCTTCTGAGTACTATTTTAATTGTATTCATAAATTTCAGTATGTTGTGTTTTCATTTTCATTCAATTCAATTTTCTAATTTTTCTTTGAACCACTGATTATTTAGAAGAGTTTTTAAAATTTCCAAATATTTGGCCATTTTCCAGATAGTTTGCTTTTATTCACTTCGAGTGTATAGTTTTGTTCATAGACTATACTATGTTATTACAGTGTTTTTAAGTTTGTGAGATTTATTTTATGGACCACCAGTTATAGTTTTTATTTTCCTTAAAGACTGTGATCTCTATGAGTAAGTATATCTATTTTAAATTAGGTTAATTTTGAAATATGTGTTAGTAGTAGTGCCAGAGTTGGAAATTTTCTTTAACCTTCTGAATTGACTCATTATGAAAGCATTAGTATGTCAGCTATGAATTTCTGAATAATACTGGACCTATAGTAATAGTTAACGTATCTTAGTCATTTTCTTTAACATGTTTCAGTATTTTCTACCAGAGTACAAAGAGCAACTAATTTGTAAAGTTAATTTTAATTTCGAAGTATTCATTTAAGTTTATTAAAAAATAAAGACTATAAAATAAGGAATGAGAAAAATTAAGTACTATTTATGTTTTGTTTACCTGTAGGTATCATACAATTTAGTTTGGTTCAAGGAGTGGAATTATTTTTCCCACTCGTGAATCTGTGACATTTTCTTTTGTTATTCTGTTTATTGTAGAATTCTTGTAATGCTAGCAATTTTATGTTAAATATGATGACTTACATTTGAAATAAAGGCCCCTTTTTAGTGACATCTTTGCAGTTGGCAAATTATGTTCTTGACCAAAGTGGCTTTTTTCTTTTCATTGTTTTAGCTGAATTTAAACCTGCTACTGGCCTACCCATGGAAAGATAGACAAGGAGTGACCAATTTTTTTTTTTGACAAATCATTTTTTCTAATATAACTGAATATGGATTTATTTTGATTGTTGAATCTGATAGTCTTAAATCTTAAATAATAATTGTGTACTCTGCTGAAATTAATTTTCCTTTTATATAAATATATTGACTATTCTAATTGAGAGGACCATATGTAATAACAATAGTAAATTGTAACATGTTACTGATTTTGAAGCTTATCATTGTGTTTGCTTATGTGTAGGTTATTTGTGTCTTAATTTATGGTTTGTGTAGGTGAATAGCAAAATGAGCTTGCATTCTCTAAGCACTCACTAGCTTGGTAACAGAGCTGCAGCTGTGGGTATTGTCTGGAAGCAGTGAGCTTGATGTACTGCGCTCTGGTGATAGAAAATACTACCAAACGGTCTCCACTACCATCTGCAGAACAGAATTGAGACTCATCAGCTTGTGCTGTAGAATATTCCAGAATAGGCCCCAATTTGCATTTTCCTATCTTATTTCTCATTGCTCTATTATGTGTATTTTGTGCTCTTGTCAAGCAGGACTACTTTGATGGTGCCAGAACACTCTTCATGTTTTACCCCGTTGGAGGTGTGTTGTGCACATTGTTCTGTTTCTTTTTTATACTTTCCCACCCATTTTCACCTGTTGAATCTCCTATCCAGTGTCTAAGTCCACCTTGTCCTAAGGGTTGCAACAAGATGTGAAATTTCCTGATTCTGAACTCTCATTCTTTTTGGTAACATTCACATGTTACTTGCCATGTTCTGTCCGGTATTCTCATCGTGATTCATGGTCAGTACGTCCTTGAACATAACAGGCTCCCTGATAAATGCTTCTTATATCCAGATTTGTTTGCTTTACTGCTGCCACACTATGCAAGTTGTTTGTGGAGAACTACTTTTTATTTGTTAAACCTTTTGTGTTCTTCAGTCATTCAGGTCTGTTTTTAAGATGACTGGTTGTTTGACCCAGTCCTACATGCTCAGATTTTTGTATATGTGGTGTCATTGTGTAACAAATTACCCCAACATGTTTTAAAATAACAAACATTTATTGCACTTCTGCGGGTGAGTAATTTGTATGTGGCTGGATGGTTCTGTCGTAGGGTCTCTTATGACGTTGGAGTCCAAGATGTCAGAATATGAGCTATAGTCATCTGAAAGCTTGACTGGGACTGGAGAGTCCATTTCCCATATGGTTCTCACATGGCTGAGGAAGGAGGTCTCAGTTTCTGGTCACGTGGGCCTCTCATGGGGCCCCTTCAGTATCCTGGTGATATGATAGCTGGCTTTGTTCAAAGTGAGTGGTGTAGTAGATCAAGCAAGGTGGAGACCATAATGTCTTTTAGAAGGAACCTTGGAGAAGTCATATACCATCACTCTGCAATCCTGTATTCAGAATGAGTTATGAACTCTGGCCCACACTCAAGGGGAGGGGCATTGAGCTCTATCTTTTAAGGGAACATTGTGAAAGAATTAGTGGATATGTTTTAAAACTCCACATAATTATATTTTTTTCATTAGGAATGCTGATGTTGGGTAAATTTCACTACGACTGGTTTTGAATTGTTGCAATATTTTCTGTATTAACGACATTCCATGCTCTGTAGTAACCTAGATATAAATACGGTTTTTTATGGGTTGTCAAAGATCTGTATATTCTTAAGTTCTCTACTGATTTCGAGTTTATTTTGTAAGGTTATTTAAAAAAATATTTTAAGTTTTGATAATTTTGTTTCTGTTTTCAGGGCACCAGTATGTCATTGAATTATTCCAGCTCTGTCCTATTGTTTTTCTCTCATTTTCCCTCCTTTAAGAAAATGTATTAAGCATACTAATTATAGTAATGTGTTTATTGAAATAAATGGCTTATTTTTCCCTCTCAGCTGATTTGAATAGGATGCACAGACAAAATATAGATGCCTACCATAACCCAGACGCAAGAACACACGAAGAGAAAGGGGCTGTTGTGTCACTAGACCAAAATTTAGCCACTTCAAATCCTGAGAACCTAGAAGATTCTGCAAATAAAAACTCAGGTTTTTAATCACATTCTTTTTTCCCTTTTACCTTTCTAAAGTTGTTCAGTAACATTTCTCTTCATTTCTCTGACAAAGTCTTACTTTAATTTTGAAAATTTGGTTACTCTGAGTCAGGAAGTGTAATGTTATTCGTGCTATTTACAAAATCTTTTCTCCATAGGTATTTTAAAAAAGTGAATAGGGAAATATAGTTGGCTTTTTAATAACTTTTTCTCAGCTTTGTAACTTGCTTATACATGTTTTAGCTGCTGATAACATTTTAATTTTGCTAGTGGGAAGACATTGCTTAACATTGAATTGTCTTTTCACACTTACACTGTTTGCTTCTTATACCCACAACTGTTTGAATTAGTGAGAGGTATCAGATGTGGTATGATAAATTGTACGATGAAATTCACTTTTTTTCTTATTTTGTAATCCTTTGCCCTCCCTTGTAAAACCACAATGTATGAATAAATGAAATAATTAAAAATAATTAAAAATTTAATTTGATCTCTGGTCAGATTCCCCCCACCCTTTTTTTATTAGTTTCAAGTGTACAAAACAATGTACTAGTTAGACATTTACACCCCTCACAAAGTGATAACTTCCTCCCCCAACCTACTACCCCTCTGATATTGTATGTAGGTGTTACAATTCCACTGACTCTATTCCTTATGCTGCACTCCACCTCCTGTGACTATACATATGTATATTTTAGTTGACAGTCAGTATTATTCAGCTTCAGCTTCAGGTGTACAGCACAGTGGTCAGGCATCTACACCGTCCCTGAACTGGTCTCTCTAATAAGTGCCAATCTGGCCCCCTACAAATCTTTACGACATTATTGATTACATTCCCCAAACTGTCTCTCGTATCCCCATGGCAATCTTGTGGTTACTGATTGTGCTTTCTAATCGCCTCACCTTCTCCCTCATCCCTATCCTCCTCCCATCTAGCAACCCTCAGTTTTTCTCTATATCGCTGAGACTGTTTCTGATTAGTTTGTTCATTTTATTCTTTAGATTCCACATATAAGTGAGATCATATGCTGTTTGTCTTTCTCTGTCTGATCCCCCTTTCTTAAAAAATATATTTGATTTGCTATTAAGCAACATCCTTCAATTAAATGTTCTATAAATTAAAAATTACTCAATACCTTTCTTTATGACTTGCCAGGAAAAATTGTCATTATCTTTTTAAATTAAATATATATGAAAATGTCACATATGTAAAAATCATAGGTAGTTGATGTCTATAAAATTAACCGTTTATTTACTGCAAATTCTGTTTTTATATTTTCATAGAAGTTTCGATTTTAGACTAGAAAAGAACTTTACATTAGGAAGTTCTAGAATAGCCCTGACTTAAAATTTTTTTTTGAACTCATGTGACTTATTGGCCAAATGGGCAGATTAAATAGGAAACTGGGATTAGAATCCTAGCCTTGCATCTTGCAAGCCTTTGATATCAGCCTGTTCCTGTAACCATTTTGAACGCTTCAAGAGATGAGTTGTTTTGTTTCCGTAGGCAGCCTGGACCACTCTTTGATCTCTAGTTACCAGAAAATGCTTTCTTACTCTGATCCACAACAGACTTTTACCCAGTAGGTCCAGTTTGGATTTTTGGAACACTAAAATTGGAACTTTTTTGATGAAAAAAATAATAATTCCATTTTGATGAAATTATTGATTTGGCTTCCGCTCTCAGTCTGTAATAATTCAGTGTGCAATAGGAGCAACAAAATACCTTTTCATATTAGTGCTGCTAAGAGAGAATTTTGGCTTCTTTCTGATTATCATTTTTCTCTTCATTTGCTTTTTCTTTTAGTGGTTTGTATTGAGATCTCAGTACTACAGGTTCTTCTCTCCCCTTTTCTTCCACACACAGTATTGCTTCTAGTTCTGCCTCAGCCTAGTACTTTCTGTGTCCTAGTAATAACACTTTTAGGCATTTAGTTCTGCTTACCAAGCAAAATCCAGGAAACATGAACAGTTTCCATAACCCCATCCCAAGAAAGAGCACAAACTTGATGATTGAATAGTCTCAGCAGGATTTGTCGTCTGTAGCCTTTCTGTATACCACCAATGTTTCCTCCTTTTTTGTGTGAATTGAAATCCCCTAAATTAACTTTCATTCCCTAAGAATTAACCTCAAATAGACTTTCTGAACACAAGAACCTATCCAAAGTTACCTAATTTGTTGCTATGCCATCATATATGTGTATGAGTGTGTGTACGTATGCACATATATGTATGTGTGCAAACACACACGTGTGTACATGTACACATGCATATATAGCATTTAATATTTCAAAGGCCTTAGGGAACATGAATGTACCTGCAAATTTAACATTATAACGTGTGCTTAAGGTTCATTATTGTTTAATGTCTTGTTTGCATTAGGTGTGTTTTTGAGGCCCCTCGTAATGTTCATTTTTTTCCTTTTACTTTGTGGTTCTTGGCTGAAGAACCATATTTATGAAGTCCACACTAATTTGGCTTAAATTTATTTTTTGGCTTATTATGATGCCTAGATACATTTCCATTTTCTTTGTACAGAGCAAGCATTTTCCTGTGGTTTTAGCTTATAATTTATATACTTTTAGAAAAACTTGTCTGTCTCTAATATCTCTTCTCTAATTGCCCCAAAGGCTTAGAAATTGAATGATCATTAAAGTGAAACATACCACTCAATTTTGTTTTGCTACTCAGTTTTTCTACCATAGCATAAGATTTTAATGTGTATGTATTGATTTGGCTTTCTGCTGACCTATTCAAATAAGCACTAATAAATTTAAATACAGCTGCAAAGAGACCTAAATGGCAGCCAAACTGCAAAGCAGTTGGTCTACACCAAATACATGAGTGAGATAAGTAAATGCTTTAGATTGATGGTATAAAGAATGAATCAGTAAATAAAAAATTATATAAAACATTATGTGAGACTTAAATTTAAAGACTTTTTTTTCTTTCTGCGTTCAAAGAGACTCCTGGGGTATAGTTATTTTTCAAGTTGCTTTTACGAAATATTTTTTTTCCTTTCCCAGAATGTGTAATACTAATAGGTAATAGACAATACTTTCATTATTCATGTTTCTATTCCATTAATTATTTGACAGAATTTTCAAATAAAAATTTTTGATTGAAAGAGTTCTCATTTATAAAAAAAAGTTTTTATATCTGACTTTCTAAACTATTGTTTTAACCACGGATGGGAAGATTTTTGGAATTACTGATTTTTTCCAATCAATTTTAGAAATTCTTTTATATATGTATACATAATACATTTTAATATATAACTAAGCAGTATTCTTAAGGAAAGGATATTTACATACATAACTTAAACATACTTTTTTCCTCTCCTTAAATTTTACTTTAAAGCCTTTGCTGTAATCAGAGTTGTTTTGGTGTTAGCTTTTATGTTTTCTTGATGTCTTTCAGGTATAGGTATTTATTTATAGATGACTTTTTAACTATTTTATTAGTAATATTAATTTTATTTTAATTTCACAATTTTTCTTTCATTACTTTTCATCTGGTCTTCAGATTCTAATTTCAGCCTTTTCTGATTGTAACCTTGAACTTCTGTATTTAGCACAATTTTTCAAAATACGAATTTAGTACTTCATTCTTTAACACTTACATTTTCTAAGGATTGGCTAATGGTATGTTTTTGCAATATTTCTCTTTCAAGGTCATATGCAAACACAGAGCTCTCCTTTTGCTCGGGGAAATATATTTGGTGAGCCTCCAACTGAACTTCAGATTAAACAGCAAGAATTATACAAGAATTTTCTTCGTTTTCAGGTGAAATGTTTATTTGGTCATAGTTTCAAAGTTTCATTAAGAGTTTTAACAAACTAAACTTGGAAAGATTTTTATCCATAGGATAAAGAATAATGCCATGCAATTATCTATAATATCACATATACGTATATATAGGATATAGGTACTAAAATTGATTATGTCACATACCTGAAAAAGGAATCAGGAGACATGCTAGGTATGTCAGTTGACTTAATTTTTTCTAGACTTTATTAAATCATTAATTGTTCAAGAGTGATGAAGTTTCTAAAACTGAAAGACATAATAAAATGTTCACCTGTTAGGTATAGAATTAGTCTTTCTGGAAACTTATGTGTTGGTAAAAAATAATTTTTTTCCAAAAGTTTTTATATATCTTGATTCAGTAGTATAGATTGTAAATAAATAAAAATGAGATGTAATCGCATTTTGCAGTTATTTGCCACATGTATGTATGTAAACAAATAGAAATGCCCACGGGCAGACACTGGAGCACCCAGTGTTTATGAAGCAGGGACTTGCTGAGCTCCCATACTGTGCCCACCTCATGCTGACCTCGAGGCAGGGAGCCTGAGATGGACAAGAGGCCTGCCTTTGAGGGACTCAGTTTCTTCTCTTCTTCCCTCCCCTTCCCACCGACATTTACATCCCATGTCAGATTAATCCTGTGATTAGTCTTTTGGTATGACTTCACATATTATTCTTTTTTACTCAAACACCTGGCTGTAGCTTTTTTTCTTTCTACAGGAATTGTCCAAATTCCTTAGTCTGACATTTAAGGCTGCGTATCCAATACCAACCTCTTAAATTCCTCTTAAAGAGATTCTCCTCAAACATACCATCTTTCCGATCCTAATTATTGTGGACTCCTACATAAAGCAGGGACATAATAGATGCAGTGTTAGGGATGATTGATCTGGCATCAATATTTAGGATGTATTATTGGAGGATTAACATTGGAAACGGGTATTTTACTAGAGTGCTGACAGTGGAAGTGGATGGAAGCCCTTCCTACGGGTTGACAGAATGAATAGACATGCCCAAAGTAAGAGGCCCGCAGGGTATTGGCCACAGAAGTCAGGTAGCAGCAGATTGAGGGTCATGAGTCACTTGTTGAACTTGAAAGACCCTGTGGGATGTGGCCCATAATGACAGCAAGTCCAAATGTAAGGAACTCCTGTTGTACTTAGTGAGTGCTGGCATGGTCTAGGGTAGAATTCTGGAAGTAAATAAACAAACAAAATCTTGCAGTTGTATAGCCTGTTATTGTTTATAAGATTCTTTTACAGATAGTATTTCATTAAACCTTAAAACTCGCTGAGGAAGATATTATTTTATTTTATGACACGCAACTGAAACGGGCTAAGTCTAGAGCGTCATGGCAGAGCTAACAAATGGTGAGGCCAGTGCTTGAACCCAAGTCCCCTGACTTTAAGTATCTCATATGTAGCTTCCGAACTTAATATTTCTAGGTGCTCTAGGAGTAGTCTTTCCCTCTGGAAAAAAACACTAGTGATGGGGGAAGTTTTGATGGTGTTAGTTTCGGAGGGAGTTCAGCTGTCAGTTCTCCCTGTCAGCCCTCAGTGTGCCTGTGGGTGGACTGCTCTCAGATGGTGCTTGCAGGTCTTCTGGAAGCTGCCTCTTAGTATTTATGGTGTTTATTATTATTATCAATAGTATAGTGCTAGACAAGAAGGATCCACAAACTTAAGTGTTAAAAGAAATATTGTAAAATGTTCACCAGGATGGGCAGAGTGGCCTTCGCTCCATGTCTGCATAAATAAGTAGATCATTAGGTCAAATTCAGAAGTCTTCGTGTGGTTAAAATTTGGTAAATAACATGTGAATGTTAAGATAACATTTTAAATTACAGCTTTAAAAAGAATACATTTAATAAAATATTTGCATGACCCTTGAAGCACTTTTGTATCATACAGTTTAAAAACCACTCACCCAGCAGATAGCTTTCCCCTTTCTGTTGAACTGTGTAGCATTTCCGTTGGAATGGTATTTCCATGGGCGCATTGGGTATGTGATCATTGACTGGGACCCTTTGTGCAGAACTGACCATGTGATGATGGTTTTTTTTTCATGGAGTAAGAAAAAGGGGAACTGAGTGTCCGATGTGAGGTTTTGTTGTACGAGCATAGATCAGAAATGATGTTTTCTCTAAGTATGTTGTACTTGAAGAAGTGATTATGTGCACACTGCTTAGTACTAAATATTAGGATTGTGCATATTTAATAGTGATGTGTGAAAGAAGAATGGAAAAAGCTCTAGCATGTGAAATCAAGGGACGTGTAAGAAGATGAAAGTTCTTATAGCTCAAAAGATGGACAGCACTAGATATAACAATCTTGAAACTAGACACAATGCAGACGACAACAGTAAAAATATAAGCAGCCACAATCAATCCATATTTAAGAGTAACTAGAATCTGTTGGTACCTGATGGCAGTGTCGTGAGTACCAGCACCTCTGCTGCCCTGCTTCATTCATGGAGGACGTAGACTGTCTCTTAGGGCTCCCTTCCTTTCAGATCTTGGACCTGAATGACCTGCCTTTGAATATCCCCAGAGTATTCAGTACTGAATGACCCACGTGGCATTCAAGATGAAACTTAATTATGAATCCTTGTGGCTAACCTCCTCTTTCACCTTACAACTTGTCAGTAGATAGGAAAGAAGAAAGGGCATTCTGGGGAGGGATTCTGGCATAAGGAATGATTGAATGCTAAAAGATTGATTTTACTGTTGTTTCAGGATACTTATGAAGCCAAGGAACTTGGAGACATATAGTAGCAATAGTTAGAGAATAACGTCATTATGAATTATGTACTGCATACCTTCTGTTTTTGGAGGAACTTTTATGTTTTTTGCATACATTTTTCACTTCAATTCTTTGAGTACTCTTTTGAGATGCAGACATTAATAATTCTTTTTACCAGATGAGAAAACTGAACAAGAGAGTTTCTTAAGGTCACACATAGTTTGTAAGTATTAGGTGGAGCTGGAATGTTATGCATAGCTCTTAACATCACATCATGTAGCCTCCCGAATAAAATACAGGAAACTGAAATATTTAGGAACTCAATTTAACCTGCAAAAAGAGGATACAAATGTTGAATTCATAGAATACTCAGAAAAATTAAGTGGTATTCTAACTTTTCAATAGTTTACAAAGAAATAACTAGGTTTGATTCTTTAGATTGAGGAAAAGAAACAAAGAGAGGAAGCAGAGCGAGAGAGACTGAGAATTGAAGAAGAAAAAGAAGAAAAACGGCTCGCAGAACAGAGGGCACGAATCCAACAAGAGTATGAAGAGGAACAGGAAAAGAAAAGGGAGAAGGAGGAGGAGGTGCCGTTTTTTTCCTACTCTATTTTTCTACTTAGCCTGAAAGTGAAATTTTTATTTTGACTTGAAAAGATGTGTATTACTTACATAGGAGACTGGTCTTGGAGTATATTTAGAAATACCAGATCAGTATTCATTCACTGGATATTATATGTGAAAGAGTAAGTTAAGAAAAGAGATAAATGATGACTTTTTTAAGCCCAAAAATAGTTCAGGCTAACTAAGAATGTTCTAAAAGATGTCTGACATTTATTGTTAAGCGTACAACTTCTTTGTTTTGGAACACTATATCATCTGTATCTTCAGTTCAGCATCTCTTTATTTCAAATAAGACAGCAAATTTTTGAATGGACTATAGGATGTTTGTGTGGAGCATATATGTTTTTCTCTTTATTTTAAAGCAAAGGCTAAAAAATGAAGAGCTTATTCGGTTAGCTGAAGAAAGACGAAAAGAAGCAGAAAGAAAGAAGAAAGAAGAAGAAGAAAAGCATAACCTACAACTTCAGCACTATTATGAAAGAGCAAATACAACTGGGGAAGAAACAAAGGTAAGTTTCAGACAAAAATGTCAGCTAAGCCTATAGTTGAACCCACTTTCACTCTGAGCATTGTGGAGCTGGTAGCCTCAGGGAGAAAGCAGAGTAGGTGCTCAGGCTCTCACTTCTGCCTCACCGCTGCGTCTGGCGCCACACCTATCTCCGTAGGAGCCCATGTTCCTGCTTTGAATGGAATGGGTTGACTTAGGCAGCTTCATTTTGTTCCCGTGGTCTGGACCAGCACCCTCCGAACCATTCATGACAAGAGCAATGCAGAAATTGAGAACAAGTGTTGGGAAACCTATTTTTTGTCAATTTGTAAGAGTAATTTTCTGTCTGCTGAATCTCGTAAGACAAAAGTTGGGCTTGAATTGTGTAACGTCCTTTAAAGTTTTTCATTTATCTAGTAATTTGTTCTCTCTGTGTACACATTTGTCCATGATGGATTGTAAGTTTCAGAAGAAAAACCGATAGCTCACCAGAGGCTGGTTTGAAGTCCGTATCTCTGAGATATAGAGGGTTCGTGTTCCCAGTTCAGTGCAGGGATCAAAGTTACTAGACAGAGCTTTTCTCTCTAGAAAGCCAGTTGGCCCTTAGAGATACAGTATACACCGGTCTCATATTTCAAAGCGTATTTAAAATTCTGTATGTATAACTGTCATGTTACAAATGCATGTGCCTGGGTCTCACCTACAAAGTGTCTGATTTACAGAGTCTGAGGCAGTCCAGGAATCTGTAAGCATCCTTAGGAGTTCGAGTGCCGCCGGCATTTGGACCACACTTTGAAAACCCCTGTATGTCTTGTAGGTTTGGCCCAATTTAATTTAAGAAAATTGTTTTTAGGGAGGGAGATGAGGGTAAGGGGGATAAAATATATGGTGATGGAAGGAGAACTGACTCTGGGTGGTGAACACACAATGGGATTTATAGATGATATAATACAGAATTGTACACCTGAAATTATGTAATTTCATTAACAATTGTCACCCCAATTAAAAAAAAAAAGAAAATTGTTTTTAGAAATTTAGATTTATACAAACATTTCTTCTAAGCAGGATTCACAAAAAGATCGCTTTTTACCAGTGGGCTCCTCTGGTGTATTTATGTGGTTTGGTTCACTGTCCAGTGTGTAACCAACTGTAGGTGACATGAGCCATTTCTGATTGGTTCAAATACATGATCTGACTTCTCATGCCAGGATTTTATGGTGATAGAAATGGTAAGTATTCAGCAAGATTATGAGAATTAGAATTAGCTAAAACATTGAGAGAATTTATAAGTCAAGATCTGCATTTTTTATTATGTTTATTTTCAGTGTTCTAGGAATGTTAGGCAATAGTCTTCATTCTTAGGATATAAAGTTGGATATATATTTTTAAGCCTTTTAAGGTATGTTGTTCAAATATCACATCATTCTTTTTTTAACTATTTTTTTTTTATTTTATTTTATTTATTTTTTTTATTAATTAATTTATTTATTAGTTTCAGGTGTACAAAACAAGGTAATACTTAGACGTTCATCATTTATATCCCTCATACTGTGAACCCCCCTCCCCCCATCCACTATCCCTCCGACCTCACACTGAACCATCACATTATATATATAAAATTATAGTTGGCATTCATTAATGTTTAGCTTCTGATGTACAATGCCATGATCAGGTATCCACAGTATCCCTGAGGTGGTCTCCCAAATAGGACGCATGTCCATCGGATACCCAACAAAATCTTTACAACATTATAGAATACCTTCCCCAAATTAATTTTCAAAAGAAAAACCCTGAGGCCATCTTGTGGTTACCAGCTGCTTCCAAATCCCTTCACCTTTCCCCTTATCCCCAACCCCCTCCCACACACCCATCTAACCACTCTTGGTTTTTTCTCTGCGTCCCCAAAACTGACTCTGATTAGTTCATTCACATAGTCTTTTCTTTAGATTCCATATATAAGTGAGATCATATGGTACTTGTCTTTCTCTTTCTGACTTATTTCACTTAACATAATGTTCTCTAGATCCATCCATGTTGCTGCAAATGATAAGATTTCTTTCTTCTTTATGGCTGCGTAATACTCCATTGTATAAATGTACCACAGCTTCTTAATCCAGTCATCTACCGATGGGCATTTTGGTTGTTTCCATATCTTGGCTATTGTGTAAAGTGCTGCAATAAACATAGGAGTGCATACAGATTTTTGAATTGGAGTTTTGGATTTCTCCGGGTAGATGCCTAGGAGTGGAATTACTGGATCATAGGGTAGTTCCATTTTCAGATTCCTGAGATACCTCCATACTGTTTTCCATAGTGGCTGCACTAATCTGCAGTCCCACCAACAGTGCACTAGCGTTCCCTTTTCTCCACATCCGCGCCAGCATTTGTTGTTTGTTGATTTATTGATAATAGCCATTTTGACTGGAGTGAGGTGGTATCTCATTGTGGTTTTTATTTGCATTTCTCTGATGGTTAGTGAGGTTGAGCATTTCTTCATATGTCTTCTTGCCTTCTGTATGTCCTTCTTAGAGAAATGTCTCCCCAAGTCCTCTGCCCATTTTTTAATTGGGTTGTTTGTTTTTTTGGAGTTGAGTTGAGTAAGTTTTTTATAGATTTGTGATAGTAATCCCTTATCAGATATATCATTGGCAAATATCTTTTCCCATACAGTAGGATCCCTTTTTGTTTTATTGATGGTTTCCTTTGCTGTGAAAAAACTTTTTAGTTTGATGTAATCCCACATGTTTATTTTTTCTCTTCGCTCGCGCGAGGGGATATATCAGTGAAAATCTTACTCCGGGTAATGTCCATGAAGTTTCTTCCTATATTTTCTTCTAGATATTTTATGGTTTCAGATCTTACATTTAAGTCTTTAAGCCATTTTGAATTTGTTTTTGTATATGGTGTAAGGAGGTGGTCCAGCTTCATTTTCTTGCATGTGTCCGTCCAGGTTTCCCAACACCACTTATTGAACAGACTATCTTTACCCCATCGTACATTCTTGCTTCCATTGTCGTAGATTAGATGGGCATATAGGCATGGATTTACGTCTGGACTCTCTATTCTGTTCCATTGATCTATGTATCTATTTTTATGCCAGTACCATGTTGTTTTGATTACTGTAGCCTTGTAGTATAGTTTGAAATCAGGTATCGTTATACCTCCCACTTTGTTCTTATTTCTCAAGATTGCTGAGGCTATCCGGGGTCTTTTATGGTCCCATATAAATTTTAGGATTATATGTTCTATTTCTGTGAAAAACGTCGTTTTTTTAACTATTTTTTTTCAGAGTAGTATTACAACAAAATTGAGTGGAAAACAGAGAATGTTTTATTGTAAAATAGATTATTTAAGAATGAGATTTGTTAGTTTCCCACAATTGTGTTTCCTCCAGTGTCTTTTATTTTTAAGAAAAAATGGTATTTCTTAGGAATGTATAATTTTATAAGTGGTAAAGTTTAATTGTGAATTACCATACACTTTTAAGCCAGCTTTGATCCATTTAATCCATTGACCCTTAATTCTGAAATTGTCATTGCTAGCTACCATTTATTTTCACTTATGTATGTCTGATATATTTTTTTTGTGTACTCTTAGTTTTTATTTGTGTCACCATTTTTTTATTTTTCAGCTAACGTATATTTATTTAATTTTCTGAATTTGAATTTTTACCCTAATTGAGAGTTATAATCGTTTAGATAGGGATATCTAAATCCATTTCTTTATCATAACCAATATATTTGATTATATTAATTGAATTTGACTTTTTGTTTTGCTTCCTTCATAGTTGTTCTCTTATTATGTGGACTATGCTTTGTTCATCCTCTACTGTTCTCTAGAAGGTTTATATTGTCTTTATAATTCTGTTTGTGGTCACCTAGAGGTTTTTTAAGAAAACTTTCTCTTTCATATATTTCTAATTTTATCAAAGTCACCACTGAATTGTAATATTTGATTTTCTATTGTGCAAAATGAACAATTTAACATCCACACATATACTATGGTTTGGAGGGATTTTTCACCCAGATAATTATTATTGCATTTTGTTGGGAGTTTTTATGTTTTTCGTATTTTGATTTTAATGTGAACTTGGGAACTGTTAGCTTTGTTACACTGAGAACTGAAATCCTGTTTTATTTTCATGTGGAGACATAGAACCCTACTGTGATCTGGAAAATTCCTTCATCCATGATGCTCTTGATGCTGAGGAAATTTAGATTTTAAATATTGATGTATATTTTCCAGAAAAGGGATTTTGTTTGTGTATTGTATTGTCCTGTTTCTTTTTATTATTAAGATAATTTTTCACTTTGGCTTTATTTTTTGTTTTTGTTGCTTTTCTAATATTTGGTATGCTATTGCTTTGCTTAAGTTTGTTGAATTTTTTTATCCTGATCTGAGAGTCATATTCTTTTAATAAGGACATCTCAATCCATTTATGTTTATCATAACTGATATATTTGATTTTGTGTAATGATTTTTTCTGTCTTTTTTGGTGGAAAATATTTTACTAAATAAATGCAATGACATTCTGAACTTCTTAGGTGGTCCTGTTAATTACCAGAGGTATATGTGTGCACACACTCACACGTGTCCATATGTGTGATTGTGTGTATAGATACACATATTTATTGGTGTGTGTGTGTACACACACACACACACACACACACACAACTTCTTTCTTTGTTTCAGCACTTGAGACAGCCTTCTCCCGTAGTTCCTGCTCTTCAGAACAAAATTGCAAGCAAACTCCAAAGACCTCCTTCAGTTGACAGCATTATAAGTTCCTTTATGCAGGTATATACTTTTTCTTTTCATTTTTTCATCTTACTAAGTTATTTTGGATTGGGGAAATTAAAAGAGGTTTTCTTATTCACATATTTAGCTAGGTTAGCTTTTTTTCAGATCTGAAATATAAATAATGTCTACATTAATTTGCTGTGTCTGTTGTAACTGATAATACTTGGTGTCCTAAAGTTAAAATCTTTTGAGAAATCAGAATTTAGCACATGGTTCTTGTCCGAGCCCTCAAGAAGGCCTTTTCTTTGGTGATGTATCTTCTGGCTAGCTGGAGTTATGCTACTGAAGTCCCTTATACTTTAGACTGAGCTACAATCAAAAGAGAGCCGGGAAAATGTTCCAGAAGGGTTGATCCTTGAATTGACTCTTGAAGAATGAGTAGGAATTTGCCAGAAAGAGAAGGAGGGTGAGGGACTTTGAGCAGGTGCAAAATGGTGGAGGGAAGTAACCAGCTGGCACACATGGCGAATGCACCGTGGTTTAGTCGGGCTTGAGGACACCTGGGCTGGTGGCCCAGGAGGTGGAGGTCACACACATGCAAGCTGTTGGATGGAGTGCGATGGGTTTGACTCTATGCCATAGGCTGGTGGATACCAAACAGTTATGACCAGAATGGACAAAGGCATGTGTTAGAACAGCTTCCGGAATCCCACCCTCTCAGATTCTGATTTAGTAAGTTCCTGGTAGATAATGGATGGAGGGAACTGTAATGTTTCAATAGGAAAATGACGTGGCCATCTTGTCTTCCATAAGGTTCTCTCAGGCAGCCACGTGGAGATACATTTCAGAGGCCAGGATCTTTTGCAGAAATCCAGATGTGAGAGTTTGAGGACCTAAACGAAGGCAGTGACAATTAGAACTGAGAAGCGGTGACAGTGTCCAGATACATTTAGGAGATACACATAGTGGTATTTACTGTGTATGGAGATCGTCTCCGATGAGTTCGGGGGAAGGAAAGAGGGCTGAAGATGGAACAGTAGAGAATTCCCAACATTTAAGAAGCAGAGAAAGGAAATAAGAGACGGAAAGTGACAGAGTGGCAATGATAGCAGTTGCTACAGGCCATGTAAACGCCGATTGAGTGTGTCCCTTGGGATCACTGGTGACTTTGGAGGGAGCAGTGTCAATGGAGTGTGGGAGCAAAGGCAGTCGCTGTGAGGTGTAGAGTGGACGGAAATCAGGACGCAGACACCGAACATACTGACTGCACTTACGATTCTTCAAAGGAGCGTGGCTCTAAAAGGGACAGTGGATAGTGCTGGAGGGTGAGGTAAGACCCGTTTGTAAAGAAGGGAGAGATTTTTAAGCATTGCTGAGAGGAAGGTGCTTGGAGACAGGAAGAGGGTGGAGAAAGGGGACCAACTGATGGATTGGATGCGGTGGGAGTCACTGGTCAGGTGCAGCGCTCCCAGGTGGAAGTTACCGTTGGGAGTAGGGCAAGGACTCTGCCGTTGTGGGAAGGGAAAAGGGATGTGGGGAAGTTCATGGTAGGAGAGTGAGGAGTCTGCTTTCTTTCACATACAGTGATGTTCAGAAATTGCTCTGAAAAGCTTCTGAGTAGGGAAGACACACTGAGTGTATCTGTCATGACTGTTAAACAGGAACGTTCCGTGTCCCGGGCGCAGTCTCCTCCGGTGCCTGCCAGGAAGAATCAGCTCCGTGCCGAAGGTAGAGTTAAGGGTAAACCTGGAATCTAGACTGTTTGTTAACTTTTTATTCTGAAATAATTATGGATTCCTAGAAGGTTGCAAAACAGAAGAGAGGTAGAGTGGTCCTGGGTACTCGTCCCAGTTCCCTCAGTGATAACATCTTACATTCATAGCACAGCATCACAGCCAGGGAACCGTCACAACTGGACGGACACGACGCTGGAGCACTCCGGACCCTCATCAGGCTTCCCCGGGCCTTGCATGTACTCATTCATGTGCGATTATGTTTGTGTGGGCAGTCTGTGCGTTTTTATCATGTGTAATTATGTACATGTAATTCCACCGCACAACCAAGGGACAGAGCTGTCCCATCACCATGGCAACCCCACTGCGCTGCCCCTTTCCAGCTGCGCTCTCCCCGGAGAATATTTCCTAACTTTGGAAATTCCGGTATTATCAGAAATGTGTTTGTAGGTCTTAATGATGTTCATAAATATGACCTGTAATGTGTAAAGCATTAAAAACAACTTCCATAAAAATGTCTCCTCGGAGCATCTTAGCTTTGTAGGTCAGGTTATGTTTTAATGTTTAACCTTTTGTTCCTTATTTTTTTACTCACTAATGGGAATTTGCAGAGGAGAAAAAAAATGTGATTATGGAATTATCAGAAATGAGAAAACAGCTTCGTAGTGAAGAGCGCCGACTGCAAGGGCGCTTGCTACACATGGACAGTGATGATGAAATTCATATAAGGCAAGTTTCAGACTGCATTTTTTATTTATTATTGAATTCTTTCATGTTTCGGATAAGAGATCATATGTCAATCAGAATGTATCCAGTAATTGTGTAGTTTTCGAACAGGTTAATTTATCTGTACTGTAAAGCCACCTGTATTAGATGTATCGTGTTTCCCCCAAATAAGGCCGGGTCTTATATTAATTTTTGCTCCAAAACATGCATTAGGGCTTATGTTCAGGGGATGTCCTCCTGAAAAATCATGCTAGGGCTTATTTTCCAGTTAGGTTTTATTTTGGGGGAAATAAGCACGGTAGTTTGCATGCTTAAAAAAAGTTTTTAGCAGATTGTTGGTGAAATTGTAATGACTGAAGTAGCCTTTTCTCCCAAAAGAAATGTAGCTAAATAATTATATTCTAGTGGAGGGACTCAGTGCAACTAATACAAAATCATATATGATTTTTAGAGTCTATTTCTGTTTGTAGTATGTGGTAGGTTTTCTCTTTTGTTGGCAAAGCAATTCTTTTTAAAATTAACTCATGTGTTTTTTGATTCACATTCTTCAGTTTTATGTAAAGTTGCCATCATAAAACATTTATCCACAATTGTTGAGTTTATTCATTGTGAAAGTATGGTATAGTTCATGATTATTTAACCTAATATAAAGTGTTTAAATTGAGCATTCTAATTGTCCTTTTCTACTGCCAATAATAAATATATTTATGGCAGTGGTGATGATAGTGGCATGTTGACAGAAGAGTTGGGAGGGAGAGGAAGAAAGATAAAGAAGAAATAGTACTTTCTTGAAGGAAAACCAAAAATACTACCGTGTTTCCACGAAAATGAGACCTAGCTAGACCATCAGCTCTAATGAGTCTTTTGGAGCAGAAATTGATATATTAAGACCCGTCCTTATTTTACTATAAGACCGGGTCTTATATAAGACCGGGTCCTATATTAATTTTTGCTCCAAAAGACGCATTAGAGCTGATGGTCTGGCTAGGTGTCATTTTCAGGAAAACACGGTATCCCTAACCATTACTAGGGTTAGACTTAATGAGAAATCCGTACTGGGGGCAGGCCATTTTTTAAGCTCTGTCTTTAGGATGGATTGTCTCACTGCAGAAATCAGTGAAAAGTAATTGGCTAATTGGGACTTTATGTGCACGAGGCAGGAGGATGCCTGCGGCATGGTGTCTGCCAATCCAATGACAAGGAGTCCAAGATAGGAAAGAGACAGTTGAAAGACTAGAAGAAGACACAGACTAGACAGTGATAAAAGCAATCTACTTACTTTCCTTTCTTAGGCTTCTATAAAGTCAGGCATAGGAATTTAGTCCTTGTGAGGGAAGTGATAGAGGAATGGAAGATTTCAGAGTTGATTATTTCATCAGACAATTTCATTTGAAAGCTATTTGTTACATTTTCCTTCTACAATGGGTTGTTCTGAAATACTTATTTTCCAGCAGAGTAACCTACAGACTACCAAATATTTGATCTTTTTAGCCAAAAGGACTCATACATTTTCTAAATCAATGTTCTTCAAACTGTAGGTTGCGGTCTTTTAGTGGGTTATGAAATCAATGCACTGGATAAGTACCACACTTTCTTTAAAGGATGTTTATTTTTTAAAAAACGAAACAGTCTATTTTGGCAGAATATTAGATGATATAAAACTTGCAAACATAGTACAGAGTTTCCATGTGCCCCGCACCCAGTTTGCCTGTTGACATCTGCCCTTACCAGAGTACACTTGTCACAGTCAAGAAGCCGACCTTGACATGTTACTGCTAACTAAATTGCCAGTTGTTTTTTTGTCTCCAGTTTTTCCGTTACTGTCCTCTTTCTGTTCCACGAGCCAGTCGCTGCAGAGGGCCACACTGCATTCAGTTGTCATGCCTCCTCGTGTCTCTGTGTGGGACGGTCTGTCAGTCTGCCCTTGTTGCCCCGACAGAACAATGTACGGGAGGACTGGCCAGGTACCCTGTAGCAGGTCTGCCGGCCCAGGCTCCTCTGATGTTTTCTCATGATTAGACTGGGGTTAAGGGTTTTGGGAAATGGTAGCACAGGGGGTCCCGCACGTTACGTCACGTCACATCACATCACAGGCGCTCGGCATCCACATGTCACCCCTGGGATGGGAAGCTTTCTCATTTGGTTACTGTCTTATCTGCCAGGTTTCCCCACCTCAGAATTACTCTTTGGACGCAAATCACTAGGAGTGGGGAGGGTGGGATTACGCTCCATCTCCGAGACAGGGTGTTATCTACATAGTATGTTTTTAGAATTCTTCTGTAAGAAAGACTTCTTTCTCCTCCCTTCTTTATTTAGTCAATCATTTATTTATATCACTGTCTTCTTGTGTATATTTATTTTGTATTTTGGGTTATTATCCAGCACTCCACTATTTATGTTGTTGCTCAGATTGTCGCAGCTTTGGCCATTGGAGTTCTTCCAGGGTTGACTCCTGTGTCCCTTTGACGTGTCCACATCCTTTTGTTTTTTGAGCACTGCCTTCCTTTCTGGTACTAGCTGGTGCATGAGGATCACGCTGTATTGCCCCTGCCCCAGCCCTAGAATCAGCCTCTTCTCCACCTGGTTCCTCTTGGGGCTGGAGGTTTAGAAGCTGAGTGTGGAGCTGGGTGTCAGTGCTTCTAGGTCCTCTTAGTGGGCGGAGCTAGAGAGCACGCATATGTCAGCTGAGTCTCAGACTGTGGTTGTTCTGTATCCATCAATTTGTATGTAAATTAAGATCATGCTGCTCTCTCTGACTCCTTCAGTGGGTGGGAGGATTTTACTGTAGCATGTTGACCTGCCTAGTTTTGCTTTGCTTAGATTTTTGTTGGCATTCTCCAAGCGTGTTCTAGCTACGTAAACAAGGTGAGGGCATTTCAAGCGATACACTGGCTAGATAATGAAATGTTAGCCCATGGTGGTAATTTCCCATAATTCTTCCATAGTAGGTCAACTGCTACTACGTAATTGAGAGATCAGCGCAGGTTTTCTGTACTTACTTTTATGATATTATAAATGCCTTAACTATTGCAGCTTTCCATATTCTAAGCATGCATATTTAATTTCAATATAATGGGTTGTTGAGATTTTATTTTCATTTATAAATTAAAAACTATGCTTTCTTTTGGCAAACCAATATGATTTAAGAAAGAGAAACCAGTCAGCTTTTCAGTTTTCTCATTTGCAAATCATACATGATAATTTCTACCCGATGAGTCTAGTGAAGAATAAATAAATACATGCATTTGGAAGTACCTTGTAAATTCTACATGCTAACTTGTTAGATGTGTTAGAATAACCATCATTTAGCAAGAATTGGTTAAATACATTTAGTTTGGTATAATTTTTAATATGTATTGTGATCAGAGACATCTCAGGGTTGGTTCTTTATTCCAATTTTGTTAATAGTTTCACAAAAAGAATCTTTTATTTAATTCACCACATTATTGTGCTCCTACTGTGTGGCTAGGCACCAAGCAAACACCAGCCAGCTCCCATGCATAGAAAATCTAATAACCAAATTCCTAATTTAGCAGCCTGTTTAACTATTGGCATGAATTCTAATGCCTTCTAGAAGCCTGTTTAGTGTTAGTTTTGCATTTTAATGAATCTCCATTGCAGTTCCTATTACCCTAGGTGGTTCCCTAGTAGAGGCCTGTGTCAGCCTTGAGAAGGTAGTTTTGTGGCCTTGGCGAATCCTTCCCCTGAAAGGAAACTCCAGGCCAGCAGGGGCATTGGCTGTGGGAACACACTCCTCCCTTCTAGGTGCCCAGGGAAGATTCAGTGAATAAAGAAACGAAGGCACGAGTCTGGCCGACTCTCTTACACCCATGGCGTAGAGCTGCATTGTACAAAACGGGCTACCTAGTGCTGAAGGGTGCAGCAGGAGATACTTGGTGTTATTGCATTTTTCAGGGCTCAAGATGTCATCCCCCATCCCTGTCCTCTCATCGTCACTCCCTCAAAGCCTTAGCAGAAGGCTCCTTTCCCAAGCTCCCCGCCTGTCATATTAATTTCCTAGGTGCCACAGGAATAGAGTGTTAATTAGGTAGATATAAAGTTCCCTGAAAGCCTACTGTAAAATCAGTGTTAGGGACTGTCGATAATACTTGTTACATTGGGCAGCACATTAATACCATATTTTTCTGTATAATTTCTATTTTAGGCTAGGGAAGGTAACATTTATTGAGTACCTAATTGTCAAGCACTATGCAGTACTATGCTGGGTACTTTACAATATATAATTTCACTTAATTCTCATGCTCACAAGACTAAAAGGAGTAGACAGTGCCTGCATCTTACAGAGGATGAAATCAAGGTCAAACTGCTAAATAGCAGAGCACGTCTTTGAATCTTTCTTTCTCTGACCTCAAAGACTGTGATCTTTCTACTACATGAACATCTTAAGGTAAAACTACATCTTCTCTTCTAATAAGGTACTTTACATCTGAGCATTTTGAAAGATGATGATGACCTTGTAAATATCCTATTTTTTAATATAAGGGATTAAAAGAATAGAGATTGGAGTTTTTATAATATTCTGGTGAAAGATGCCCAATTTCTTGAGTGAAGTTGCGAACTCAGATTTTCTTCCTGTACGACATGCTCACCACGACTGTCACATCTCTAGGAGAAGAGAACGGAACCCCATGGGAATCTTTGACATGGCCCGACATCGGCTGCAAGCGCCGGTCAGAAGACAGTCACCGAAGGGTCTAGACCCTACGACTTTCCAGAATATTCAGGACTTCAGTGAGCTGAAAGATAGAGGTGAGTAGAATGCTGTCTTAAAATACAGCAAGAACGTTCTGCCCACATGCAAGGATCATAAAACACGTTTGTACCCTTTTTCTGAAGTTTTATTTGTGATATTTTGTGCTGATGGATAAAAAACTTATACTCTACTTCTTCAGTTGACCAGTCTGGTAGACGAAGCTTGGCTTTGCTAAGTATTTTCAAGAGGGCAGATTGTGGGTTAGAGCACAAGGCAGATGGGAAGGATGGCACTGGGAACTGAATAGAGGGCAGACGGAGCAAGATGAGCATAGGAAAGAGACTGAAGCGAGAAGCCAGAGTGACTGGAGGAAAAGCAGAATGTGGTGTCCTGAGAGCTGAGGGCAGACACTGTATCGAGGAGGCATTGTCTAAGGTGAGTAATGGAAAGTGTCAGCTGGATCACAGGCCATTGGAGACATCAACTAGATCTTTCTGTGGAATTTTCTATGGAATCAGAAGCCAATTAACTTTGGGTTGAATAGGAGGCAAGTGTTGGAAGCAATGAGCAGAAGACGACCCTTGGAAGAAGCTTGGCTGCGAAGGAGAGAAGCGTCCAGAGCTGGAGGAGTGTTTTGGATGCTAATGTGAAGAGATGTTATAAGAGGAAGGAGTGATTGTTGGAAAGAGCAGGGTCCCTGAGTAGACAGGAGGACATGTAGGATTTTGAGGGAAGATTGTAGAAAAGGTTTGATATAGGAGGAGCAGGAGAGAAAGCTTATTCGGGAAGTGGCATGGCCAAGGTACAGAGGCCTGGGAGACTGACAACGTGTACAGGAACCAGAGTGTGTTTTCTGTGGTATTTCTTTAGGAGCCTTCAACCCGGTAAGAGTTGGACTGGAGGAGGCCGATTGTTGGATGTGTGTTCATAGGACCTATACCAGATAAACCAGATTTCAACTGTTCTTTTTCATATTTTTAAAAGTAATATTTATTAAACAAAGCTTTAAACACAGAAAAATGGAAAGAAAGATCACTTTCCTTAAGCTACCTAAATATAAATACACCATTAATATTTTGGATGTTTTCTAATCTTCTTTTGAGCCTAATTCAAACAAACAAAAAACAAAACATAATTGTGTTATATAATTTTGTGATTTCTTTTACTTGGATTTACAAGTGTCATCAATTACATACCATAGTTGTTGTCTTATGCTATGATTTATTGATCACTCACTATATTCCAGGCGTTGTATGAAGCCAGTGGGTGTCCGAGTTTGGTCATGGAACCTGTGAGGTCAAAAGTGGTTTCATTATAAACTAAGATAGTATTTATTTCATTTTTATTCTCCCAGGTGTGTACAGGTTTTCCAGAGGTTGTAGGCATGTGATGACTTCATTGCTCTGAGGCTAACAGAGTGTGTGCTTGTGTGTTCTCATGTTTTAAAAACTTTAGTGTTAATTTCTAATGTGTGTGTGTGTGTGGGCGGGGAAATCCTCGATTTTTGAGTATAAAGAGGTTTTATAAACCAAAAAAGGTTTAAATCATAAAGATGGAGCCATTCATTTCCTTATATGATCACACCTAGTCCTCATTCATTTGTGTGACTTAGTTGTTGATATTTTGTTTTTTTATAGAGAGGAAACTGAGTCTGGAGGCAGTGAAGTCAGGGTCCAATCCAAGTTCATGTGTCCAGTCTCTTCTGTTCACTTTGCTCTTAACCATTTTTTAATTCTTTGATATTCCACAGGCTTCCCAGTTTTCACTATTATTTTGATAATTTCTGATCATAAAGCTTTTTATACATTAGGATCATTGCTTTAAATTATATCCCAGTGGTATAATCATATCAAAGGGAACAATATTTTCAAGGCTTTTAAAATCTATAAACTAAATTTTTTAAAAAGCATGTTTAACATTTTCATTCTGATCAATTGATACTCTTGAATTTATGGCATGGGTGAATTCTTCGACTGTCATTTCCTCCAGTGATGGCATCCCTTCTAAAGTTCTAGCCAGTCTGCTTTTATCTTGCTCTCTGCATGTTTGCAAGGGCTCCAATGTTACCTGGCTAGTAACATATTCTAATTTTTCAGTATGTTATAGGGATCAGCTGTGCTTACAGGGTCTGCTGGCTGGATAGACCTGTACAGTTAGTTGCCTTGCTATACGCCTGGTGGCATCTTGGGGGCGTGGGGTGGCAGGGATGGACAATGCTTCCATAAGCTGTTGCTTGTCCTGGAGGCTCCCTTATAATGTTGGCAAGTTGGAAAAGGCATTTATTTAAAGAATACTAATTTTGTGTTCCTTAGTTTTATGATGATGTCAATGTCCTTTGACTTCGGTGATGTTCCATCTTTTATGTTGTTCCTTGATTTTGAAATTAGATGACTCATAGGTTACTTACAACTTATTTTTCTGCACCAGATTCAGAAACACGATTTGACCTGAAACTTATGTACCCAGATCCTCCGAGAGATCGTCACACCTTAGAGATTCAGCAGCAGGCTCTGCTGAGAGAGCAGCAGAGGAGACTGAATAGAATGAAAATGCAGGAAGGCGCTGAAGGTAAGAAATAACCGTTATGGCTTCCAGTCATGATGGACTGTCTATGCTGGCTTGCTTTCTCCGTCTCTCGTACGGATTTCTGCCCCCAGGCGGGGTCTCTCCACTGACAGCTCTGTGCTCACACGGCGTGGCCTGGGGTCAGGTGTCCTCGTGTGACATGCGCACCGGGAATTAGGAAGCAAGGGAGGAATGCTAGGCAAGGGAGGAATGCTAGGCAAAGTCCGCAGTGCCCCAAGAAAGAGCATTTCTGTATCGTGTGTGTGTTTTCATTTTTCATACAGCAGTAATCTGGAAAGCATGTGCTTATCCGCTATTGGAGAAGTTAGATGCTGAAAAGTATAACTGTGATGAATGCTGCAGAGAAATCCAGGGTCCCTTGGCGGTGTGTACGTGGGGTGGTCGTTCGGACACCTGGAGGCAGAGTGGAGCCCTTTGCCTCAGAGCTTTGGTGGTCCCTGCTGGCGGGACCCTGACATGTATTTCACCAGCATCGCCAGGTGTCAGGCCTTTGAGGGGTTACCATGGAAAAGGTGTCATACAAATGCCTCAGTCAGGCAACAAGAGGAGGAGAGAGTCCTGTGAGTCGTATTTAGGAAAATTTAAGACCCTACTGGGGCAGGCTGCCTGGCCTGCGGAATCTGAGGAATGTTCTTTGACCGCACAAGACAGTGTCCCTGAGTAAGTGGAGCAGCGCTCTAGGCCCATGTCACAGGTCAGACTTAAATAAAGATGGATATAGGGGGCATTTTCCCTCCATCTGATTCAGAATAACCTAAATTCTATGGTAAATGGTGGGCATATCATTAGGAGAGAAGAGAGAAGCAGATACATTCAGCCTTTATACCCATTTTGGTGGGATTTTTCTTTAGAGGACCCAGCTGATGATCTCATTTGGTGCAATCCTGGTAACCAGTTAGCTCAGAAGTCGTCCCCAGGTGGATACAGGTACATGTCGGCACTGAGGGTATCCATTCCCCCCACAGCAGCCACCTCCCAACGTCTGACAAACACTATGATGACTTAATTCATAAGAATATGGTTTAACTATTACACAGTCACATCCAGCCAGCTGCCTGGAATCGGAGTAGCTTCCTTCAGTTTCAGTGAGGAAGCCTGTTTACCTCTGCTCAACACCCTTCTACACAGATTGTAGAAATCTGAGGAGATGGGGAAGAATCCTGTAGTGTTTTGTCTGTAGGTATCAGTTTTAAGTTCATAATGATTTTACTTCTTTATATTCACTAATGTGAATGGAAGAATTTTATCCAACTAGAATGGATGCTGAGTTATATTTATTAATAAACGAGTAGTATCTTAAAAACATTCTGAAACGTGATAGTTGAGAAGTAATTTCCAGGAGAGAGCTAGTCACAAGAGATATTCTAAAATTTGTTTTTATTTTTCCAATGTTTTTCTGACCTTTTAATTTGGTTTTGTTCTCCGTTGACTGTAGAGGACTTGGACGCTATCCCAGCTGCTAAAATGCAAGACCAAAGGATGGTAAGTTACAATTTTTCAAGCTATTGGGGGACAAAGTTTTCAGGAATATAAGTGAGTATTCCAATGTTGAATTTTCAGGAATACTGAATTAAGAAAGAGTTAAAATCCTGTCTCATCACTGCCGTGGGTAGAGATGTATTAGTATAATACGTAGACAGAGTACGTTGTAATGTACATAATAGCTAAGAACCAGACTCCAGCTCGAGGCTGTTCAAGCTCATTTGTTTTTAGCCATGTGGCTTCAGGCAAGATATTTAATCTTTCTGTGACTCAGCTTCCTAATCTGTAAAATGGGATAATAGTACTTGCCTCTGAGGGTGGCTGTAAGGATTAAATTCAGTAATATTTGCACAGCACATAGGGACAGGCCTAGCATGTAAAAATTTAATTAAATGTTTATTAAATAAGAAATAGCTCAAGAGTTGTTGCAAGAATGAAGTGAGAGAAATACTGAAAACCCTAGAATAGGTCCTGGCCCGCAATGAATGTGGGATTGTGTTTGCTGTCGATATAAGTAGTGGAGGTGGGAGTCTATATATAAGGAGTGGGGAGGCCCATAAAGAAAATAAGGGTGTCACTCTTACCCTGAGGAGGTGACATCTGTGCAAAGACTGAAAAAAGGTAAGGGATGAGCCATTGTCACTCCACAAATACATACTGAATACTTACTGTGGGCCAGATACTCTTGGTGCTGGGACTACAGGAGTGAACGAAAGGAATAGAAATTCCTGTCCTCTGAGGGCTTACTTTCTGGTAAGCAGGAGAGACAATCACATATATAGTATCTTAAATTGTGGGGCTCTGGAGAAAACCATAGCCAGGAAAGGGTACGGGGGGTGACAGTTCCCAATGTGAAATAGAGTGGTCATGGAAGGTCTCACTGAGTAGGTAACATTCAAATAAGGACATCAGGGAGGTGGCCATGTGAAATATCGGGGACACATCTGCAGGAAGCAGAGGCCCCAGGAGGGGGCAGGCCTGCTGTGTCTCAGGAGCAGTGAGAAGGCTAGGGAGGTTGGAGAGCCAGGAGCGAGAGAGGTGGACAGGGGAGGGCAGAGTGCAGAGCCTCACGGGTTCTCAGAGGGTTTTGCCTTTACACGGTGAATGTGCCACGATCCGTTTCATGTTTTAACATGATCACTGCCTGCTGTTCATCAGGAATAGTCAGGGGGCTTCTGCTATAATCTAGGGTAAGATGTAAGGTGACAGAGCCCGACCAGTGGGAGTGGTCAGACGTGGCTGCATTTATTTTGAAAGGAGACATGATAGGATTTTTGACACAGTGGATGTGAGGTATGAGAGGAGTCAAAAGATGGGCTTCAAGGTTTTTGGTTGGGAGTTGCTATTTACAGAGATTGAGAAATAGGAGAAACAAATTTAGAGGTGGGAGAGAAAACCAGGAACTTAGTTCTAGACATAGGAAGTTTGAGACACCTATTAGACAAACAGTTGGAGCTGGTGAGTAGCAGATAAGACAGAATTCAAGGGAAAAGATCAAGGTTGGAAATAAATTTACTCTTCATACACACTAATGATACAGGTAGAGTTATCCCTATTTTCAGATTATAAAAGCAAGATTCAGCTAGGCTGTTAGTTACCCAGGGTTACCGTTGGCAGCTGTTAGTGCTTGATTTGGGAGGTAGTTACCCAGGGTTACCGCTGGCAGCTGTTAGTGCTTGATTTGGGAGGTACTTGACATTTATTTCTCTGAAGTTCACAACAAAGGATGCTTATTTCTGTTTACGTAAGAGGAGACTGCCAGCCTATGGACACACAGTCAGCAAGCAGTAAAATCCACATCTTAACCCAGGCTGGACGCTAGAGGTCTTCCTGTGCCCATATTACCTGGCCCGAGACACACTGCCACCTATTCCTGGGTACTCTGCAGCCATATTTCTCAGTGGAAAGATACTGAAATTAAACATCTAGGATTTTGGTTAAAATCCTGGATTAATAATACCATAGTCTGTTGAGTAGAAACTCAGCATTAACCAATCGTTTATCTTGACTGTTATAAAAATGCTAATAAATTTTGGGTTCCTCATTTTCCTTAATATAGGAGGGGTTTTCCTGTATTTTCTGAGCATTGGAACGTAGTGTAGGAGGCAAGAGCCACTCTGTTGTGCTAATTTTGGAAACAGTGGAGACTTGTGCCTCTCAATACAAATTTCTTTTTCCACACAGGATTAATAAAAATAGTAATTAATATATATTTCTTTTAGCCCAGAGATGACACTAATGATTTCTTGAAAAATTCATTATTGGAATCCGATAGTGCTTTTATTGGTGAGTACATTTATCAATCTCTTAATAGTTTAAAATTATTTCTATTTCTTTTAAATGTTTTTATTCATACTTACAGAACTGGTACCTTATTGTTGTGCAACGTGGTAAAAAAAAAGAATATTTTGTTTTACTAACTTAGTGAATAATTATCAAATATGACTATTTTGTTTTACTAACTTAGTGAATAATTATCAAATATGACAAGTTTTCAAAATCAAAATAACTAAAATAGACTTTAAAAGTCATAGTAAGGACTTCTGGTCAAGATGGCAGAGGAGGTCACCACTGAGAACCACCCGAACATTAGCTGGACAGAAGCCCTACAACGAAGGATAGAGAGCAGCAGCCACAAGGTGACAGGAAGGAGGGGCGGAGATGCAGAACAAGCAGGCCCCACCCCCACGGTGTGGGGATTACAAATCAGGAGGGATCTGCCTCCTGCAGAGGTCCCCACTACGCTCCCCAACCAGGGCCCCAGTGCCGGGCAGAGGTAGAGAAAGGAATACAAACAATTCTGTAGCAAGTCAGCAACGTACAAGACGAGAGCAAGAGAATAAGTAACAGAGCTAGCTACAAAAATAAGCAGAAAACAAAATGGCAATAACTACATACCTATCAATAATTACAGTATACATGGACTAAATGCTCCAATCAAAAGACACAGCGTGGCTGAATGGGTTAAAAAAACAAGCCATACATATTCTGCCTATAAGAGCCCCACTTTTGAGAAAAATAAATATAGACTGAAATTAAGCGGATGGAAAAAGATATTCTGTGCAAATGCAAACAGAAAAGCTGGGGTAACAATACTTATATTAGAAAAATAGACTTTAAAACAAAAGCTGTAGTTAGAGACAAGGACATTTCATAATGATAAAAGGATTAATCCCACAAGAGAATATTATTTTTGTAAACATTGACACAGCCAACATAGGAGCACCTGAATATATAAAGCAAATATTGATAGACATAAAGGGAGCAATCAACAGTAATACAGTCAAAGTCGGGGACTTGAACACCCCATGACATCAATGGATAGAGCATCTGGAAAGAAAATCAGTAACAGAAATAAAAGAAAATCAATGGCCTTAAATGACACATTAGACCAGATGCCTTAAATTTTTAGTACACTTCAGCCAAAAGCAAGAGAATACACATTCTTTTCAAGTGCACATGGAACATTTTCCAGGATAGACCACATGTTAGGCCACAAAGCAAATCTCAGTAAATTTAAGAATACTGAAATCATATCATCGTCTTTTCTGATCACAATGGTATGAAACTAGAAATCAATTACAAGAGGAAAACCAAAAAACACACAAACACATGGAGGCTAAACAACATGCTACTTAACAACAAAATCAAGGAAGAAATCAAAAAATACCTTGAGACAAATGAAAATGAAAACACAATGACCCCAAATCTGTGGGACACAGCCATAAAAGTTCTGAAGGAAATTTAGAGCAATACCAGCCTACTTCAAGAAACAAGAAAAATCAGAGAAACTCTAACCTTTCACCTAGAAAGGAACTAGAATAAACAAAGCCAAAGGTGAGTAGAAGGAAGGAAATAAAGATCAAAGCAGAAATAAATGAAATGGAGTCTAAAAAAATAATAGAAATAAGAGCTGGTTCTTTGAAAAGATGAACAAAATTGGTAAATCTTTAGCTAGATTCAAGAAAAAGGGAGCGGGCCCAAATAAAATCAGAAATGAAAGAAGAGAAGTTATAATGGATACCACAGAAATACAAAGAATTATAAAAGAATACTGTGTAAAGCTATATGCCACAAAACTGGACAACCTAGAAGAAATGGACAAGTTCTTGGCATACAGCCATCCAGGACTGAAACAAGAATTAGAAAACCTGAATAGACTGATCACTAGTAAGGAAATTGAAACAGTAATCAAAAATCTCCCCAAAAACAAAAGTCCAGATGGCTTCTCTGGTGAATTCTAAGCATTCAAAGATCTAATATCTATCCTTCTGAAACTCTTCAAAAAAAAAATTAAAGAGGAGGGAATGCCTCCTAACTCATTTTACAAGGCCAACATTACCCTGATACCATAAACAGGCAAGGACATAACACAAAAAGAAAATTACAGGCCAGTATCTCTTATGAATGAATATACATGCAAAAATCCTCAACAGAATACTAGCAAATTGAAGACATTAAAAGGACCGTATACCACGATGAAGTGGGATTCATTTCAGGAATGCAAGAATGGCTTAACATCGCGAATCAGTCAACATGATATAAACCACATTAACAAAATGTGGGATAAAAATCATGATCGTATCAATAGATGCAGGAAAAAAGCATTTGACAAGATACAACATCCATTTATGATAAATTCAGTAAGATGGGTGTAGAAGGAAAGTACTCAACAAAATTAGTCATAATTATATGACTACCTCAGTGGTGAAAGCTAACATCATACTCAATGGTGAAAAATTGAAAGCTTTCCTCTCATATCAGGAACAGGAACAAGACTGCCCACTCCAACCACTTTTATTCAACATAGAACTGGAAGTCCCACCCAGAGCAGTTAGGCAAGAAAAAGAAGAGGCATCCATATTGGAAAGGAATAAGTAAAACTGTCACAGATTTTGCAGATAACATGATTTTATATATAGAAAACCTTACAGACTCCATTAAAAACTATTAGAAATAATAAATGAATACAGTAAGGTTGCAGGGTAGAAAATCAATATACAAAAGTCTGTTGTGTTTCTTTATACTAACAATGAGCTATCAAAGAAATGAAGAAAATCCCATTTATAATCGCAAGAAAAAGAATAAAATACCTAGGAAAAAATTTAACAAAGGAGATGAAATACCTGTATACTGAGAACTACAAGACATTGTTGAAAGAAACTGAAGACCACACAAGAAATGGAAAGGTATTCTGTGCTCATGGATTACAAGAATTAACATTGTCAAAATGTCCATATTACGGAAGTGTGACAAGTTCGCGAACTTGTTGCAACGATGTTACTAATCTTTTTTTAATATCAGAGGGGTTATTCATTATGAATTTGTACCAACAGGACACACAGTTAACCAAGTTTACTATTTGGAAGTGCTGAAAAGGCTGCGTGAAAAAGTTAAGACGACCTGAACTTTTTGCCAACAATTCACGGCTCTTGGATCACGACAATGCACCAGCTCACACGGCACTGTCTGTGAGGGAGTTTTAGCCAGTAAACAAATAACTGTATTGGAACACCCACCCTACTCACCTGATCTGGACCCCAATGACTTATTTTTTTACCCGAAGATAAAGGAAATACTGAAATGAAGATATTTTTATGACATTCAGGACATCAAGGGTAATACAATGACAGCTCTAATGGCTATTCCAGAAAAAGAGTTCCAAAATTGCTTTGAAAGGGGACTAGGTGCTGGCATCGGTGCATAGCTTCCCAAGGGGAGTACATGGAAGGTGACCATAGTGATATTCAGCAATGAGGTATGTAGAAGTTTTTCTAAGATGAGTTTGCAAACTTAATTGTCAGACCTCATACCTAAAGTAATCTGCAGATTCAATGCAATCCCTATCAAAATCCAAGAAATAGATATTCACAGAAATAGAACACATAATCCTAACGTTTGTATACAATCACAAAAGACCCCGAATTGCCAAAGCAATCCTGAGAAAAAAATAGAGCTGGAGATAAGACACACCTTGATTTTAAACTGTATTACAAAGCTATAGCAATCAAAACAGTATGATATTGTCATGAAAACAGACCATTGGAACAGAATTGAGAGCCCAGGAATAAATCCACACATATGTGGGTAATTAATTTATAGTAAAGGAGCCAAGAGTATGCAATGGAGAAAGGAAAGTCTCTTAAATAAATGCTTTTGGGAAAACTGGAAAGCCACATGCAATAGAGTGAAACCGGACCACCATCTTACACCAGACACAAAAATAAACAAAGTGGATTAAAGACTTCAATGGAAGACCTGAAACAATAAAGGAGATAGAAGAAAACATCGGCACTAAGCTTCTAGGTATTGGTTTCAGTGGTGTTTTGTGAATTTGACTTCAAAAGCAAGGGAAACAAAAAAATAAGTGGGACTACATTAAACTGGAAATTTCTGCACAGCAAAGGAAAGCCAAGAAAAAACACAAAGGCAACCAACTGAATGGGAGAAGATATTTACAATACTACTTCTGATAAGGGGATAATATTAAAAAAATACAAAGAACTGATACAATTCAACAAAAAAACAAAAAAAACAATGACTAAAAAATGGGCAGAGGATCTGAATAGACATTTACAAGGAAGACAAACAGATGGCCAAAGAGACGAACAGATGTTCAACATCAGTAATTATTAGGGAAATGCAAATCAAAACCACAGTGAGCTATCACCTCATACCTGTTAGAATGGCTATCATCAAGAAGACAAGGAGTAAGTGCAGGAGAGGATGTGGAAAAAGGGAATCCTCATACACTGTCGGTGGGATTGTAAATTGGTGTAGCCGCTATGGAAAACACTATGGAGGTTCCTTAAAAAATTAAGAAAGGAAATATCATATGATCCAGTAGTTCCTCTCCTGGGGATTTTCCAAAGAATACGAAAACACAAATTTGAGAAAGATGTATGTACCCCCATGTTCATTGCAGCATTATTTTTAATAGCCAATTTATGGAAACAACCTAAGTGTCCATCATTGGATGAAGGGATAAAGAAGATATGATTATATATATGTATGTGTGTGTATACACACGGACACAATGGATAATGACCCATAAAAACGATGAAATATTTCCACGGGGGACAGCATGGATGGATCTTGAGGGATTATTCTAAGGGAAATAAGTCAGACGGAAAAGGACAAAGTCCATATGGTTTTACTCATATGGAATATAAAACAAAGTAACAATGAACTAATAAAACAAAAATAAACTCATAGATACAGACAACAGAATGATGTTACCAGAAGGAAAGGGGGATGGGGGAAGGTGAAAATGGGTAAAGGGGGTCAAATATATGGTAACAGAAGGAAAAAAATCTAGACTTTTGGTGATGAGCAATCAATACGGTATACAGACAGTGAATTCTGAGGTTGTATACGTGAAATTTATGTATTAACCAATGTTACCGCAATAAAAACTTAGAAACCCCAAACACCCCACAATATCATTTAGCATCCCCCTCAGAAAAGAAATCCTTAATACAAATCTTACCTCCTCCCAAAAAAGATTTATATGAGGACTACAAATTCTTGAAAGAAATAAAAGAACAAATTCTTGAAAGAAATAAAGAACTAAATAAATGGAGAGATAATATTCCATGTTCATGGATTGTCAGTCTGTCAATTTTATATTATCAATATGTCAGCTCTTCCCAACTTGATCTACAGATTCAGTGCAATCCCACTCAAAATCCCAGCAGGTTATTTTTGGATAACTGATCCTGAAGTGTATATGGACAGGAAAAAGACCCCACACTATTGAAAGAGAAAAACAGAGTCAGAGGACTAACACTATCTGACTTCAGGACTTACTGTCAAGTTACAGTAATCAAGACAGTGTGGTATTGGGAAAATAATAGACAAATCAATGCAACAGAACAGAAATAGACCCACACAAGTATAGTCAACTGCTCTTTGAAAAAGAGCATTGCAACTGAGGAAAGGTAGTCTTTTCAACAAATGGTCCTAGAGCTGGACATCTACATACCCAAAAAAACAAAATCCAGACACAGGCCACACACCCTTCACAAACATCAACTAAAATGGACCGTCGGCCTAAATGTAAGCCGCACAACTGTAAAACTCATAGAAGATAATATAGGAGAAAACTTAGAACTTGACGGTGGCAGTGACTTTCTGGATATAACAACAAAGGCGCAATCCATGAGAGTAACAATTGATAAACTAGACTTCATTAGAAAGGAATGCTCTGTGAAAGACAAATTGAAGAGAATGAGAAGACAAGCTACAGACTGGGAGAAAGTATTTAGAACAGGTAAATCTGATAAAGGACTGTTATCTAAAATATATGAAGAACTCTTAAAATTCACCAATAAGATAATTACCCAATTAGGAGATGTGCAAAAGATCCAAACAGACATGAAATAAGATGGCATCAGAGAAATGCAAATTAACACAACGATGCGACGCCCCTGCACACCTATTAGAATGGCCATAGTCTAAAACTGGCAACACTAAGTGCTGTGAAGATGTGGAGCAGCAGGAGCCGGCACTCATTGCTGGTGGGGACGCAAAACGGGGCAGCCACTTTGGGAGACAATGCGGCGCTTTCATGTAAAGTAAACACTTACTGCAGTCGCACCACTACGCTGTACACCTGAAACTAATGTAATATTGAAGGTCAAGTGTAATTGAAAAATTAAAAAGAAATTTAAAAGCTGGACATATATTGGTGAGAAAGTGGGGAAACTAGAACCACTGTTGAAAAGGGTTTGGTAGTTGCTCAAAGGCTAAATGTAGAGTTACCATAATACCCAGCAATTTCACTCCTCAGAATAGACCCCAAGGAAAGAAAAACATGGCCACAAAAAGACATGTACATGAATGTTCATAATTGCATTATTAGTAATTGCCAACTAGAAACAGTTAAAATGTCCATCAGCTGGTGAATGCCTAGAGAAAATGTATGGATCCATTATGACAGTCTATTTAGCAATAAAAAAGAATCAACTTATAAATGGTACAACATAGATGAACCTCACACATTACGCAGAGTGAAAGACGTGACGTTGTCGAGTTCCGTTTCTGTGGCATCTCAGGAAAGGTAAATCTGTTGAGAATGACAGCAGATCCGTGTTCATTGGGCTGGGCAGGTGGGAGAGGGGTGAACACAAGGCTGCGTGTCGTGATAGACCTGTTCTAAAAGTGGGTTCTAGTGGTGATGGCACAATTCTGTAAAAATCCTAACTACGTACATTAGAGTGGGTGAATTTTATTATCTGTAACTAACGTCTTAATAAAGCTAATAAAAAGCCGTCTTGGTTTAGCTGAGAAAGAGGCTGAAAACGGGGGATGGTTAAGAGTTGTGCCTTGTGTGGTCCTTGCAGGTGCTTATGGCGAGACGTACCCTGCCTTTGAGGAGGACGCGTTCCTTCCACCATCACAGCTGCCCTCTGCCCGGGAACGCAGGAGGAACAAACAGAAGGGCCTGGGCTTCGTACGTATGAGCTGTCCTTTTCCCTTTTTCCTTCTCAGTTTACGAGGGGGAGGTCTGGGTTCTGACCCATGCGGAGTTGGTGCGATCCAGCAGAGCCCTCGTCTGGAACGCGGGTCTCACGGGTCTGGCTCGAGGCTCTACCGCCCAGTAGCTGGGTGGCCTTCAGCAGGTCACTGAACTCGGTGCCTTGGCTTCTTCAGAGGGGTATTTTCCTACTTCCGGGGGGGCGGGGGGGCTCTCAGTGGAAGCCTAGTACCTGGCACAGTCTCTGCTCTATAAATGCTAATTCCTCACCCTCACCTCCCTCCTGGAGAACACGGATTTCAGAGAAGGAACACGAAGTATCTGACGTGCAACGGAAAGCCTGCTACGTCCTCAGGCACCTAAGCCTATTATGTAGATAGTTTCCTTTTGGTCACATAACTTTGCAAAGGTCACACAGACAGGAAGGCTGATATTCAAACCCTATAGTATAGCCAATAAAACGTGCAGGCTTTGGGCAATCTCTTCAACTCTGTTTCCATATATATATATATATGACGTGGACAGTTACGTAATACATGCAGAGCATTTAACACCGAGTCAAGTATGCAGGAAGCTCTCCAGAAATGACAAGTGCTGTTATTAGCGTTACTATATGGACAGCTTTACCAGACGGCAATAATTTGGTTGTTTCACTAGGAACCACTAACCTACTTTGTCTCTATAGAGTTGCCTTTTCTGGACCCATGAGAACATAGAATATTTGATCATTTGTGACTGGCTTGTTTCCAAAGGTCATCTAAATTATAACATGTCAGTACTTAATTCCTTTTTATTGCTGAATAACATTCGATATATGGATATTCCCTTTCATTTATCCATTCAGCACCTGATGGACATTTGGGTTGTTCCCACTTTTTTCTGCTTTTAACATTAGTGTACAAGTGTTTTGATGTTTTCATCTCTCTTGCGTGTATTCCTAGGAGTAGAATTGTTGGGTTAGATGGTCACTGTTTAGCATTTTGAGGAACTCAGGCTGTTTCCCACCTTTATCCAGTCTGGCAGCATTTATATGTTGTCAGAAGTGCAATACCTTCATCTGAGCCTGTATGAATAAATATGTACGCTATAGATTTCCATTTGTTTCATTTTATACATCACACTACATATATCGAGGGCAAGAACGTGATTTGATTCACTGATTTATTGTGAGCATTTTATGATCATTTCTGAAGTTCTGTTTTCTAACTGCAGGATAACAGTCGTCCTAACGTACCACCAGACGGTCTCTCTTTAAAATCTGTATCCAGTGTAAATATTGATCAGATTAGAATGAGAAATGAGGAACGAATGCGAAGATTGAACGAACTTCAAAATAAACCTATTAATACAGGTAAAGGCCAAGTTTAACGACCTACAGCAAATTCTAAGAACTCTTAACTTGCTTACATGGGGGTTTCCACTGATGGCTGGGGGACGGATGGAATGAGTTTTGAAATCCTTTGCTAGTCGTGGAGCCTAGAACACAGTCGCTATCCAGCAAAACCAGGACTCGGGATAAATTTTCCATCAGATTCTTTCTACCAGAGAGAGTACCCTTTTTTGAGTGGATTCTAAAGAGATAAAGTTTTTGCTTATAATTATATCCAGGCTTTGCTTTGGATATATGCCCATTGGATATATGCCAGGGAAAATGCCCATTAGTATCAGCGTCACACTTCCCCTACTGAAGTGAGAGACTGTCAGAAATTAACTTTAACACTGAGTTCTTTAGGTAACACATACACATTTGTAAAACTACAAAGAAAATTTTACCTTTTTACTTGGCTTTCTGTACCGTGGACACAGCAAAATAGCCTCAGGTCACTATCTCCTTTATAGAATCCAAAATTCAGTCTTCTCATTCTGTTGGGCTTCGCTGTCTCACTGCTTTGGTGACCAGCAGGTTAAGTAAGCTTGTTCATGGAGCACAGGCTGGTTCCTTAGGCAACCGCTGAGCTCCTCTGCCCTGCCAGCCCTGGACCACCTTTTCAATGTTGATGTTAATTAGTTATTAGGATAATGGGACAGTTTTTTAGTACATAAGGCTTTTTATTAGTTTTAGCAAATAGTGGTGTGGTCTATTTGGACAATTCTTTTGTCTGTTAAGCTACATTACAATAATTTTCTAGTAACAATTTTCTTAAGATATTTTTTGATCTTCCCTTTAATACTGTGTTAAGTTAAAATTACTTACACAATCTCTCTAGCAGTCAAGTTTGATGGTCATTCCCTATCAAATACTAGCAAACATGGTAAACTTATGGAGCAGTACTTTTCATGTACCTGGAAAAAAGTAAACAGTGGGAAAGCAATGCTTTCTTTTTAGCAAAAAGCATTTTCATCTGTATTATGAAATTATCTATTCCTCAGTTTTCTTTTAGAAACAGTAAGTTGAATTAATATTTAACAGGGATATATTTAAATTGAAACAAGATAGAGCATTTTAAGAATCTACTCTGTCAGTAGGTTTCTAACTTCTAAACTTTTGTAAAAATTGTCCTTTCAAACAGGAGCGTTTTGGTACGATGTGGACTGACTGCTCATTAAATTGATTGCACAGGTCCTTTTGCTGGGCTAAAACAAATTGACATCACAGGGTAGGAAGACAGATTTTCCTATTATTATATCTAATAGTAAGTAAAATACAGACATAGAAGTTGAGTACAATCAGTTCAAAGAATGAAACAAATTAAGAGCTACCTCTTAATGGAGTAGACACCACCTCTTAGTAAAGATGGAAGTAATTTCATCTTTTTTTTTCCTAAAATGACTTTCAGTTTCTTCATGGCAGTGTCCTAGGCTGGGAGTATTTCCAAAACCTTCTTCAGTTAAAAACAAAGTTTTGTATGGTAGTCATTGAGTTTCACTGGCAGGTGACAGTCACCATAAAATGGCTTACTTACATTCTAAGTCTTCATTGGGTGACGTCTCCTCTGCCGTCCTTGGGATCCCCATGGTGCTGGTACCATGGAGTCACCTCCTTCAGTTGAGCATTTTTTGTTTCATAAAATTGGCTCCCTTCCTGGGTTTGCTTTCCTACCTCTAAAAGGAGGGCTATCTGACCAAACAGTCCAGTTCAGAACATAGTATTGTGGAGAAATGCAGAGTTGTAATGGGTTAGACTACAGGAGACCTGTGTCCGCACTACCTGCCTGCCACCCACCTGCGTCACGTCTCTCTTGCCTGTTAGATGACGAGAGTTCACTGGTTGACCCTGATGACATCATGAAGCACGTGGGTGATGACGGATCCAACTCTGTAGCAACTGAACCCTGGCTCCGCCCGGGCACCTCAGAAACACTGAAAAGATTCATGGCAGAGCAGCTGAACCAAGAGCAGCAGCAGGTTCCTGGAAAACTAGGCACTTTCAGTTGGCAGGGCCTGTCTACTGCACACGGTTAAATAAACTTGGACTGGACCCAGCAGTGCCTTTGAAGGTGGAAGGATGTTAAACCTGAGCCGTTAGTAATATGTGCCCCTTTGTCCCTTGCCTGAGTTCCTGACGTCCCATCGTGTGTATAAAGTGTAGCTTTTCCATGATGATATATATAGTGTATATTATGTACATAAATAAAAGGCCATGGCTATTTATATTTGACGTAGAATTGTATAGAATTATTTTTGCAAAATTTTGCCATAATTTAGGGTGGTAATGAACTCTTGGAATCAACTACCGTATGTGCATTATTATAAATTCTGCTTATAAGATAAGGTGAATAAAACACAAGTGTCTTAACAGTCCTATAAAACCAGAAAACCCTGTGCACATTTGCCATTGTTACTGCTATTCAATTTACTAGTAAACACATTGGTTGTAGCTGTGACTATTCTAGTAGCTACATAGTGAAATCAAAGGTACTAGTCAGTCATTTTCATGTCATTTACAGCTACTGATTCAGTGTAAGTGATGGGAGTCCTACCTGATGTTGTTCCCGTGAGCCATGCTCTAAACGTTGCACCTTTCTGCCTCCATTTTTGTGCCTATGAAGGTACTATATTTCTAATTTATATGATTTACTTACTTATGGATAGAAATAAATTATTTTCATTACTAATGTTGGTTTCTTATTTTAACTGGAATTCAGTTCTCTACACAGGGTGTTCTAGAAGTTGAAGAGAGACAGGAACACCCAGGGTCCAGGACAGGGCCTGGAATCCCTGCGCTACCGCAGACCCTTGGTAATGCCGTAAGAGGTAGTGCCTTTAAAAAAAAAAAAATAATAATTTAAATTCTGGGAAATCATTCTTATTTAGAGTCTTTAGCACCATGACAGCAGAGAACACCTCCCAGGCACTGCTTCTTGCACATTTCCACGGACATAATTAATGGCAGAGATGAGATAAATTTCTGATGCTTTGAATTTTAGCAACATGTAAATTTTATGGTCTAACCATTGTTTTCTTAACTATAAAGATTTTTCTTGTATCTTCATCTGAAAGTAAGATGAAGGCCTCTGTCTCCTATAGGGAGAGGCCTGATATTATACCATAAAATAAACCACCAGGTTATTTGAAACACTTAACCTCTCGGACAGACTCGAAGGTCATGGTGGCTCCAACTACCGAGGTAGGTGACTCCCAGCTGTAGTATCAAGCTGGGCTTGAACAGGGCTGTGTCTTAAGGATAATAAATATGGTGGACTTATAAATATATCACTAATAACTGCTCATTATCTAAGAGAGGTGTGAGAGCTAAGCCTGAACACTTACTTTGTTTTTTAACACACCTTCAAAATAAATGATCTTGGTATGTCTATTTTCTTTCTAATGCTATTGTATCTCACAACCTGAACTGGCTCCTAACACACAATGCCCTACTGCCAACTGCCCCAAAGGGAACTTTAGCACTTTCACTATTCAAATAGGGTAGCCTTATTCTGGGTTATTAATACATACAAAAAATATTAAATTATGAATAGCCTATGGTTGACAAAACAGAGAATCTAATGCCAGAAACTAGAAAGAAAACATCAAAAGTAAAAAATACTGAATTTGTAGTTCTAGCTGAAAATTTCCTTTCCCTAGCTGTTTGGCTTTTAATGGAAAAAAAAATATATCAAAAAGAATAAAACATGGGGCTGTGGATTACACAGGTTTTGATTGCACTGATGAAATAATCCAAAAACTTTATTGACCTATAACCTGATTAGAATGCCAGATGAGAATCAATATTGTACAGAAAGTTGTACAGAATTTTTACATAGAAAACTTTACATCTGTACCATATACATTTTATCCATCTGAAAAAATTTTCTACACCCACTGTTAATACGGAATGCTTGACAATCTTGTCATTTTTTAACCATCAGAGCACAATTCACAGTATGAATACATTTCCAGTAAATCTAACCTCCTCAAACCATGCCAGATTTGTTATTTTAATATATTCAACATTAAATTCTGTACATAGAGTAAAATCTACATCAAGCCCCGCCACCCAAAAGAAAAGAAAGTGACAGCAACCTAGATTCATTTTGCAGTGATTCAAGTTTCGGTCCATGAAGGACCATTCTATTTCAATGGCTCACGTTTAAAAGCCCTAAGAGAAGTATATTACAGGTAGTTATGTCAGGGATACTTCCTACCCTTTTTTTGTCGTTGGTCATGACGAGTGTCAGCCACAACAGCTTTCTGGGCATGTTAAACCTTCAAAATTACCACCCCACCCCCCAAAAAGGGCAAAACCAAAATCTCCACAAAATAAAAAAGACAAGAAGTTCAACCCAAATGTTTAGTGCATTTGACAAAATATTATAGGTATTTAGCAAATGAATAAGAAAATAAAGAAAATAAAACAGTGCAGGAAGAACTATATAATGTTTAGGATTCTTATATTACAGACCTGCATCTCTGTACATTTTTCACAGAAGAATGATTAGCATTATCTCAGACAGCCTGAGTGTGCAAAAATCTTCAGAATAAGAATACCATAGTTGCTAAATATCTTTTACCATGAACAATAATTTCTTCTCCCCCCACTCCCCAGTTATAAACATTTTAATCCTTCAAAATACAGCTCTCCTGAGTTGTACTTCTTGCAGAAGTTCAAATCTTTACATCTATAGTTCTTTGGGTAAGTTTCACTTCCACACCTGCCAAAAACACGTGGGGCTCCCTGCTGCTGAGGAAGGGAAGGACACGTGAGCGTAAGCTGACACTGGAGACAGGCTTTCTACTCAGCGCGAGCCCCCTGACAACACGATCCATCAGATTACTGAAAGGGATGAGCGCTGCAAGGCCGAGTTCTAGTTCTAAGCATCTTCGCCAGTAACCTTTAGACACTGCAATTCAGAAACTGTTTTTCAGGTAGGAAACCTCAGCTCCAGGGTCCTTTTAAAGAGCAGAGGGATGTAAACGCCAACAGAAAAATGTTAAGTTCCCATCACTGCTTGCTTGTTCTGAGTTCTTGTTCAGGTGGTTGTGATATCTGAAAAACAACTCCGATTCGCAGAAAAAATCTTCTAAGAACAGCACGAAGTTCAGGAATCAAGTCAAATTGCATAATTTCACATAAGAGAGGGTAGTAGAACGATGCATGAGCTTTAAACTGGGAGGGAAAATGAATTTCTCCGTTAGTAGGCCTTGCATTTCAAACCAGAGAACCTAGAAATGCCTTTGGAGCCACATCAGTGTGGGCGAGCACCGCATGAGACAGGAAGTGAAAGGGGTCTGCGTGAAGCAGTGACTGCACTGATTATGGAACTGAAAGAGCCGCCCTCAGAAGACTCACCTCGTATAAACATTATTCGCTCAGTTCTCTACCTTATTCTGAAAAACATTTCCCATTACATTTCCTTGATAAACTTAGGACTAACTTCTAGCATTTGTCATTGTTTTTACCAGGTAATAAAAGTAAGAAGCCACGCAGGAACCACAGTTGAGTTTTTACAGGCTGTGTAAGGGTTACTGAGACTGTACCTTTTATTTGTTAAATAAAATGTTGATTTCCAGGGAAGAGTGACCTAACATTGCGATAAGCTATACAGTCTCCAGGGAAAGAGTATACATTCCATGTTACAGTTCAATTGATGCACTTGGTACCTTTGCTCTCGTTCCTTAACCTCTGAACACTAGTTGCCTGCCTGTTTCCTCTCTTTTTTTTGCTCTCTGCACCCCACAAGGTACAAGGAAGCAGTGGGACATATCGTGGCAAGAAGGCAAACTGGGGAATAAGACTGAGGTCTGGAGTCCTTCCTGGCCACGTGGCTGGTGGTGTCTCAGGTCACTTCTCCGAGCTTTAACTGGCTCAGGAGTCAGAGGGAAATGCACGTGGACCCAGAGCACGTGACTCGAGAGGCGCCAGGTCACATCGCGTGGCCTCCACGGGTCCCATGTACCACTGTGGCCCGACGTGTCAAAGGTCAGGCCGCCTAACTAGGCATTTTAAACCTATTCAGGGATCACAGCAACCCTTTCCATTTAAGTCAGCTATAATCTGCTATGTTTTTTAAAGAGTGAAAGTATATTAAACATATTTATACTACAGCTATATATTTGTATTTTACCTTAATTTCTACTGGTTTAAAATTCTTAAATGATTTATGGCCCATTCACTAGGGTTTCTGGGTCCCATGGAACCAACGAATATGCCAAAGGAACGCTGAAGCCTAGAGCCCAGGCCTGGGGCCCCGATGGCACCCCGGGTGAAGGTGGAGCACCAGGCGGGCTGGACAGCAGCCTTCAAAATGGGGTCGAAGGGGGAGATCTCCAGGGTCAGAACGGGAACTGCAATGTGGGGGAGCCAGGAGCTTGCCAAGGAGTCCTGAAGGACTCCAACCCCACCCTTACTGAATGCCCGCCCCAGTCACCGGTGAGAGAGAGTGTGGGACGAGCGGAGGACGGATGAGGGCCGATGAGCCAGAGTCCGGCACGGGGAGGCCCAGCCGCCTGGCAGCCGCCTCCCACTAGGGCCCCTGCTGGCCCGGCTAGAAATGCTGGGTGGACACGACGGCTCTGACTTACCCTGTTATCGCTTATCTTTAGAACTTTCGTGAGAAACAATAACAGCAGGTTAGTCCAGGCCTCCCGATGACTCTCTGATGTTAAGGTGAGGAAGTAACTCAGGGCTTCACTGCAGACACTGCAACAGAAAAGGCTCATGAGCTTGGACCCCCTGGGACGGACACCGACCGAGATAACTAAGCTGCGGAGCAGATATTGACCGTTAGGAGCCTGCGAGGTTCCCCGTTTCTGTGAAAGTGTGTCAGCAAATCATTCACGTTTTCACATTAGGAAGAAAACCAGATATAGAAGCCATTGCAACTGTTCAGGAAAACCACACTTTCCTAATTTTCTAAGTTTCAGTGAATTCGAAGTCACTGTAGTAGCACGTGTGTGAGTTTTGCGTCAAAAGACCTGGATGCTGGTATCTGGGTGGCTCTTTACTCCACTAGCCGTGCGGGTTTAGACTCTTCTGGGGCCTTAACTGTCTCGTCAATAAAATGGGAAAACCGAGACAAGCTGAGCTCTGTGTCCTAAAATGTACCTAACTGCTCTTTGAGACCATCTAGTCCCCAGGAAGACACAAAAATACAATTCAGATGACAGCCCTCTTTCTGAACGCCATGTTTCATTTTTAGTGTGAGTTTAAATGTTAAAGGACAGAATTCAACTTGTCATTAAATAAAAAGTAACACCAACAAAACCTCTAAATATTTCTGAAGCTAAATACAGGCAGACAGGTTTTCACTTCCACAAATGATCAGTTTGTAAAAAATGGAGCTATCTATGGCACAAAAAAAGCCTAATATCAAGTTTTTAAATTTTAAGAGATAAAAACTTCCTCCTTTGGCCTGTAGTAACAAGGGACATGATTTGTTCCTATGTCACCAACTGTGCAAATACACCTTCAGCTCTAAGACCATATTTAACGAGCTTCAGGCCCCAAGTCAGCTGCTTGGTCCTGCAGCTCCTGCTTGGGGTTGGGTTGTGGACGTCGCCCCGCGTGCAAACCCGGTGGCCCTTCCCGGCCCTGGACCCCGCAGCCACAAGGGCGAAAGGCAGAACCCAGCCACGAGTCTTACTTTAAAAGCCTTCGCTGGACCTCCTCCCAGGCACTAACCCGGCTCTCGTCCATGTACATCCGGAAGAGAATGCGCAGCCCACAGGCCAGGCTGCTCGTCTCCTGCTTCAGAAGGTTGGGCTTGGATTTGCCTTTGAAGCCTGCGGAAAGGGGACGTTTCGGGGTGAATTGGCCGGCACAGCGGCCTGCACGGCGGCACGTTCTGGTGTGTTCAGCCATCACGCCTGCTGCTTACAAAGCAGAGCTGCCTGAGCCCCAGCAGCCTGCGCCCAGGCCTTGGCGTCCTGGAAGGGTCCCCCCGCCCCCTTCGCCCCGGGACAGCAGGTACACAGAGCAGGTGCACGGGAGGCCAGGCTGCAAGGCCCAACCTGAAGGAGGCGATGTCTATGTTTACAATTTCCTTCCTTCCCTTTCAAGCTGGGGATACGAGATACAACAGCAAGGCCTGGGAATGTGGAAGTCTTCAAACGCGGCACCTGACAGCCCCGCGTAGCCAGCGCCCGGGGAGCAGGCAGACCACGTGGCAGGAAGTCTGCGCGAAAGGCCAGCGGTACCACGGGCCCAGCGCGTGTGGAAATGGGAGTCTGGTGACCTTAGCAGGGCTGTCCCAGCTGGATGGTGGCAACAACTTGGGTTGAATGGGAAAAAGTCAGTCCCGACTACTGTTTCCAGAAGTTAGGTCGTGAAGGGAATAAACAAAACCATGGGCTTAATTAGGAGTTCAACAGACATTTCAAATACAATAAAACAATGCCAGTGCTAGACACCCAACACTCCACTTTACACAGCTTGACATTCAATAAACATCAGCTCCTGCTTTCTTTTTCCTGCCACATTCTGCTGCCAGCACTGTTTTTGCAACTACTATTAGGCACTGAGTATTTCTCAAATAAAAGATTAACAGTGTCAGTAAATTATTACAAAGCTTAGTCTTTATTTAAAATTTCCAACATATTCTAGAATAAATGTACCTGCCCCCTTCAAGAAGTTCACTTCCATTTTGAGGAATGACCACTCCCAGGTAAACATGGATACGTCATTGAATACAATGTCAGATTTTATGTTCGGGACCTTCTCACTCTTTTTCTCATAAAAGGGCAGCTTTTAGCGCTGACAGTATCAACAGGAAGGACCAGGCTTGGAAACAAGATGATAAAACGTTTGGTGAAATCCATCAAATAATGGGTTTATTAAACAAGGGAAAACGAATATACCCAGGCAGTTATGTGGCTCTTTGAAGACCCAAGAGACCCCTGGTCAACAGGCCGCCTTCCTATTGTCACTGTTAAGGTAAAAGTTCAAACAGCGACGTGCACAAACCTGAAGTACACAATGAATTCTAATAAATGCACGCATCTGTCAGACATCCATGAATGCTGACACTAAAACGTGAGACCCATGTAGCTCACCTGCTTTCCACAGAGCAGTCCTCTGTTCGTTGTTGGAATTAAAGGCCTTTGCAAACCTATGTGACTCTAATAAGCAGTCTAGTAGCTTAAAAAGCTGCTGTGACGTTAGAAAGCGGTACATTCCTTGGTCTTGCGTGTCAACGCGAACATCAAAGTCCACAGCGTCTCTCTGGAAGACAAACCACCACAGCACACGCACACACTGTCACAAATTTCAGTAAATTCAGACCTCAGTGCTCCCCAAAGACCAGATTTATGAGCAAGCCATAGGACTCCATCTATTCTATCTCAACAGAAAACAGGAAAAGGTCCATCTTTTGTTATGAAATTTCCAGAATCTCCATTCCACGCTTCCTAGTCACCTCCTACCCTTGCAGTTCCCTCCTGATTCCTGACTCCAAGAGCTCAACCCCGACCAGATCCCACGACCATTCTCCGGCCCTTTACTTGCCGCTCACCCCCAGGTCCTCACTTCTCTTCTTAACCAGCCTGGAGTCCATGCACTGTGATTGTAAGTACTCCCTAGATAGCCCCTCACCTCCTCTTTCCGTAATTATTTGGCAAAACCGCCTACCCCACGTCTGCGCCCAGACTAAATGTGGCTGGAGAAAAGCGCCTTTCTCTTTAAATCCAGTGGGTACTGGGCGCTGCCCTGCGATCCTCCTGCGCTTCCCATGTCCACTTCCCCGATCACTTGCTAATATTTTCACTTCTCTCAAGTAGCTGAAACTTTCTTCCCAACCTGCCTCGGTGGACAGCTTTTCTTCCTGTCCCAGTGAGAAATGGGACGTTATCAGATCTCCCACAAACTCCCATCAGCAAAGGGACCGACCTTCCTGCATTTACAACTCAGCCACCTTGCTTGCCGTCCTTGCAACGTATGACCCGTCTGTCTTCCGTCCAAGACACCCCGGGACTCTCCCCTAGGTCCCATGTCCATTCACTCTCCCTGTTTCTGTGCGGAGCTCACAGCGGGGGGCATGCTGCAGTATTGCTAGTCACAAAGACAAAACCAGCACACCCTACACCTGGCACCGTGTCCCCCTTCAGCTGTGACCCCATTTCTCTACACCCCCTTTGTGGCAAAACTTGCGCCAGTTACCAGGATCAGCTGTCTGCAATTCCGCTCCTCTTGTACCCATTATGATAATTAATATTACAATTCAACACAACGTCAAGGTCACGAAAGTCCACCGAAGGCTAGAAGAAGGCCAATATCAGCATCTTACTTGACCTACAGAGCCCGGCACTGAGTTGACCACACCCTTCTTAAAACACTGTCTGCACATGACTCCCAGGACAACAGTGACCTCGGTGTCCTCCTGCCTCACTGATTCTTGTGCTCCGCGCTTTCCCAGCTGCCTCATCACCAGGAGCTGTAAACCACGGAAGGCTCTGGGCTCGGGCCCTGGCCCTTCGCCCAGCCCTGCCCACACTATCTCTGTTATGTTGTCTGGCCGCACGGCCTCCAGCGAGGTCGACGGCAGGAAGCCCCGTCCACACTAAATGTCTAGGTCGGCCTCTCTGACGCCCAGCCGGACAGCGAACTCCCCACTGCCCGAGGAGCAGCCGTCCGCAGCCCGCTTACCTGTGCGGCTGCTAAGTTCTCTGCATCCTCCTTCTTACTTGTGGCTGGGAAGAACACAATGTTGTCGATAGTCTGGATGAGTTCCAGCTGCACAACACATTTAATCAACAGGGCGGCAAACAATTTTTGTTCTGGATATTCTGTGAGGAAACCCACCCCAATGCACATGCAAACAAATTATTCAAATTATTTTGAATCCTTTATCATTTCTGTGACATTACAATGCTAAGGGGACATTAATAGGAAGGGAACTTGCACGTCTCACATGGACAAGGACATACTACTTTCTCACACGAGTACTACTCCATGAAAGTTTAACTTAATCAATATTTAGAAAAGCCATAGAAAATTAATTTTTAAACAAAAATATCACAAATGACTAGAACAATGAATACATTTAAGAACGTTCCACTACATATTTTTAAATTTTTAAAACAGGTTATCGCTTAATAAAACATAATAAATGGATTAAGAGCTAAAACTTTAATAACATTTACTGTACACCCAAGTTTGACTCCTGAATACAGGTAATATAAAAACCTACAGTAAAAGAAAACAGGCACCAGATCCGTAAGATGGAAAGGGAAAGATAGCCAAGACTTCTGACAAATGGGGCAATACTGTGGGTTAACCAAAGCACCTGTGTTATTTGGATCCACGATGGCAGTTGTGGCTAAAACGACCTTATATTCTCAAATGGATCCATAGCACAGACGTCTACAAAGTTATGCTAAGGGTATTACTACAAAAGTAACCCAGCTGCCAAGTAACAAAGTGCTCTCCGCACCGCCCAGGTGGGCTGTGACACGGCTACAATCCTCCAGCCTGAGTTAGTTTGTTCAACAGGACGTTTCTGACAACCCACCATCTGTAAGGACATATTCATAAAGGAATTTTCTATTTCACTGACCACCCAGTGACGCATGTGTAGAAGTGCCAGGTCAGGAACAGTGACAAGTACGGAGAAGCTGCCAAGCCTGGCAGTGCTGGCAGGCGGCCCCACGGGCACACCGGGACCCCGGTCTCAGCAGCAGCTTCCCATGAGGACGGCGACCGCCCAAGGGCAGCTGTCTGTTATTCTGTCTCAGGGCAATGACTCCAGCACTGGATGACTTACAATCCTTCAGTTTCTTTCTATTTTCACTTTTGTTACAAATTCTCTTTTCTGGGCACAAATTTGTGGAAATAAAATTCATGTTTCAGGGATTTTGGGGAGTAGCAAAATAACTTGCTTTGTTAAATTTGTTCTTATTTAGCTCATTAACAAAGGCTCCTTTCCAGGTATTTTTCAGAAATGCTGCTGTATTTAACACTTAGTACTCGATCTCAAGTAAAGGAAAAGCAAGCAAAGGAACCCCCAAGTCCCATGGCTGTCTCCTCGTAAGTAGCTCCTTCCCGGCCTGACCGGGCACAGCCAACATGCACCGCCATGCATTCACCTTCATTCGAGTCACACAAATAGCCTGAGTCGCAGGAGGAGACTCCTGGCAGCACAGCTGGGACCCCGGAAAGGACCTGAGAGCAGGCTGCCGTCTGCTGAGACGCCTTCTCCTCAGCAGCTGCTCCCGGGGGAGCGGAGGGTTTGGCCGAGGAGGCTCCCCTCAGACTGAAAGAGGGAAGCTGGGACTTGCCCGCTTTCCTGTCCTTTCAGAGCTGGAGGATGAGGATCCGAACTTCGAACTCCCTAACAAGGCCCAGCAGCATGTTTGGGGACAGCATCTTTTTGGACAAATTTTACTCATGACAAAGGGTCATGAGTAAATGGGGGTCCAGGTGCCCATTTATTTCACAGAGTCACCCAAGGAGAGGGAGTAAAGCTAAGCAGAGATTAACTATGTGGGTCAGCAGGTTCTCAGTCGAGACCAGACGGGGCAGTGGTGCTGCCTGATGTGTGCAGAAGGAAGGTGACAGCTGCCCTTCTGACAGGTCCTGGGGCCGGTGCTATGTCTCCTTCTCTGAGGAGCAGGCAGGCAGACAAGCTGACGGCGTCTGCATAGGCACAGGCACCACGACCTGTCCCCCACGGGAACATGGGGGCCATTTGTTCTTCCTCCAGCTCCAATGATTCTGGTGAACTTTCCATCCCATGGGGAACTTTCCCTAAAGAACTTCAGGGGAGTGACCGCCAGATGTCTGGTAGAAGGACAGACACCCGAGCCCTCAGTCAGGATGGCAGGGGAGCCATCTTTGCTCAGGTAAAGGTATATTCTCAGATTAGTCAAGTGAAAACCTTCTCATGTGTGGTGACCAAATCCTTCCTCTACAAAGCTAAGTATATTTAAGTTCAGTCTTGAGAGAGGAAAGTCACTCACTCTTCTGTCCTCATAGCATTATCTCCCCTTTAAGAAGTTAGCAAGACACAGTGACTAAAACTAGAAGTGCCTTTCAAGTAGGGCAGTAAATCTATCTTCTCTCAAGAATAAATGCAAGTACCTAGGATTAATAAAAAAATTCCGTGAAAAAAAATTAACTCAAAATGGATCAGTGACCTAAATATAAGAGCCAAAAGTATAAAACTCTTAGAAGAAAACACTGGGGAAAATCTTCATAACCTTAGATCTGTCAATAGATTCTTAGAGCAATGAAACTGAAAGCATGAGCAACAATAGAAAAAAATTAGATAAACTGGACTTCATCAAAATTAAAAACTTTTGTGCAACAGAGGGCACTATCAAAGAAGTGAAAAGATGACCTACAGAATGGGAGAAAACACACATTTGCAAATCTTGTATCTGATATGGGTGTAGTATCCAGAGTATGTAACAAACTCCTACAATTCAACAACAAAAAGACGAACAACTGAAAATGAGCAAAGAACATGAATAGATATTTCTTCAAAGAAGATATATAAATGGCCACTATGCACATGAAAAGATACCCAACCTCATTAATTGTTAGGCAAATGTAAATCAAATCCACAATGAGATACCACTTGACACCTCCCAGGCTGGCTGTCACTAAAAACGGAAGTATTGGTGAGGATGTGGAAACATCAGAATTGCTGGTAGCAATGTAATACGGTACAGTCTCTATGGGACACATTTTAGTGGTTCCTCAAAAAGTTAAACACAGAATTATCATATGCCCCAACAATTCCACTCCTAGGTATATACCCAAAATAATTAAAAACAGGCTCTAAACAATACGTGTAAATGGACAGTCACAGCAGCATTAGTCATGACAACCCAAATGTCCATCATCAGATGAATGGATAAATAAAATGTGGTCTACCCATACAAATGACAATTAGTCATAAAAATGAATTACTGATCCATTTTACAATGTGGATGGACCTTGAAACATTCTGCTAAATAAAAGCCAGACATAAAAGGTCATACATACTGTGTGATTCCATTTATATGAAATGTCCAGAATGGCAGATACTGGACACAGAAATCAGACTGGTGGTTGCTGGGGGTTGGGGGAGGGGAAAAGCGTAACGGTTATGGGGATTTATTTTGGGGTGATAAAAATGTTTTAGAACTAGACAGAAGTGGTGATTGCACAACACTGGATGTACTAAATGCTACTGAACTGTTCCCTTTAAAACAGTTAACTTTTGTTATGTGAATTTTACCTCAATTAAAAAAAAAAACACGTTGAAAGCTTCCTGTTTTCCTCTAAGGAAGAGGTAGCGTTTCCTCAGTGTTATAATTTTCCTTCAGTAAACAAAATTGGACAAACTTAGTAAAAAATAGAAGGGGTTCCCCTTCTTTGTAAGAACTAAGAAGGTGAGGGGAGGAGCAAAGACGACATGGGCGTGGGCAGCAGAGTGGAAAGAAGGCATGTTCCTCAGAGAGCTGGGAGCCCTGTGTACAAAGCACTGCCCTCACTGGGCTCAGCAGAGGAAGGCTGACACCAAGAAGGGGATGGAGAGGGAAGATGCGCGCTCAACACAAACATTAGCCAGAGCCTTGTGGAAAAGCTGGTATTGCAGGGGTTAGCAGAGCTCCTGAGCATATACGTGGGATGTCCACGTTGGAGCAAACACAGTAACGAAGTGACCACATGATCAATTATAGTACATTTGTTAATAATAAAAATAAAAGCAAAATTTCATCCCTTTCCTACATAAAACAAAATACACTATTTTTACCAAGAGAAATAACTCACTTGCAGTAGGTTTAATTTTGCTCACTTCTTCATTCACAGTAGAGACAGAAGCCAGTGGTGCTTGCTGTCTATTATCTGCAGATCTTGGTTGAATAGAATCATGGATATCTACAGACTTCTGTGATATGGTATCCTAATAAAATAAAAAAATCATTATAAGTACAATGAATAAAGCTTAAGCCTGAAAATAATTTCTATTATGCTGTTTTTAAAAAAATACATTATGTCCCTATGAAAATTACATCCTGTATACATTATGATTATAGACACACAAAAAATTATTTAAAATTACTTGTATATGGATAAGAGCTAATAAACAGTGTTTAAAGTTACCTTTTCGACCTTCATTGGGCTTGGGCCTGACACCATCCAAGAGCAACAGATAAAAATTCTGTTTCAGGGAGTGGGGAAGTAGTCCATACCCATAACTGTCATGAAATCTAAAAAGAACACGCACGTGGCAGAGAGCAGGGAGAATTCTGCAAGCTTTGTGCAGGCTGAGCCCGGGGAAGCTGTCCAGGGGTGACTTTAGGGAGGGCTGTTCTGTCACCCAAGGAACCAGGAACCAGAAAGGTCAGTGAGAAGGTGACCAAGTAGGAGTCTGGTGTCACGAGGGGTAAGGTCCAAGTTCAAAAGAGCGACACCACAATTTGTGTCCCCCCCCCCCCCCCCCCCCGCCCCAGTTGCTAAGTGTAACCTTGAAAAGTGCTAATGAGTCTTCCTGAGTTGAGGTTTTCTGATCGGAAAATGGAGACACTTTGTATGCAGGTTGTTAAGGATTAGATGGTAAGTGTTAAAGCACTGGCAGTGACAGACAATATACGGTAGCTGACATTACGACAATTCTAGCTTTACTCTGTCACAGTATACGGTACACTCAGAAGACAGAGCTTGGTTTCAAGAGAATTCTGACATAACAGTCCCAGCTGGATGCAGCTTCCCCTGGGTGTCTGAGAGGAAGGTGGACCTGTGTTCCCAAGAAACAGTGTTAATCAAAGTAAGATTTTAACGTGGACTTAAAACGTCCCAGTTTGTGATCTTTCATTTTCTCTTCTATATGAAATGGGGATAACATGTACCAAACCTGGTTCAAAAATTTGTTGGAAGGATTGGAGTGACGCATGTACAAACCAAGGAATGCCAAGTGTTGCCAAGCAGCCACTAGAAGCTGGGAGAAGCAAGAAAGGATTCTCTCGTAAAGGCTTTGGAGGGATGTGGCCCTGCTGACACCTTAATTTTGGACCTTTGGCCTCCAGGAATTGGGAGAGAGCAAATTTGTTGGTTTTGGCCACTATTTTTATGGTGATTTGTTATGACAGACCCACGGAAATCAATACACTGGATGAAGGGTATATTAGAATTCTTTGTATTGTTTTTGTAACTTTTCTCTAATGTCAAATTAGATCAAAATTAAAATTTTAAATAAAATAATAGTATCTTCAGCTTGTCATGCAAATCCATAGATAATCTACTGCCTGCCTCTTACAGCTCTTAAAATCATTTTACTGTATGTCTCAGACCATCCATATCATAAAATAATTTAAAATACCTCTTTCATGGCACTTACAGATAAATTTTAGCCACCTCGAAGGAATTTAACCATCATGAAATTTAATTCGAGAATTGTGGACAGTACATTTATGCAATCCTTTTAAAACAGCTGGAGTCATATAAAAACATTTGGCTCATGGTAAAATTTTTATCACAAATAAGTAAACAATTTAAAATATGCTTTCCCTATTAGAACTTACCAACTGTTTTTCACTCACAGGAGATGAAGGTGGGGGGGCAGTTTCTCCACAAGTGGGACGCCAGGTCAAGAGCCTTTAAAACAGCAAAATCATACAAATCACTGCGAGTGTGAAACACGTCACATCCAACATGTTTTGAAATGGGCACAAAAAGTCACATGAATATACCAAAAACGACATATTTCTTCTTTGACTAAAGCCAGGAGCAATTTGCTGAAAAAAATCTAGCAAGAAATTTAAATCATGTACTTCCAGAAAACAATTAGCATTTAATATATTTAATAGGGTACTCTGGTCATCAGTTTTATAGTAAAAAAAACACTTTTGAAAGGTTCAGAAATTTTAAAGTCACTTTTTCTAAGTATTAAGGGTCATTAAATATTTTCCAAAGTGACAATGAAAAAGTTTGAGATGTTTCAAAAAATTCATAGAACTCTTTAGATTCTATTTTGTTAACATATAAAAATAAATGAAATAAAATTTTGCTCAAAAGAGGACACTAACTTGCCACCCCTTAAGTAGCTGCTTGAGATAGAAAGGCAATCACGGACTAAAGTCTGCTTCTGAGAAGCAGGTGCTCCTGGGGAATGAATGGCGCAGACAGACAGTAAAAACATCATTTCAGTTCCATATGGAAAGAACTCTGGTACAGATATATACTATTAAGAGATGCTTATTAGATGATACTTAAGATCAAATGTTTTATCCTGAGTCTATCCAAAAAAAAAGGTTCAGTTTGACTGGTTTTTATAGACTTTATAGGGAGAATAGCCAGGCAAGCATTCATTCTATAGAGGCCACAGGTAAACTCTGACAAAAATGTATCATTTGTCAGTTACACTGAGTCAACAAAATGTGCACCAAAAAAATAAGAAAAATCATCAAGTAAATTATAAATGGGCCCAGGCGATTACTGTGTAATCTTTTAGTGTAATCTTACCTAGAGACTGCTTTCCTAGGGTTGTATTCCTTTTGTCTGACTTCCTCTTGATTAGGATATTTACAAGGGGGAATCATAACAGTACAAATGTATTTAACTCATGTCAAGAAAAAGTTTATGATGCTTAAAAAAAGTGGATTAATAGTTTTCATACACAGTTTTATGCCAGTGCATTTAGGTACTATTTAAAACATATTAAGTAGATTTAAAAATCGTAGATCTAAGGTAAAATTCTGTGCAGGTCAGAGAGCCTGAAAGGGTGAACGGGGAAGTAAATTCCAGTCAATCGTACAAACAATCCAGCTGTCATGAGAGTCATTTAGAAAGACTATGTCTTAGTTTCCTCATGGACACGAATTCCTTCACTTTAATTCAATTCCAAATGTATCCCTTAGAAAAACATAACAGTTAACTTTAAAATCTAATATTTGCTAATAAAATTTCCTTACAATATTAAATCTACAGTAACTGAAATATAAGTTGAGGTTTTTTGGTTTTGTTTTTTCAATTCAAAATACTGCTTGGTTTAGTCTGGATAAATAAAACCTTATACAAGTGGAACCATGTCATTATGACCCCAATTTTGGATGATCAGACTAAAGATTTTGGTTCATAAAGAATTTAATTCATGTATTTCAGTTGGATTTATAATAAGTATAAATTCATGGAACACAGATATTTTTTATAAAGGACTTCTGTTATGAGAAGTCACTAGTTACTCTCAAACCTTTTACGTCCCTCATTCAATATATAAATACAAAGTTGTATAAAATCTTCTTACGCATGTGGAATTGTAGTTTTGAAGATATCCAGTGTGCAGTTACAAGTCTTATCCCAGATTTCGAGGGTAAACTTTTCACCATTCAGAATCACAACATTCTCTAAACAGTTTGTACCAGATCGTGCTAACTGCTCATTGTCTAGAAAAGAAAAGAGCAATGCATTTATATATTATCAGGGTCACTTTTAACACTGTGTGTCACTTTTCTGGTACAGACTTACCTTGCTGCACACACCAGTACAGCTGGGCAAAAATATCATCCAAAAGCACATCACTGAGGACTTCTAAGTACTGGGTGAATACATCGCAGATAGCATAAAGGGCGTGATTACAAGTCGTCGTCATCCATTCAGCTTTCTAGGGGAAAAAGTCATTAAATGAAGGTCAGACTGTTCATCGACTACTAGAATTAAAGAAACACGTTTGCATATGTAAAATGTAAGCCTGTGCCTGTTCCTTTCAGAAACTTACTTCTTTTTAGACCATTGCATTCACCTCAAGTTGGCGTGTTACCTGTTTTCTTCATTATCCCATAACTACATATGTATAAAATAATTTAACTTGTTTTGCAATATTTGTTTTGATTGTAAAAAACGATCACTGCATTATCTTGCTATTAGAGTTATGACTTTTCAAAAAATATGCATGAACAATAACAGCTGGCATACCCGAATATGAAAAAGAAACAGCTGGCATAACCGAATATGAAAAAGAAATAAAGAGGAAGGAAAGGGTAAGAATTTATCCGAGTGGGATTAGCATACCTTTAAAATTACAACTTTCGTCAAGTATGGTTTCATAAAGTACACAAGTCATTTCTTTATTTTTCTCAAATGCATAAAGGACTAATATGGACTGATAGTTTTCATATATAGTTTTGTACCAGTGCATACATATGTCTACTTAATGTTTTTAATATGAGTCTACCTACTGTTATAAAAATTGGAGATCTAAAGGAAAACTTCGGGCAGGTCATAGAGCCCCCCAAAGCTTGCATTTAATACAACTATATGGGACAAAATGAGAACACCTGAAGTTCTCTCCCCATACTTACTGAAATGCATACTATAATTGGTTTGTAGTAAAAAAGACTCTGAACTTTAAAAAACCAACTTATTACTACATATTCTTTATTTAATTCAGAATAAGAAGTCACTATAGATACCAAAGAAAGGTACCGGTGTTTATAGTTGTGACAATATTAAAATATGGAAAAGAAACTGGAAGTTCAACAAAAGCATTGAAAACAAAAAAACCAATTCATTAACTTGGTTCTATCTCCAAATAGCGTTCTGGTTTATAAAGACATAAAATTTGTTATGGTGCCTTTAGGAAAAATTTTCTAGGAACTTTTTCTGTGCAATGTACCTAATTTACATACTAAAATATATCAGTGGAAATATTAAGAACCTCTTAACTTGACTATATTAAATGAAAATTTCATGTTCTCTTACCTCTGTCTGCTGTTCTGGCAATTTCATATTGTCAAAGATTCTGAAAACAATTCTAAATAAATCCTGCCACCAGTGTTTTTCATAAGTGTGGCCGTAAGTTTTCATTATTTCAAACATTACTGTTAAACCCCTAAGGTGATAAAACACAATTAGGAAAGCTATAATACAAAAAAAGCATTCCACATTAGAATCCCCCCCCCCCAAAATAATTTTTGCAGGCCACAAAGCTACAGAAAACAAAATTTAAAACTGGTTTTAAACTAACACATAATATTGACTTTGAAGAATTTTAGATTGTTATACAGCTTTCTTTAGGATGCATCATTTAGGAAAAAACTTCAAAGGCCTTAACCTTAAATTTTTTTCTTTATTTTACTTTTCCTCCACTCCCATCACCCAGCATTTAAAAATTCTAAATGAAATTACAGATTGGAAAGATCATCATTTTAGTGAGTATTAATTTTGTGGCACTGTGGCCAAGGAAGAAAGTATATCAATTACAGTCTAAAAACAAGTAAAAATTAGACTTTAGAAAAATCTTTTTCAAAGAGCTATAGGAATTTTTAGCCAACACTATACTTGTTCATATAATGTCCTCAAATAAAAGGATTTATAAAATGAATCCACTATGGCATTCCTGTGGGCAGGGGCCTGTGCCTGTTTCCTGCTCTGTCCCAGGCAGAGCAATGCTTGTCCCCTAGGAGGCACACAACCAGGATTTGCTGAAGGAACGAAGTGCCGAGCATCACGTTCACTAGCTTTGAGTAAGTGTTGAAACTGAAATTCAAAACTGCCTTCCTGATTCCTGATTATCTTTCTCAAAATAATACCTTCATTTTTTTCTTGATCTTTTCTCTATATGTTACTTTCTTCTAGCAAAATATAGGAATCCTTCAATTTAGAAAAGGTTTATATTTCTGAAAGTCTGATGGAAAGCCAGAACACAATTTTCTTTGAAAGGCTCCACAAGGACTGGTACACAGTCTAGCTCATTTGTGGTATGCTTCACCTGGTCCAAGTACCTGCCTGGTACATTACAAGCCTGAAACAATATTTGTTAAATGAATGTGTAAAACAGCATTATAGCAGTTCAGCCCTACAGCAAATTCCTAACAGTTTATTTGATCCGTAATATACCTAACGTGTAAAATGAGCAGAAGTAAAGAAACTCCTGTGGAAGAAATACTCTCTGCTTCCCAGGAGAGCCTTGTCAGAGTTCCACGTTACCCCTACAATGAACAAGGCTCCCTCTCCTCCAGCTCCAGAGCTCAAAACCCATTTCCTTTCACTCCAAGTAATAGGACGCTAACTCCCATGGCTGAAGATAAGGGGATGTGGGAATCCTATTTCTTTTAGGCCTCAAAGCAAACACAGATCCTATAGAGGTTTCAGAGGATTTTTACTACTGAAGAAGCCTTTTTCAACACTGTATTTAAGTTGCTGGTGCAGGATAAAAGAGTATTTGGGACTCTGGGTTAATTATTTAACCCTAAATCTACAGAACTTTGAGAGAATCAAATGAGAATGCATGTGAAAGTGTTTTATAAGTAGTGTGTTATACAAATCATAGTGCTACATTTTAAATGTAATCTAAATAACAGCCCTTACAAATCCTGAGATGAGTTAAGAAAATGAAAGCCATCACTCAACAGTTTACTCATATTTTCCCTCTCCTTTACTAACTGGAACATATTTTCTCTTCTCTTTAACAACTACAACCCATCCATAATCTGAATACAAGATGTGATGAGGAGCAAGGAGGCGTGGTCCCAGGCAAGGAGAGGCAAAGAAAGCAGGAAGTGTCTCATCAAATATATTTCTACAAATAAACAAGGGCAGGGAAGGAATGCCGAGTTTGTATCAGTCATAACATGTTAGTTGCTCCACTGTGGTGGCTGTAGTACATTTGAAAGGTGTAAATCTAAATAATCTAGATTTACCGTGTTTCCCTGAATATAAGACCTAGCCAGACCATCAGCTCTAATGCGTCTTTTGGAGCAAAAATTAATATAAGACCCGGTCTTAATATTAAAATAAGACCGGGTCTTATACATGATATGATATGACATAACATGATATAATATAATACTGGGTCATATTAATTTTTGCTCCAAAAGACGCATTAAAGCTGATGGTCTGGTCTTATTTTCGGGGAAACATGGCACATGAATTGGGGACTACCTTGAATTTTATCAAGTTCTAGCAGGTCCACTGACAAACGATTCTCCGTGCTCAAATACAAAATAAGATATTGTACAATGTTCTTGTGATTACTAAATTCTCTGACAAATTCCCGCAGTTTGAGTCCTACTTTGGATGACATCTATTTCACAAAATTTTCTGTTATAACCAATATTATAAAAGTTTCCGAGGAACTAAATCAAACTTATCCTTGGATGGGGGTGGGGGTGATTCTAGCATAAGGGGAGGAAGGAGAGATTCATTCTTTCATTACATTTCTAGCATTGATTTGTTACAAATCTGTACCACCTTTCTGATTTAAAAACGTCCAATTGTCCAAATGACTAATGATTCTCCCTAAAAAGAAGACACGGTAAGTAAGAGGGATTTTTAACATAAAACTGAAACTCATGATGCACTTAAACACTTGCTGGCAGATGTTATGATATACAAGTTGGCCATTTCAATTGGAAGTCAAAAATGGAGTGAAAAAAAATACTCTATGGGAGTCACATGAGCTATAACAGCAGAAGTGTATATTGAGCTTGTCTGGTTACATTATATCCACAATAGTTTCTTTATAAATAGACTATATGTTCATATAGATCTTTTATTGAGAATATACTAGAAAGAGTTCAATTCTTTTTTAATGAGCCTGTATTATTCAGAACTATGTTACTGACCAGTCTTCAAAGAGAAATGGTTCTCTTTGAAGAGAACCATTTATATCATACCTAAAATCCATCAAGGACACACATTTGGAAATTCTATCATTCACCAGGAAATAAAATAAATTTTGCCACTAACTTCTACTTCTGATTGGAAACAAATGTATGAAAAGACAGTGTGTAAAATATTCAATTTACACTGAGGCTAAAACTCAAAGTAGGCCATAATCAAATTTTAAGGAAAAGTAATGTGTTTCCATTTTTGTCATTGTTCTATTTTAACATATTTTAAAATCTTCCTATCTAATAATTGCTATACTTGATAAAATACATGATCTGTGGCCTTTTACTATCCAACTTGTGTTCACATAAGAAAAGTTCATTCGATTAAAGTCAAAATAAGCCTTACAAAATTTTAATTACAAATACTGATTGTTACCTGGTTCTTACATCTAATTTGCATCTATTGATGATACAGGATAACTCGAAGAGGATTGGGAACCATCCTCGCACCCACACCCTGTCTTCAGGCGCCACATTCATATCATCGCTTGTGTATTCCTTGAAAGTCTTGAAGAAGAAAGATAGGTTTATTAGAGGCAAAACACAATGCCTGTACATGAAGCATATCATTTCTCCAAAACCTTTTTAAATGCTTTGCAAATCAAAAGTGAACAATTTGATAAACCACAATAATTTATAAAAAGGTGGAGATTATAATGGCTTATCAAGAGCACTGGACTAGAATCCAAAAGTTGGTTTCAGCTTCATTCGTTACCAGCTTTCTGAATGACTGACCAGGTTAGTCAGGTTTCACTTTTAAGATTTCCATGGTTACAACACCATGCAGCCACATGAACTGCACTGGGAGGTGGGAAGGTCAAGTAAGTCGATGTATGTACATGTGAAAAGTACTAAGCACCCCACAGCTCCATGTCAGTTATGTAGTAAAAATCTTTTTACCAAATCTGTAATGCTTCACACATCTTACAATAGTTACAAAGACAGACTCAGACAGGCAAGTTAAAGGTGGCAGCCAGGTTGCTAATTCCACCTTTCACTTCAGAGCTTAAGCCCACTCTCATCCAAGACAGTCAACTTCAGTACTGCAGAGCCCGACAGGAGAAATAAAATATAAGACAAGGGCTAAAAAGACAGGCCTGGGTTCAAATCCTAGGTCACCTTTACTATCTCTGCAATCACAGACACATGTTTACACTTCTTTGTGCCTCACATTCCTTACCTGTATGGAGTTATAATACTACCTATCCCATAAAGTTGTTATGCAGATGAAACACATCAATACATGTGAAACACTCAGAAAAATACCTGGTACCTTCAGTAAACTTCAGCTATCATTACTATCCATTATAACTCAGAATCAAGCTCAGATAACTTGTGGATTTTTCACATCCTCTCAATTTAAAAATAAACTTGTATTTCAGACAAGAAATGAGTACTCAGTAAATTCTGTTTACTGAACAACACTATACCTGAGGTCTATCAGACACATATTTTGCACAATGGCGAATAAGTCGAATTGCTTCCATACTTGTGTCTGGAAAAGCTGCATTGCATGCAAATTCAGACAAACATTTCACTGCATCCTGGAAAGAATCAATGGTTGCTGGAAAGTGTTTTTCAAACACAAGGGCTAAAAAAGAGAAAAAGATATTAAAATAATTGTAATTTTTCAATTATTCTTAATTGTATCAAAAAACACACCAACCTCTCAATGTAATACATACTTCTTAAAGTTAAGGGTTTTGATGTCCAACAGAATTGGGTTCAAGTCTGTCATGACCAATCACTTGAGTAGAGACAGGGAAACAGGTCTGTGACTTGTTTATACTATGAACTCAGCATCTACTACAGTGACTGGTACACAGCAGGTACTGAATCTACAAGTGGTGAGTGAATACACACAATTCCACTTAATCTCTCTGTATCTCAATTCCTTAATTGTAAAAATGAAAAGAATACCCACAGGATAGCTGTAAGCACTAAATAATGTAGGTAAAAGGGCTTATTAGCACAACACTTAATTCAAGCAAGCACTCAATAATGACAGCTCGGATGATGTCACTCTTCTTGCTGTCAATGACGGTCATCATTATCATCTTCTAGCCAGGCTTTATCTACACCTGTAATATTTCATTCTCTGTTACAAAGGAGGCTGTGGAGTAGAGTGGTCAAAAACAAAGACTGTTCCTTAAGACTCAGTGGCTTTGAATCCCAGCTCCATCACTCACTAGTTCTGTGCCCTCGGGCCAATTACTTAACCTCACGAGGCCTGAGTTTCCTAATCTGTTATAAAGATACTTATCTCACAGAGTTGTGAAGACTGAAGAAAACACAAGCAAAGTGCTTACAGTGCTTGCCATATAACAAAACAGTCAATAAATGTTAACTATAATAATAATAATAATAATAATAATAATAATATCATCATTTATTCTGCTTCTGTAGGCAAAACTTAGTAAACTTAAAAACCGTAACAGGCCCATAACCGTACACTTGAATTATCTTCTGAACACATTACAGTTTTTGTTTTTAACTTCAACATAACTAAAAGAATACTCACTGACAATATTCCCTGTTGTTTGAAATGCAAGTTCCACTATGCTTTCATCTTGATCAGATGCAGCTAGATGAAATACAGAGAAAATGTTCTTCCATCCAGACCGAATGTTAGCAGCTTGAGAATTCACCATCTGTGCTATACATCGTACAACCATATCTCGAATTGTTGGAGACCTAAAATATTAACATAATTGCTTGGATATGCATACAAATAAAACTCATCAGTTTTCTTTCCCATCTTCTGTATTCCCCCTGCTTGGAAAATAGTAAGATATTTTTCTGACATTAAGCAATTCAACATACCTGTTCCGTTTCATGATATGTTCAAAAGGTCTTAAGAAATCCTTCTGGAATCTGAAATTAGCAAGCTCCCCTTTTTCTAAGAACTTCATCGACAATTGCCTCAAAGAGTCTACAGCGAAAATAGCTACATCTTCATTAGGATTACAGCCAACCTGCAATGGCAACAGAAATATAGGGTGCTACTGTCAGCAGAGAGAAGTTGTAATTCTTGATTTTTGTTTTAGAAAAAGTATATCATTAATAGCATAGATACATAAATTCTAAGATTCTCCATAAAGACACTGGGTGTTAACAATACTTTGCAACAAGAAAAACATTATTTTAACTAAATTCTTAAAAAGTAGAGCTGAAGAAAAGCAGATCTCAAAGGGTTTTCTAAATTTGATTATAGAAATATAATAAACTGCTTGGAAAGAAAAACAGCCTCAATTAGATTATAAGATACAAATTATAATGATACAAATGTAAGCAAATCCTATAACCATTCAAATACCTTATTAAAATGATCTCCAATAACTTCCCAAATTCGAGACCACTGCAATCTTATTCTTCCCATGTTGTAATATGATATTTCTACTATTTTTTGTAGACTAAACATTCTTGGATGTGTAGTGGAAAGTAATTCATCCATAGACACAGCACAGAGCCAACGGACAAAATCCACTAAAATATAAATAGATGTACAATTTTTTAGCTTAACTTTCAAGTCTCCTAGACAAAAAAGCCAGTTTATAAGTGGAATAAATGTACGTACTTACCAATAGCATTTCCATCTAGCCTTGTAGACCCTGTAAATATTCTGAAGAGAAAAAAAATGTAATTCAAAACTTCATAAAGTCTCACTTCTCTACATTAATTCAAATGTCGCAGCCTGGGGTACAAGCTACTTTTATCTGTTTTAAGGAAACAAATATATCAGGTAGACAAATAAATAATTTTTATTATATAGTTTAGTGACAAGTATAGTTTGCATGTTCCTCCTTCCTTTCTTTGCATTCAATAATATATTAAAGAATTTATGGTTGTAATTTTATTAGCAAATTTACAAATACTAAATAGGTATCTTATGAGACTCCAAGAATAAGAAAAATATTTACGTAAAAGTAATAATTAGCATACTATAAAACAGAAGATTTTTCAATTTTTTCCTGATTATCGACTAGTATTAACACGTTGTTAAAATGAAAAACTCTACTTCATTTTTACAAGTAATGTACGTTTGATTAAAAAACTAGTTAATGTTAAGTTACCAGCGTTTTACAGAACCTTGCTAATAGTCTCTAACAGTTTACCCACGAAGTGGCTAAATGACTTTTTTAGGGCATCCAAATGTTTAGAGTTAAGCTATCCTGCCCAGCTTTGCCCAGCCTTCTTCATCGAGCTTGTTTTCTGTTTTAAAGTTTCATGAAAGACGTCAGCATAAACCTATTACTCTTCTTTTTTAAAATCTGCATTTTTACCAATGTTCTGGGTTTGTAACCAAGGGTTTGAATGTGACTTTGGGTGAACCGATTTCTCAATTTAAAACGATCACCATAGGATTTGCATGATAAAAAGGAAAGTTTTAAGGCATGAGGGGTCAAACGTTAAACTCAGCAATAAAAGTAGTCACTGTAACAGTAACAGCTACCAGCAATCACAAGGTGGGTACTATTCTAGTGCTTTCTATATAGCCACTCATACTAATAAACATATTATACTTCCAATTTTATATACATGGAAAGTGAGGCACAAAAATATCTAATAATGTCCTCAATGTCATAGAACCATTAAGTGCGAGAGCCCAGATTCAAACCAGGAGGAGCACTGTGCTCCACTGCCTCACACTTACCTGAGCAAACATAACCAGTTTAAATAGATTCTAGTATTTTCTGGCTACCACAATCTAAATATGTTCTGAGTATATCATACTGTCTTAACCTTAGTGCCCCTGAATGCCTGTCTACATGTCCTGGTAATGAGGAACAAAAACAAATTGGAAAAGAGTTTAAACACTGATGATGGGACAACTCAGAATCTCATCTGCTAAAGGAATATCTTAAGATTTCCTTTATTGCTCTTGTCAGTTGAACAAAACAACAATTCAAAGGTCTGGCTGCCAACACAACCTGGGGGAAAAATAAGAGTAATAAAGCCCCATTTAATCCAGTAGTTAGACTGGATCTGGAAATTAAAATACACCAAGACTGTATACAAAGCTCTCACATGAACAAAAATGAAAACTGCTAGATTATGCATGATAAGTGTCATTAGCCGATTTCTCAAACTAGAGGTATTTTCATGGAAGGCAATGGCTATTAAAAAAAAAAAAAACACACACACAAAATAACCAAAAACAGAGTCAAAACTAAATAGTACAGGAGAAACAACAGGAAAAGAAACAAGAAAAAAATTTAACCAAGAAGGAAGCAAATGGCAAGAGTTGAAGGGGCCAGGAATGGGAGCACAGATGCAGATTATTGTAACTACAGGGGAAATAAGCAACAAATTCTCTGAAGGCAGTGCACTGGAGAGAGAGCAAAGGCCACAGGACCGAGAAGTAGCCGCAGCAATCAGACAGGTTCTGTAGACTCAGGGAACGGTGCACGGTAGTGGCAGCATGCATCCTGGGAAAGGGCATTCAAATTCCTACTCACTTTGGTAGCCTGTGAGGGGTCACTATTTCTAGTAATGCTCCACTAAAGATAAGCCATATGGTAGAGCACAGCAGTCTGTGGAAGCATTTAAAATTGAGCCTTAATATACTACGGCAGAAGAGAGCTATGTTTCACAGTCTATGAAATGGATTCCACATTCCTTGTATGAAAAGCAAAGGACAGGAACATGAATGAGACTCTTGTGTGTTAATATTAAGACAAGCCCTGGAAAGAATGAGTAGAACAAAAAATTTTGTAGATTACAGTTTCATCCACATTATGAGAGTAATGCAGAAATGCAAAAAAAAAAGAAAGAAAACACAGTTGACAAAACATGCAGATTCTGGATCAAACAGACTTTCAACTATGCATCACACACAGGCAAACTAAATTATTATACATGTAAAAAGTTTTCAGAGTGAAAATATCAGAAGTAATGTTTATTTCTTAGACCTAACTGAAAACATTTGCTCATGTGTATGAGCAAATACAGTGGGGGGATGAAGCTGTATGTATTTTCTGAAAGGTGACAGAATGTACCAAAGTGTGAGATGGGCTAGTTTTGTAAAGCTAGATCTGGTGTCTTTAAAAAACAAGAATAAAAACAAAAAATATGGTGCTAAATAACTTGAACTTTTAGAGGCAAATCATTCCTAGACCAACTGTCCTTGCATAGTTTGGTAATACTTATGAAATTGGTCTAGCTGAGCAAATCCTAGAGGATCAAAGACTCCACATTAAAGTGCCTAATACTTTCCTAAGTTCTAATGGTACAGGATTCCTAATACAAAAGTGGAGATAATTAGAAAATTTTATCACCTGAAAGCTTTGAATGGAATCACGTTTTCCTGTTGATTAACTATAACTATCAACAATTAAGCAAAGAATAATATTATTTTTATTTTTCCTGTTTAGTTCCTACACTTGTTACAACAGACTTCAGAACCACAGGCCTAAGGACAGGAAAATGACTTCTCCTTGGGAAGTACAGACCTCCCAGGATGATACCTGACAATATTCCCACCGCTGTCTTGAATAGCAGGATAACCTCACTCAGTTTGCTTATGGGTTAGTCAGAATGTTATATATGAAAATAAGATACTCAGAAAGAAATTCAGAGAAAATTTAATGAAAAAGTAAAAGGTACCACGCAAGAATATAATCTTATAATAAATCAAAAATGTAACTTTTAATGTTTTCACTATAAGCTAAAATTTAAATACTGAGGTTCCGCATAAAATTGGACATTGAATTTATGTTTGTAGAAGTCCTTGGTGATGATGAGTTTAAGACAACAAAGCACTAATAGAACTTATGCAAAGACTGCTCTGAAATAGCTAAATTCTTCAAACAGAGACTCCTATTATTTGAGTGACATGTCTACCTATAGCAAACAGTGGAGAGTTGGATAAATTAGAACTAAGTATGGTCATATAAAGTGTATTATGGAAACAGAAAAAAACAGGTGAAATGTTCACTCCTGTCTGAATAGATTCTTATAATGACAGTGAAGATGATTTTCCAGAAGGCAAGAAAATCACTTGGAAGAAGGGCAGCCATTACACTACTCTGGAGTTGAACATGCAGGCAAGAAAAGTGGGGAGGGTCTGAGTGCATGCTCAGACTATGCTGCCTGAGTGGGCATTCCGGCCCCCTCCTTCTAATTCTCTCTGAAGGAATGAAGGAAACAGTCATCAACATAATAAAGGCCAGATTACCCCAGTTGTGGGGATGAGCAAGGTAGTCAATCCCCCCAAGGCTCAGTTTCCTTATTTGTAAACTGAGGACAGTAACATTACTCATCTCAGGAGAATGGATGAAGGATTAAATGAAACAATACATGTAAAGACTCTGAAAAGTACCAAGCACATGGTAAGCCTTCGAGTTATATAGTGGGTATAAGATGATACACAATCTTTCTTTAATCTTCACAAGATAAAGGCAAGTGCCAAAAAGGACAGCAAGTGGACACTAAGAATTCTTTTCAAGGAATAAGTTCCTCCAAGTACTTCAGAGTCAGTAGCCTGGAATACTCTAGCTCTGTCTCTACTTAGAGCTAAAAGTTTTATCTGAAGCAAAGCAAATAATGGATCAGCATGAGTCTCCAAGCACAAAGAAAAGAATGTAGTATATATTATATTTATATTTTCGAAAGTTTCCATCAGAAGTGGTAAAAAAAAAATTTTAACGTCAGAGTTGTAAAATGTTGAGTTTTAATTTTGGGGACATTCATCTGAAAAAAGCTACTAATCTTCGAAAGGACACTAGATATTGTTCTACATACTGGGAACTTTTAAAATCTGAAATAAACTAAATATTCCATCATAACATAAACCATACTATGGGTTTTCTTTTAGGAAACAAACTAAAAATAAGGAATATATATATATATATATATATATATTCCTTATATATATATATATATATCTTATATATATATATTCCTGGTAATATATATAACACACCAATTCCCAAGTCCTTTCCAAAGTAGCTTATGAGGAGTACTGCCAGCAAATCCCTGCCAGCATTTCACCTGTAATGCAGTCCTAGAGCATGGGCTCAGAAAGATAAATTACACTGTGTTTTCAAATAGAGATAACAAGGGGAATGTTATCTACAAAGGAAATAAAACATTTGTGTTCTTTTTCATCAAGGTTCCATTTCCCTAAAGGCCATTAATTAATATGTACTGTAACTTAGATTTTCGTACTGTTTATCTCCTTCCTACATTCTAAGATCTAAAAGCCAAAATTATAGGTGCTTCATCATCTAAATCACAGCATATCACTCCACCGTCTTATATTCATTACTTAGGGAAAATTATTTTGGCAATAATTTTCTATTTACTGCTGAGCAAAATATATCTAAATGCTACAGAATTAAAACAGTATTCATCTGAAAAGGAAATAAAATGAATACCTTACCTATCTACAGCAACAACAACACTTTGAGAGCTGGTTTCTCCAATGGATTCCTGAATACTTGCTATCTGCTTCCAGTCCACATTTCCTCCAACTACCACACATAAAAGAGAGTCATATCAGTATGAAGATAATTCAGTGGAAGAATACACTTAGAGTTCTAAAACACATTTCTGAAATCAGTTACTTTCCCAATGAAAGAAATAATGCTTTGGGTGAACAATTCTTTTGGCATCAGTGATCTTTATCAAGGCCAAATGTGCTTAATGAGCTATACTAATTGGTATCCCGACATGGTTATAAAGACACAAACTGTGCTTGCAAAGATTACACGAATTAGAGTCACTAAGAATTTAGATCACAAAATTAATGACGTGAGGCATAATTACTCCTAATATTTAAGAAACACAGCACTAACCCAGGTTCCGAGGACACCTTAAGATGATTCCCAATTCCATGTAATTAGATCTCCCCTGTCATTTAATCTCCAGTCTCCTGTCTACAAATGCTTATTGGAAATTCTAACTGTGTGTTTTAACATCCTCTTATTCAAAAAAATCATTTATATGCGCCCTCCCCTACCAAAAAAAAAAATGGATTCCATATGTTGGGCAGCAGAACAACAATTTCCCCAAATTTTCAAACTCTTAACCTTACAATTGTCTTTGAGATCTTTCCCCTCCTCCACTAGTCACTAAATCTTTCTTGTGACCTGTTTTCATATCATTCATTCATTTTCATTCCTACCAACTGAGTTTAGACCCTAATAACTTCAGGCTCAGACTACTGCGAGGTTCCTGACTGCTTTCCCTACTGCTAATTTTTCCCTTTCATTCTCTCCTTTCTCCTACAAGATTAATTTTCCTAAATCATCAGCTCCATTTTGCCTACTATTACTGCCAAGACAAAGTATAAACTTCTCAGTATAGCGTTTAAGGCAGTTCCGTTCAACATCCTAGCCAATATATGTCTCTATTTAGGGCATCCCTCAACTATTTAAAACTTATTTATCAAGACCCCATTTGAGTTCTCAGTGAAGGATTCCTCTCCGTTGTTCTCACCTAGCTGTGAACTAAGCATCACTTAAATAAGTACTCCTCAAAGCAGAATTGCTTTCATACGGTTTCATATAAATTACTTTAGCTGTGTTAATGTTACCTTTTCAGCCAGATAAAGTTCCCTAAGGTTAGGAATCAAGTGTCTCACATCTTTTTTGTATTCCCCACACCTTACTCTATATGAAATCCAAAGCGTATGCTCAACAAAGGCCTGATGACTCAACTGACTAGACACTCAATAAACGCCTTCATGAATGCAAGCATAATAGATGATGTTATTTCAACCAGCTGGACTCAAATTCTATTCCAGGAGCTGAACAATGTAAATAAGAGGTGATCCCTGTCCTCATAGAGTTAATAATTTACCAGGAGACAGACTTACAGTCAACTTGAATACAATGTAATGATTACTTCATGGCTGAAATGAACGAATTACATACAATTTTTACTAAATAGAACTAATTTTGATAGGATAAGAGAGAATGGGGTGCTAGCTCAAGGAAAGGCTTCAAATATGATGAAATATTAATTCAAGTTAGACCCAGAAGGATGATCATGTGGGAACAGAGGCAGAAGGAAAAGCCATTCAGGTAGAAGCAGCAGCATATGTAAAGTAACGAAGGATGCAAGTGGACATCGTGCTTTAAACACTCGGGTGCAGCCATTAACGGAGGCTGTGGCCAAGGACGTGGAAGAAGGGCGAGAACAGCAGCAGCTGAAGCTGGAAAGACAGACTAGAAATAGAATGTGAAGAACCTCGATTGTCATGCTTAACGTACTACTTTGGAAAACACCGAACTTTAGCCCTTTTAGAACACTGACATGATCCAATCTATGTTCTGAAAAATAATTCTGGCAGTAGTGAAACAGGAAAAGACACTGGAGCCAGGGAGACAAATTATGAGACTATTTCCATAATACAAGTAAACAAGCCTGAAATGAGTGACAGAACCGGAGTGATAGGGAAATAATGTCAAGCAACACTTGAAGTGTACAGCACACTATAGAAATGTAATGGATAAAAATCTATGAGAAAAATTAATGCTAATCACCACTTAACTTCCTCTGTGTATCAACTGAAAGTCCTTCGTATGGAGCTTTCTATACCTTTTCATTTAAATATAGCAATTTGTAGTAATTAATAATAAATATATTTAGAGGAATCAGAGAATATGTAAGATGTCTAGCAATCCAAAGAACCTATTTCACAAATACGTGAAATCGTTCAATCATTTGTATGACAGTATAACAGCGCAGACTAGTATTTCAGTTTTACCAAACAAATTACTCAGAAGAAAATACTTAGGTTCATCGAGAACAAAGATGTTAAGTGCTGTGAAGATTTATATGACCAAGCCATTGAATCTTTAAACTTTAATATATACCTTAAAAGAATATGCACATAATTCAAATCTAATAATCATGTGCTATGTATTCTGAATAAAAGTTCCACATTTTCAAAAAGTGAAAGTACTAACTTATATCAGTCAGAAAGTCAGACAAATGTATACAAATCCCTACTAACATGGTTACGTGGATACTTAGTGCATGGATGCTGCTAATCAGCAGGATATTAATTTGTTTTTTAAAAACATATACACAGACTAAACCAGCTCGCCTGTCTGTTCCACAACCACTTCCAGCCTAAATTCTGATTCCAGTGTCCTGCTGAAGCAAGCGTCTGCTCTATGAGTAGGTGACAGACAGGACACAGATGGGCAGGGGTGATCGCCTGCTACAGTGGGCTGGCTGTTAACCAATGAGACAGCCTGAAGGAGGGCTCTGCCCAACAGGGGAAAGTCACCAGACGGACTCCCTCTTGGGTGCAGACTCAAAAATGAGAGAGCTGATCAATCAGGAGTGAGTGGAGAGTGAAGCAGGCCAAAAAGAGAGGCAGATGATGTTAAGACAAAGCCTAGATAAAGCACAAAAGAGATGGCAGAGTGTGGCTGGTCGCTTGAGTGGCTTGGAAGCCACTGAAATTTTTTAATTTCAATCTGAAAAGTGTATATTTTCCTGAAAATTCAGATCATCTCATATCCTAGCAACCTAAGTAGCACCACAGCACAGTGATCAAAATTTTAATTAACTTTCAAATATACTAGTAAATATTATCAGCAAGTATCATTATTTCTCATTTGGCTAAACTTTTAGAAGATAAAATATTTCACTCCTGTTTCATTTTTAGTGTAACCTAGTTCTGTTGCTCGGCAAAAATGAGCCCTGGCAATTTGCACCTACCATCATTCTGGCCTTCTCACACCCCCTAGGTCTTAAAAAAAAAGGGGGGGTCCTTTTAAAAGCGATTGAATCAATCAATGGATATTCATTTCACTTGCCCGTAAATATTTTCCATCTGCATCTTGTGCTATCTTCTGCAGTAATTATAGCTCTAATGTTCCGAGTCAGACTTCCGGGTTACGTAAGTCACCATGCAGGTGCGCTGGCAGTTCTAAATCCTGCTGCTAGGTCACCAAGTCTACACCTGAACCTCCCAGAACCACAGCATCTACATAAGACACAACTGCGGGCCAGACTGCACTGCCGGCTGACACAGGGGGGATTCCCACCGGAACTAACTGACCCCAGTCCAACCTGAGGCCACAATATGGTCCTGGGCTTTACGTCTTTCCCTATGGATCGTTTTTCAAGCTTGAAATTCTTTTGGATTTCCTAAGAATTTTTACTGCAAGCAACAGAGAAATCACTAAAAGATAAAAAGACAAAAAATGTCCAGAAATGTTACAGTACAAAGCCTTAAAAAGCAAATATTCCTAGTTCTCAGGTGTATTCCTTCCTGCTCTCTTTAAGTGATGTCTCTAGATTTCTTGGTTAAAGTGGTTTGGGGAAGATAAGAGAAAAATCCAGAAACCATTGATGTATTAGCCACTGTACTAAGTCCATTTATATATATATATATATACATATATATATATACATATATATATATATATATATATATATATATATATATATATATATTCTTATTTAATCCTAACTACTCTAAAAGTAGAAAATGCTGTTAGTTTGCAAAAGAGGAAACCAAAGCTCAGAATTAAAGTAACTTGCATACAGTAAGAAGAAATACAGAATTCAAACCCAGAAGTACAGTATTCAAAATCAAAAGAGAGTCTAAACTTTGCTTCTTCCCTAGTGGTACGTTTTCCATTTATGACTAAAAATGCCTTGTCTTTGGTTCTTCTGTACCCATTTTCACTAATATTTTCCTTTGTTTTATTGGGTCAAACCTGGAAGTTCCTGGCCACATTGCGCAACATGGGAAACGATGGGAAAGTTTCTTACTGGCAGAAAAGTTTAGTTAGGTCTGCACAGCACCTTTAAAAGATGTGAATGTTTTCTTCAGTTGCCCCAAGCATTTACCACCTTATACAAGCCTTCGCTCATTTAAGTTACCCACTTAGTTTTAACAGCAGATAATTTTAAACCATGTCCTTCTTCTACCCCCAACCATAAGATCAAGACTAATGATTATGTACTAGTCCAGGGAAAAAAGGCAGTTCCTACAGTTTTCTTGGTTTTCCTCATAAAATTAGCCGAAGGGCATTTTATCATATCCCTCTAAATACATTACTGCTACAATAAAGTTACTTATATTGAGCAAGCTAAAAACAACTTTTGATATTTCATAAAATAATTTTAAAAATTCTCACCTAGCCCCAGACCCACAAATTCATCAGGAGCCTGATCCTTTGTTCCAGTAAGAGAACCTTCTCTGCCTCGCACTGTTCCAGAAATGTATCGAGGTTTCACTCCAGTTCCTATGAGCTGTGCAAGCTCCAACTGACTGATGCACTTCAGAATCTTAATTACAAAAAGGGGGGAAAAAATTAATTCCTTAAAAAGGTTCACAAAAATATTTAAATGTATGCAGCCAGGATTTAAATATAGGCTACATTATACATCGTTATAAAAAGCTAAATGTACTCATCCTGGATGTACCAATTTCCCCCCAAACACTTAAGAATATTTAGCAGTAGCCCATTTTTTAAACCAAATTGCTAAGTTGAAAATAAAGAAAATGCTTGTACCTCATGCCATGAATTTCCTAAATAATTTCCATCTGTATGAGCCACTGTGATTAGTGTTTTGATTGTGTCGATGTTCTTCTGTTTCATTTCCGTGATACCAGAGCTAACTGTCAGTAAGGTAAATCTTGCCAGCGCCTGGACGTATGCATCTCTTTCCAGCTATAAAAAAGAGAGGTGTACTTTAATGGCTGTAAACATAACAGAGTCATCTCTGAGTCCCTAATAACAAACTGTTTACTTGTTTGTAAGTTCTTAACTGACAAGTCATGAGTTACATACAATATCTCAAACTACAGTTTTCTTTTTTATTAAGATGATGAACGAAGCAGAAACGAATGAATTTCTAAAATCCAAAGGTGATAAAGGTGTCAAATCAAGACGAGATATTAGTGACAACAAATGAATTCATACAGTAAAAAACATTCACTGAGCACTTATGTTTCAAGTACTGTATGGACTAGCAGAAAGCTGATTTATAAATTTGCTCACTTTTTTCTCTACAGCTAGGCTGTGCTTTTTAAGCCCTAACATTCATAATTAAGTGTGAAAAGGGTTTTAAAAACCTTTTAAATTTCAGGTTTGGCTAAAATTTATCATCACACAGAGCATATAAATTACTACAAGGGACTGTCTTCACGAATATTATGTACTAGATATTTGGTTCTCTTGAAGATAACTTAGGCTTAGGCAAAGTTATAAAGTGATATATAAAATATGAAATATATGACTCAATAAGTATGAACATGCAACATATTTAAGTAGGATATTCAGGTTATGATATAGGAATTCAAAGTCATGGAAAAACTGCAAACCAGTTGTGATGGATTTTAAGACATATTAGTATAGAACTACCACTTCTGTCACAGCTTCTCAGAAACTTAAACATTAAGATTCATTTAAATTTCATCATAGATTTGAAATCAGTTTTTTCAGAAGTCATACATAAAAAGATAATTTACACTATGGTAATGGCATAAGCAATTTATGTTTTCCAGACTGGCTATGAAAGCAAAATTCTTTGTTACCTGAATGCTGAAAATGCATGCAATTCTGATTGCACATCTTATACCTTCCAGGCAGAGAGAGGCTACTTCCGTATCATCACAGTCCTGTAGACCCACACTAAACGCAGCCAGGAAAGGTGTCCAAGCCAACTAGGAAAATTAAAAATTTAAAATACATCGTGGATATCAAGTGCTAATTAAAATTATAATTCTCCATTAATATTTCTCAAAGCTTTCAGACAATAAATGATTGAGAAAATTCTGAAAAAAGCAATAAGTTTCTTGGCATAGTTATTTGGAAAGCTTTCTTAGACAAAGGGGAAAAACTATATAACGCTGCCTGGCCTTAAATAAATGGGGGAGCAAGATTATAAATTCAGGAGAAGACCTTAGGCATATTTTAAGCACAGCATTTTAAATTATTCACATCAATAAAGAAATGGGAAGTCTATATTCATAAATGATAGTAATTTTACCCAAATTCAGAACTAATCTTTCTCTGAAAGCTTTGGACCTTGCAATATTTCATGGACTTTTTATTTCCAAGAAAATCCTTGTTATTTTCTGCTTGCAACAATTATATTATTCGCTTTTCTTTAAGCCTCTTTCCCTGGACTCATTTAGCATTATCTTTTTTGTAGTCAGATATTTTACATTGAGACATCAGTGTTATCTATGGTTCCTAGTTGGACAACACTTTAAAGTATATAGTTCAATAAAATATTTTTCATTATAAATGGTGCAAGCCAACATTGAATTCTACCATAAAAACTGAATACCTAGTGAAATTGTAATGTAAAACAAACAAACAAACAAAAAGAGCTACCTTTTGACTACTGAAAATCCTAATATCAAACCACATGTGTAGGGTGGCCCGATGGCTCAGTAGGTTAGAGCACAAGCTCTGAACAACAGGGTTCCTGGTTCGATTCCCACATGAGCCAGTGAGTTGCACCCCCCCCCCCCAACTAGATTGAAGATAACAAGCTGCCGGAGAGGGGGGCTGGATGGCTCTGTTAGAGCACGGGCTCCCAACAACAAGGTTGCTGGTTCAATTCTTGCATGGGATGCCCCCTGCAACTAAAGATTGAAAACAGCAACGGACTTGGAGCTGAGCTGCGCCCTCCACAACTAGATTGAAGGAAGATGACATGGAGCTGATGGGCCCTGGAGAAACACACTGTTCCCCAATATCCCCCCCCCCCAAAAAAAAAGAAAACTGTCACAGCCGAAAGCTTAAAAAAAATGTGTATACATGAGTATGTGCATCTGTGTGAGGAACTCTGACATGTCTGATGCAAGTGTCCTTGCTTTTAATAAGTCATCACGAAGCAACACTACGTAACAATATAGTCACAGACGAGAAAATGTTTATACCAGTATGCTACAGAAATGACAACTGAAATGTTTAAAATATCTAGTTTTTAGTATTATGAAGGAAAACAGAATTATCCAATGCTTTGCTTGTAACATTAGAAAGTTCAGACGTACAAGTGTATAATCCCTAACAAAGGAGGATAAAGCACAGTCCCTAACTCCTCGTCTGAGCTTTGCCACTTCATCTCTCTGACCCTCTTTACTCCCGGGACTACCACTGTAGAGATGCTGCAGGAGCATATGAAGTGCAATCCTTCTAACATCCAAAGTACTACATGAAAGTAGTAAGTGACACATTCCATTCTAAGTAAAGAAACAGCACATCTATTTGGAAACCTATAAATATTTTACACAAGTATAAATGGTCCTTAACCCAGTGAAAAAACGTTTCAACGCCATTAGGAATTAAAGACAATGATTTCTCCAATCAAATTACACTTAATAATATCCAGGGGACAATGAAATTGCCCACTCATAATTGTATAAACTTCTGTAGAATACAATTTGGCAACATGTAAAAAGATTCTTAATGTTTATATCCCTTAACATTGTAACGCATTCTAGGAATTTCATCCAGTTCCAGTCAGTGCTTGTTTAGTGAGCACTTACTACAAGCTAGACATTGGGAAAAGTGAACAGAACAGATGTAGTCCCTTGTGAAGCTTAAAGTCTAGTACAGAGGTATACTAGACATATATTTAATACATTAAAATAAAGAAATGTATAAATACAAATTGTTATAAATACAATGAAGGAAAATCATAGCTGTCATGATTTGTCATGAAAAGGGACCTAACTTAAAGGGCACAACTCTCTGAGAAGGTAACATTTAAAATGGAAGCAACTAAGGCAAAGAAGAAAAGAGCATTCTAGGCAAAGCATACAGCTTGTAAGAATGCTCTGAAGAGAAAACAATTTAGGACATTCTAGAAACTGAAAGAATGTCACTGTGATAGCAGCATAGTAAGAAACAGAAGAAATCTCGCAATGAAGTTGGAAAGGCTGGTGGAGCCAGACCACGTGAGGTCTACAGACCCTCTAGTTTCATCACAGTATCACGCAGTCAGTGAAGGACCTCAAGGAAGAAGGTGACATTGCGTTTTATATTTTAAAAAGATAACTCTGGCCTCTGTAAAGGATAAGAAGGCACATAAGTAGACATAAAGATGCCAGTTAGGAGGATGTTACAGTAGTAAGAGTGAGACATGAGGGCGTCTGAAGAGAATAATGGCAGTAAAAGGAAAGATTCTTAATCTAGGTTAGAAGATGTTTAAATAAACTAGAACTAACCCAGAGAACAGATCACAAAAGCTATTTGTGAAGAATTTTTAATGATACAAGGAAAAACTTATGTGAGAAACTGTAAGATACAACATTCCATACATAGTATGATCACACTGTTTAATTAAGACAAAAAAGCAGTATATATAAACATATTAACAGTTTCTGAGTGGCAGAATTATGGCTGGTTCCTTATTCTTTGTTTTTTTCTGCCTCATCAAAAATATTTGAAAAAACAAAATAAGGGTGTAAAATTATTCAAAACCAAGAAGCTGCTTTATAAAATTTGTTTCATAATAAAGAAAAAGTGTCTTATATTTCAACAGCATTTTCTATATTATTCTACAAGGTAAGGCTGCTTATATTCCACTCTTCCTTCTAACATTATCACCCTAGCCTTACCTCCTATCCTATAATTTTTTCATCAACTTTTAGAAATATCATTATCTCATAGACCCTGAAGTAGCAGTAGAAGTAATCCTAAGTTTTAGAGTAAAAGGACACACAGAAATCTTGTAGCCGTAGTAACTACCCATACACATGTGTAGCGAATGTGTATCAGAACTTGAACTATGACCTTTGGCGTCGGCAGCCAGTCTTACCACACTGCCTCACGTACTGGTATGTACTTTACCCACTTTCCCTTTTCAAACTTGTCTAGACTCCCCCCCTACCCTCTATGATCCTTATGATGCACTGCTTACTCATTCTGGTATTTGGGGAAAGGATAGGGGAAAAAAACAGGAAAATAAAGGAACGGGAAATCAAACTTTAAAGAACCAGCAAGTACCATTCTTACCAGATCAACCTACAAACATAAATAATGCCCCTTTAATTGCTTTCTCTATTTTCTGGGCTCCAGGCATACTCAGAACCCTCATATTAGTTCCTGGGCCAGAAGCTTTAAAAGAAAACAGGAGGTTCAAGATCCCTTTGGAACTTTAGGTAACTGCAAAGGTTTAACTAGAACCCATTTAGAGAAAATCAGGCCAAGGATTAATGATCTTCCTCTGAAATCTTTCTATTCTTAAGATCACACACCTGATAATTGCTAATAGTGCATACCTTTTTACATTCTCGTTAAAAAAAAAATCTGCATTTGCTATATCCTAAATAACATGACTTTTGCTTCTGGGTCTATACTCAGGGGCTGCATCACTGTATTTCTTTACCTTAAAATTAGGCTGAACAAAATCATATATAAATATATATTACAACCCAATTATTAGTAACTCTTACCTTAAACATGGGTCTCACATGCTCCAAATGTGTTGCACTTGTAAAAGGTGCTTGAACATGGCTCACAGCCTCCATGAGTGCTTTAGCTGTCTTAGCCATCTGTTCCATTTCTAAGTTATACAGAAGTCTTCTCTGTTTTTCACTGGCTACATCTGAAACAACAAACACTCTTAGCATTTAAAATAAGAAGCATTTTAAAAATACTATTTTGATATTTTACTGTAAAATAAACACCACTAATTAACATTAATTAAAAATAGCCTTAGGACGCCAGACACAAAGTCATATCCTATATGATTCCATTTGTATGAAATATCCAGAGTAGGCCACCGAACAGAAAGCCGACTGGTATAGCCAGGAGCAAGGGGAGGCAGGGAACATGGAATCACTGCTTAATGGACACAGGGTTTTCTTTCGGGTTGATGAAAATGTTTTGGAATTAGATGGAGGTGATGGTTGCACAACATTATGAATGGAACAATGCCACTGAACTGTTCGCTTCAAAATGGTTCAGTTTATGTTATGTGACTTTCACCTCAAAAATGAAGAAAAAAAAAATTCCTGAACTAGGAGTCAGGGATAAGTGGAAAACCTACACAAAGGGAAAAGAGTAGATACAAATCCATCACAATGAAAGTATTAAGGGAAACAACCCAAACACAGGCTAGAAGAGATGCTAAGAGGAAATGGCATCTGAGAAGGATGCATGCTTGAGAATGGCATATCCTGAGTTAACAAGAAAACAGTGGCCCTGACACTCCAGGATGATTTTACTGTTTCAGCACACCACCATCTCCTTCCCATATCCCATTTCTCATTGATTTCCTACCACACTATACAAAATAGGCCAAAGAAAGTGAGATATGAAGATAATATGGGTATGAGAAAGAAAACCGAATCAGATCATCACTATCTACTTAGATGTGAAAATGAAGTCTTGATCAATATACTTAATGTTATAAGCAGAAGAACTAAAAATAACACAATCAAGTAAACTGCTGATTGGTACTAGACTGAAGTAAGAGCCAAGGAAGGCAAGTTCAAGATCTGGCTCCGCTACTCTTTGGGTTTTAGGTGTAGAGATTTCATAAAAGTTCTTACACTACACTCAGCTCATAGATTCTATGACTCTAAGTTTCCTAACCTCTGGACTTCAGTTTCCTAATCTATAAAATAAGGGAGAACTTAACTAAAATTCTTTAGGATCATGCCCTATGTTTTTCCAAGAGACAAGGCTAGTTATGCTCCACTCTTCATTTTAACGTAATTTCCCTAGCCTGACTCTCATCTTATAATTCTTCATCAACTTGTAGAAATACATATATCACACAGGCCTTTTTGCTTCTCCTGTCAACAGAATATTGCTACTATGATTCGTTCTGTTAGGTAAAGCCTGAGATTTCATTGCCGAGTAGAAATGCTAAGAAAGGCAGGAGTCCTCTTTCCATATTACTGTTTTATTCTTAAGCCACAACCTTCACCTCATTCCTGTAGTCAGGTTTGAGCTCTAATTTAATCACCACGGCTGGCTCCTAAAGCTGGCTAGAGCTGGGAAGTCTATACTGATAGAACTGTGGTGCGTCTGCAGCAGGGATTTCCAACTCCACAAGCTCCCCAGCAATCCTAACCTTCCCCACCTCCTTCAATCACTCCTACTTCCAGCTTCCATTTATATATAACAACAGATGAAGGAATGTAAATACGTTGCTTGTAAATAATAAGGAGGCAGGAAAAAAGATTGAGAGTTAAAGTCTGACTCCTGGGGTTGCCTGACCAAGCTCTGTAACTTCCAAGTCCACATTGAGATTAACTGCTAACGGGTAAGTGTGAACTAAATGCACACTAATCCACGCATATTGTGTACCATTTTCTATTAATCATTGGTCAGAGGTAGCTTTCTTCAGCACGTGGGGGAAAAAAAACCAAGCAAACTCTGTATTAAAATAACTTCTCATAAAATAAGTAATACTCTAAGCCGAAACACTTAAGAACTCATGTTTTTCCTCCTGAACAATCAGGACTCAATTGACTTGGATACTTACTTTGTTTGCTTGATTTTGTAGGGATCGTTAGTTCTTTTGTTTCTTTCAATGATATCTTTTTTCCAGCTATTTCATTATAGATGGCTGATAGATACTCTTCAGGAAGGTCTTTACTGTCATTGATCCCTCTATTCATCTTAATGTACTGCTCCTTTGTCATTTTATTTTTAACCTAGAAGGTTAATTTAAAAATTAACATTAAAAATTCACTCATATTTAAAAAATTTAAATACTCACATATAAGATGATTTACAAATACTTCGAGGAGAGGAAGTGGAAAACACTCAAAAAACCATACATTAAAAGGAAAACAGTCACAAAAAATGATGGCAATGTAGGAATGTGCCATCCTGGCCTGTACTGATTCACCTACTCTGATGAGCACATGAATAATTTGTAATAAGAAGAACAACGAAAAATGAAATTATTTGTTTTTGCCCAAGGTTTAAGAGCTCTAGTCAGAGTCTTTAAAAAAGACCATGACAAGTATTAGAAACATGTATCAAAAAGATTCAAATCTTAGTTCAGAACACAAATGTGTTCTTAATGATTTAAAAGCTGATTTTATATAACAGTGGATGTAGGATAAAAACAGCTGAAATTTATTTAAAATCAGGTAATAATCTCTCCAACTCATCGTGGCAACTGAATATGAGGTGATGCGGGTGAAGAGTCCTTGGGCTGTTTTGTCTGAGGAGTTCCTGTTTGCTCTGAGCAGGAACGCCCCACTGCGCACCTGACCCATCTCAGGAGGACAAGTCTGCAGTCTACACAATGGCAGGCAGCCCGTCACCATACTCGGGAAGTAGCACAGACAAAATGCTTACACTCTGTGTCTCCCCCAAAACCCAGACCAAAATCCAGAAGCCTTATGTTGTCTCTGAAGACCCACTTATTTAATTAAACACATTTCTACCACCTTTTATAAAGAATTAAAGCCAACTTTTCTATAGATAAGGCTCCTTCAAATTTACAAGAAGGTACACAGAATAATCATCATCAGAATTTGCAAAAATAGCTATAGAGAAAGCAGAATGTCCAGAGACTATAACTGGGATACAAACATTTATTTAGTTCAGATTACTCTGAAAACAGGTCTTTCTAGTGTGTCAGAAAGGGTGGGAGAAGCACTTTTCTTACAAAAATCTAAAAATATCACCATGCAAGTTTTCAAATGTTAATTTACTTTTCAAGGGGAAAATAACTCTAACATATTATAACTGTAAAAACTCATCTTGAGTCATGGCTCTAAAAAACTATAAAAGAAAGCTAGTCATTTCATCTGAAGTTGAATTCAAAAGAACTTATTTCCTGTGTCCTTTTATAAAACTGGCCTGGAAGAAACCATACCTGAGGACTGTGCAGGTCTGTGGTCAGCATGATGATGGAGTAAGCCAAAACGTAAGCGGTATCTGCGCTGGCAAAAAGGGTTTGTCTGCAAAAAGAAATGTATCACGTTATAAACTTACTGTTTTACAGTTTCACTAAATAACTCACCTCAAACCCCAAAGCACTTCTCATTTTATTTTTCAGCATTTAAGTTCTATACCATATTACAATTTTTTAATGGAATTATTTCATCACTTCCAGAGTGCAGACAATCAAGTTCCCTGGGGCAGGGGTTATGAACCTCCCAAGGCTCCCTTGCGTAGTGTCTTGGAGTTGGCAACCAATAAGCACCTGAATTTGAATCTTGCTTACCCTTGGTTGCATTCTAGGTATCTTGCAGCAAATTTTTCCATCAATCGATCAATTTTCTGAGCTTCCCCTGGAAGACGAAATCCTTCCAGAAACATACGAAGAGCTGAAACAAAGTCTTTTCCTGAAAAGTCATGCTGGTCCACATACGCGTACATGACTTCTTTGTTAAATTTATCATTATCTCCCAGGAACTCTCCCACTTGAGTCTAAAGAATAAGAGACAGAAATTTATATCCGAATGGACTGTTACATTTGCCGCACAGCCACTTAAAAAGCAGAAAAATGCGTAAGATTCACAGGTTTTGACTACAGAGTTAACTATTTCAAACATGGAGCTGAAGTTAAATATATTAAATGCATATGTTTTTTAAAAGATGAAGATTTTTTTGGAGTTCAGAAAATTAAAAAGCAAAATTAAGAATACCTAAGTCATTCTTTAAGTTTTACTTACATACTTAGGAGGGCATTTTAAAGGGGCAACAATATGTATTATTAACTTAAAAAAGAATTGCATAGAAAGGTTAGAATGAACTAAAATGGCGTTCTTACGGAGTCTAATCTTTCCTCTTGATGTAAGAATTGGGCAATATCTTCAGGCGTAGTGCCAAGCATCCCTTGTTCTTGGAGGTACTGTATTCCTCTCTTTGGTTTCTTATTAAATCTATATAATGTTAAAGTTAATAGGAACATTAGAAACAGAAAACCATTTGTAGTCCCTAAAAAGAAGACCTTAAACCGCAATAAATTTTATAATAGCACTTAAAAAATAGGAACTTATTTAATATAACAATGCATGAAAGTACAAAATACATTATGCAAAAAGTTTTATTTTTTTCTCTTTAGAAAAGAGCTTCAAATGGCATAGTTATCATTGATATGGATTTCACAGACCATATGAGATAACGATGGGCAGTAGATGAACTTTGAGTAAGGATACGAATACTTTCAATATTTCATACTTTTAATACACATATTCTCCTTCCTGCTTATTCTAATACACCTATTAGTTGTTAAGTTTCCTGCTTTTAAAGTACAGAACTTGAATTCCAGGGACGGTTTTAGCCACAATCTGACAGCATCATTTTTTACATATACATTAAAAAAAAAAAAAAAACTCTCCCGATACCCAATGTTTTCAAAATAAAGTCCAAACTGAGTAGCCTGACACACAAACCCTTTCTCAGTGTGGCTCCTGTTTCTCATCCCCACTCTCTCATCTACTCCCACATATCCAGTCTCATTCGCTAAACATAATGAAAGCATTTGCAGTCCATTTCCTCTGCATGCCCTTTACCTGCTCCACACCGGGGAACTGTCCTTCAGGCTTAAAGATCCAATTTAAATGTCACCTCTGTGTTTCCAAATCATTTGTTTCCTACTTTTATTGCACCAATAAGTACTTTGGTACCTCATCACCTGTCACCTGGGTATTGCAAGAATTCTTCAAATGGTCTCCCTGTCTCGTTTTGCTCACAAATTCTAACACATCCTTCAGGCTGCTTGGCAAAGTCATCTTCCTGAATCAGGAATCTGATGCTGCCGCTCCTCTGCTTAAAATCCCCCAACAGTACTCCAGTGCCAAGAGGCATAAGACAAACCTCCTTTACATGGAGAAGAAGGCCTTCTGTAATCTGGAGCCAACTCAATGCTTTCACCTCACCTACTGCTCCTGCTCTGCTCAACAATAGCCCTCAAATGTTCTCCCTTTCCGCTGTGCTGCCATTCTTTACCTGAAATGCCCTTCCCTCTTCTGTCCGCCTATTGATTCCCCCGTCCAGTGCTATGTCAACCATCACCATGTACACAAATTAAAATCAAACATTTTCCACTGAGATAAACACAAACCCTGCTCTCCAGCTCTCACTCTAAAATATAATTTTTTAAAAGTATAATAGTAAAAATGTAACAAATAATGTAGTCACAAAGTAAGAAGATAGCACAGAAGAAGTGACTAACTTATAGAGATGGTCATGCTCTATTTTCTGGGGAAGGTGACTGGAACTGAGCTTTGAAAAATGATTACATCTCTTATAAACATTAAGAAAAAACATCTCAGACAGAGAGTAAAAGGTCACACTAATACACAAAAACATAAAACATCATGTTATTATCTGCACTGTTGGAACAATGAGGTGAGATTAAAGAAGTGGCCGATGACGAAGCTTTAGAGGCCAGCAGATCGAAACATAAAGGGGATTATATACTATTACAAAAAGTTGTTGCTTTATTCTCTAAGAGCAAGAGGGGAGAAATAGAAGCAAGACTTGCATTTAAGAAAGATGACTCCTAGCTAAGTGTGAGAAAAGACTACAGAATAAATAAGACCAAACAAAGGTAAGCAAATTATACTAATGAAGGCAAGAACTGGTGGTGGTTTGCCTTCAGAGAACAACTGTAGAAGATGGAGAGAAGAAAATAAATTGCAGAAATACTTAGGAAGTAGAATCAATAGGATTTAGTGACAGATTAGATGAAAGGGGAAAATCTAAGGTTAACTCCCGGGATTCTAGCTTATAAATTTAGTAATATGCTGGCGCTGCTAGTCTAAAGAAATACAGACACAATAGGATTTTCTGTCTGTCTTTTGTTTTGGTAGGAGTATTGGAGAGTTGATTATGGAGAGAATGGAGACTGATAAATTTGGCTATGGACATGCTGAGTGTAAGAAGCTATGCAATATCCAGTGGAGATGCCCAACAGGCAATTACAGATATGCGTCTGGACTTCAGTAGAAGTATTTACGTTAAAAATAACACTTGGGAGTTGTGAGATGTTGGTACATAGACAGTAGTTGAAGTCATGTGAAAACAAGACGATCATCTACGAGAAGTCACAAAGTAATAAAAGAGCTGAGGGACAGAAGCCTGGTAATGCTAAGGTGTACGCAGGAGATTAACAGTCCACACCAAGACAGATTGGGAGCAGGGACAGGACAGAGTGGTATCATGAGAGGAACAGTGTGGAAGAGTATCCTGGGAGCACAGCAACATAAACACATCCCCATGAAAGTACGAAGCAGAAAGCAAGGAGGACTGGAGTTAGGGAGACGCCCCTCCCCCCGAAGCCCTGGGATGACTCCCTCTTACCCTGAAGTACTTCAAATAGAGTTATCATACCTGGGCAGCACTTTGTACAGTTCTCCATTATGGACATTACACTGCACTGTTCAAGTGTTCCGCCCAGAGTCAGACTGTAATCTTAAATGCAAGGCCCAGTGTCTTCATGCATGTGGCACACAGTCCCAGGCACCAAAGAAGAGTTTGCTGAGTGACCAGCAGAATTTCAACACGAATACATTTACACATACTAGACCCCGAGCCCCTCACAAGCAAGGGCTGTTTCATTCATTGAGTTTTTCCAGGACCTTGCATAATGTTTAGAACACAGGACACTTTGTAAATACTGACTAAAAAATTAGAATGAAGTATTAATGGTGACTTTAGGTAATTTTATGAGATCTTATAACTTTGTAACAAAGAATATGTGTACATTTTGTCAATTTTTAAAAATGCATATTAACATTGAAGAAAGGCATTCATCAAAAGGCACTGCTTAAGATTCAGGGAGAAATGCTTTACAGCAGAACTAGCCAGACAACTAAACACATGAGGGAATTGTTAACAGTTTACAGTAGCTAGATTCATGGAGAAAAGCCAGCAAGTTCTTGTCTCTTTACAGTATCTCTCTGAAGGAAGAGATAGATGGGTAAGAAGAAGGAGGAAAGCAGCATGATAATAGACAGGGCACAGCCAGGAGCAGACTGCTAGGCACAGCTTACTGCGCAGACTGACTGCACATGCTCAGCTCAGAGCCTGATACGCAGAGGAGCCAGGCTGGAAAGGGAAGTTATCACCTTATCAACGTATAAAAATGAAATCAACAACACGGATCAATAACAAGAGTAGCACATTTGTAATGGAGAACATATAAAACCTATGAAGGAGCAATGCTAGGAGTTGTTACCGGCTTAGGAAATATAATGGGGATTTTATGACTGAACTAAATAAACAGTGCACAGCTGCACAACTGCACAAAACAGCATATAAAATGTAGGGAAAAGTTAATGTCATGTGTATTACAAGGGTCTGTTTAGGCTAGACTGCAATGACTAAGGGGAACTGGAAGAGGAGCGACCAGAAGAAGTATCGGAAACGGGAGAACCATGCTCTTTTACTCACTGAAAGGTGGTAATAAGAAGGGAATAAAAACAAGCCGAAGGTGTACAGAAATCCAGAACGTGGTGGCCCAATCAAAGCAGAGGGATAGTCAATAACACTTCTATTGAGAATCAGACACTCACAAATCTATTCCTTGCTCTATTATTTCTTTTTGTTGCTTCAGGACTTCAAACTGTTCCGGGTTATCAGTGCCGGACGTCTGTGTACTGTAGCTGCCTATTCCTGACGATGATGTGGACTCCAGGGAATTTACACTTCCGTATCTGTTTATTGTCTCAGGGGGTTTGATTTCACTCGTCTCTTGTTCTGAGGGCTTTTCCTGACCTATAAGTAGAAAAACCAATACAGTATTCTGTCAAAGAAAAATACATATAAATATATATATGTAAAATCTCAAATAAGGCAAGATATTTCAATGTTGCTTAGATGTCTGTTTAATATAAATATCAGCTGCCATTAGTACATGCACAATTTGCACCATTAAAAGGAGTCCCTTTTGAAGTCGCAGGGCCTCAGGAGGGATTTAGCTCCTCCAGGGACTAAGATAAAATGAGGCAGCCCTGCAGTTATAAGTTTTTCCCGAGGAAAGGTCAACATCATACACAGATGAACAATCTTCTTAAAACATACTGGCTTTTATATGTTTCTTCTCTAACTATGCCTTAACAAAGTTGCATAAATATGCTTTAATGTAATATTCTAAATATTTCTAGGAAGATTTAGAAAGAAAAAAGTTTGGATAACTAAATTGGGAAATTCATAATTTTAAAGCTCATTATTTAACTTTATTTACAACGCTTCTTCATCAGCAAAACCAATAAAGACAGACATCCCAAAACTGGCTTCATGGCATCTGCAACCATCCTCAAGAGTATCACTTACCTTCTCTAATGAATTATAACTCAAAATGTAACCTTACCAAGAGTTGTCTGAGAGTTGGGATTCACATACTGATCCTTACTCCATTCAACCATACACTTCAAAATCGACACTAAGCATTCTAAGCCTTTTTTCCTCAGGCTCAATTCCTACAAAATAATCCATAAGGAGAATTAAAGAAAAGATCTTTTAAGGCAAACACACAGCACTTCCTCGGCAAAGTTTAAATTTGAAAATGCTTTTCAAGTTCTTACCTGAACGTTACTCATACCGAGTTCTTGACTGCCCCGTCCTTGAGCAATCTTTGATAGATCATTTACTAGTCTTTCAAATATATTTGCGGCATTTAAGTCACAGTCATAGTTTACATAAATATCCACTACACTCTGGGCATCTGTAACAATACAGTATATTAACAAAAGGAATATACTGTGTGAGTATATTTAACCTTTTAAATGTCTTATAATAAAACAGAGATAATAAGGATAATTGCAAATACCTGCACAAATCCTTGTCAATGTCTGAATAACCATCCATTTGTGGTCAAATGAGCTGGTAGAAGTTTCCAAAATGTATAGGAAAATTTCTTTAAAGAAGACCTGTGAGGAGAGGAAAACACCTGTTTAAAATATTGTTCACAATTCATGTATGTGACCACCTTTTCCATGTCCCAAAGCTGCAGAGCAGAGGTCAGGATCCAGGCTCCTCTGGAGACCAACTCCTCCTGAGTCCATGTCTGAAACGTCAGGACTAACACAACCTGCGCGGGCGACTTCACTAGCCCGTGCAGTGTGCACTGCACTTCACACTGTCCCCTGTCACACAGCCACTACGAAAGATATCTACAGACCTCTGGAGCACCTCTGGGTGATCATTTCTTGAACATATTTATAAAACGAATATAACTCATAATCAATTTTTAACACTCCAAAGAGCATAAACTTTGTTCTGGTCATCAGTTGTATTTTTTTCAGACATGATAGTATTGGGCAAGCGAAGTGTCCCCAGACTGAAAAGGAACTGATGTTGTAATCCACACAATAGAAAAGGATCTAATTTGCATAGACTGCTGTATTTTTATGTTTACTCACACATGGAAATCTCTATTGTCTGAAAACTACAAACTTATTTCTCACCCTTCTTTACACCAAATAATGTAAAGCACAAAGCAGTTAATCACCCAATTAAATAAATTTCAATTTAAGAGCTAAGAATTTCCAGATTCAACTTTATTTTGGAAAAGCGACTGTGACTTATGGGGATGACAAAGAAAACCAAAAAACAACCTATTGTATTAACATTTAGGGAACATATGTATTATGAATGTAGAAATTCATATTTATAATAGAAGATAACTAACAACTCTTCCCCCAATCTGGGTGAGGTATCCTTGTAATGTGCTTTTCTTTCACAAAATTCAACACATATCTCTTACTTGCTTAACGACAGACTTTTCTGTAAGACTGTAAGCACTAAGGGGGCATGTCTTTCTTGCTGAGCATTGTGTCCACACTGCATGACAGACAGTAGGCATTCGATCAGTATGTATGGCCACGGGTCCCAAACATGGTACCAAGAACGCTACAGCAAACTCAGAGGGATACCATGAGAATTTCTGAGGTAAAATTCAGAAGGAAATACATTCAGTGTCCACATGAGATCAGTTAGATCACGCTACATTCCTTTCAATTACATCATTGTTTTTCTAAAACTGTATTTTGGTGTGGCTGCTATGATAAAAAGCAGATGCTGCATGAAAAAATCAATGAATAGGAAATCAGAGTAGCAGTATCCAATTTGAGTCCAAGGTCTGAGAAGTTGTATAGTATCCAGTAGGCACACACATTCCAATTGTCAGTAATTGTCACTATTTAAAACTATTTTCACAAACAGACAAAGTAATACCCATGGAAAATAACATTACAGAAACTCTGAAGTGACTCATAAAATAAATTCTCATTCTCATAAAATAAATCTTCATCGAACAACAATCTCTACTTTGTTTTACAAATTGTTGGGTTTTCTCCAGTTGCAACACAGCTCATCTTGCATTTGAATGTTCAGTATTTTCAAAAGCATATCTACAGCTATCTTGTTTTATCCTTGTAATCTCCCCATAAAGGACAAGAGTGAAACAAACCTAATCTTTAAAAAAAATTTTTTTTGAAATAATCTACCATCTATAAGCAGACAGGAAATTTCAGAAGTATTTCCTTCTAAATTCATCCTTACAAAAATTTTGTATATCAAATTTACTCAACAAAAGTAGTAATCCCACCTTGATTTTTGTGATATCTGATTCCGTAAGAATTTATATTTCACACAGTCTACTAAATAGTATTTACTGAAGTGAAGTCTCAGTGTCCAAAAACCAGTCTTCCAAAATTCTCTAATGGCAATTTAAATGCCTCATCATCAAATGAAAGACTTTTAGGTGGTTACAGAAGCAGAAGTTTGAAAAGTTTTTTAAAAAGTTTCTTTGATTTGTAGTTCCTCAAGATAATGGGGAAACTGCAACTGCTGTTAGTTAAATGCCCTGCATTAATTTAACACACATATGGTAAACTTCTAAATTTGACAACATGTACGCACCAGAAATTGTTTCTTGTCCAAAAACATGGTCTAAATTGAAAAACTTTTCATTTAAAATACGAAGACCTTATTCTGTCTCATTTCCATAATAATGTTCTACATGAATTTAAATAGATTATTATAGAAAATTAATAATAAAAGATAGTATGATTATCTTAACCATCTCAAAACTCTGGGAAAATAATTTAGCTTTTCTATGAGCTAATGAATTATCGTTTGTCTTGAGTTAGGAATAAAAAATTAAAATTAAAATGTAATCTGTGTATCATATCAAACATAATATGAAGGGGAAAGTTGACCAGCATAAAAGTCAGTATTTCCAAAATATACAATGTCCCAACCAAAACTCATTTAATAAATGATAATTTGGAAAAAGCATCCATTAAGTCAGTTAAACAAAGTACGTACTATTTTCAAATGTTGATTTACTTGAAGGTGAAAACAAGATCAGTAATTGCTTACACCTGCACGATACATGCAGATATGTTTGGCAGATTCCCTAATTTAGTTTGACTAAGTCTCGGGCAGTATTTTAGAACCCCATGACTGTTCTTCTATATCGAAAGATCTTGGGAGAAAATTTTAGGAATACAATATATACATTACAAAAAATACAAAGCAAAAATTAAATTTTCAAGTGTCCTAAAATATAAGTCAAACAATATAATTCTTGATCACCTCTTTAAAGTGCCAAAAAATGGCTTAAAACTATGTATAGAAAGTATGTACTTAGGGCTTTAAGAAACCATTATTACATACCGTATTTATACACAATAGCAAAATAATTGTGAGGACTAAGTTAATTCAAGGCAACTAGAATCATTCAAACAACTAGTGTAAATTCCTCAAAGGCAGGGACTGTGTGTCTTAATTTGAGTTTGCATTCCCAATGCTTACCTAGTGCTTAGTGCTTCACAGGCATATGTCGGTTGAATGGGTTAATTAAAAACAGAGTACATGACAATACACAAGAATAATAATCTCATTTAACATGAAACAAATGAAATATCCAATACCTAAATGCAAAACATACCTCAATTTGCATCTTCAGATGTGTCTTGAAGTTTGACAACAAAGTTAGAAATATGGAAAGAGAAAGCTCAAAAACCTCTGGAACAGATGAGACTCCATTTTTTGAGAGTGCAACACACAGATACTGCTTAATAGCATTAATAAACATCTCATTTGTCCTGAAAACGGGTCCTGCATTCTGCAGAATGGATAGAAGTAACTGCAATGAAAGAATCTTGGATCGTAACTCATGAGACCTAAAAAGTAAAAAAAAAGGCACAGTATATAGACAAGTTTAACATTATTGGTCATAATAGGTTGTTCCTAAGATACTTCCTGGCACCATATAATTTCACAGACTTTTACATGGAGAGGAACAGAAAATTATACAACATAAAAAAGCAAGTATAGTACATGAACAAGCTTAGACACTAATAGGTAGTTCTACTGATGTACCCTTGTACCACAAAATTTTACCAACTTTTAAAATGGGAAAACAATCATTCATTTTTAACATTTTTAATATCAACCTACTGTTCCTTTAAACAAAAAAAATTTCAAGATTTATGCCTTATTCCTTTCTTTTGCAAATATATTTCACTTTTTAGAAATCAGTGAACTTCTTACATTAAGTGCCACACTTCTATTTAATAGGTCCAACGTACTTTGTCCCTATTTATGCTACTCAAAATCTTAAACACTAATAAAAAGTTTTGGTTCCATTAACAAGTTATAGCACGACTTCAAGTTTACTTTTTCAGTAACCAGTTAAAGTGTTTTTTCTTTTTTGAAAGAGAAAGGGGCTTTTAGAACATTTCTATCTCAATAGGTGATGCATTTATTCTAAAATTGTTTATAATGAAAAAGACATCAGCTTAAATTTAAAATTTTTTTTCTGATCAATATACTTTGCCATAACTTATGACTAGCATTTTAAGGATCAGATTTTCCAAATACAATTTTTCTCCCATTTGAAACAGACCTCTTAAACCCAACTAACCAAGGAGATTGATCCTAGGACAACTTTTCGAATGCAGAATACACTTAAAAGCTTTAGCAGCTGGTTCTTTATTTACTCCAAACTCTATATTCAGTCACATTTTATACCATATAGCAAACTTAATTGTTCCTGATTTCTACCATAAGAATGCTATGTTTATGAGTGTCAAGTAATTCCCAAATCTATGAAACGCTAACAAGGAATATTTAATTTCATATAAATGGGAATCATAACAAATATTACTATCTTTCAAATAAAATTGAAACTAATACCATGGCTCATTATGAAATAGTCATGCTTCCAAGATGGCTATGCCTCTGAATCTAAGAATATGTCCAGCAAATATAGTATCACACACACACACACACACACACACACACACACACACAATGCTTACATAAGTCAAGCCACAACAACTAGAGGCAAGACTGAATAGCTACAGGAAAATATGGAGTGGGCCAAGTTAGCTCCCCTTCAAGTCGAAGCCTTCCAAGGCTTATACACTATTATTGCTTCCTAGTCTAACTTACATTTATCACCTTTTTTCTTAATTCCAATAGCAATTAAAATTTGTAGCTCTAACATGATTTTTATGAGTATTTTATTTTTGTATCCCCAACAGCTAATAAAATCCTTCGTACATAATATGCTCAAAATAATTAATGATTTATGCACTATCTAAACATTTAAGTACCTACTATGACTAAGTCATTGATTAATAAAGAAATGATCAAATGACTGTCCTATGACACAACAGCATATACTTTTGATAGGCAAAAGAGCCTGGAAATTTCACAGGTCCACAGTTTTTCATGGGATAGTTTCAAATTATGATTCAATCTTAAAGAACACTTCCTGGATCATCATTTTAGCAAGGCCACAAAATATAGAGAGAAGATAGAAAAGAAAATTATATAGCTACAAAAGCTCATTTAAAAAAAATTATTCAAGATAGAAAACCATATATTCTCTTTTGGAAAAAGAACAGGTTCTAGGATTGAACAATCTGATCTCCTTCAGTATTCAATTCCAATATTTAACGACCCTGATGGTCAAAAAGGTCTTTTTTAATGTACAAATAAAATTTCCTAGTATTTGGTTTAAGTCCACTAAGTAGAAGGATAATTAATTTATATTATTCCCCACAAGAATACTTTATCACAGTAAACACTGCAGCTCTCCAAAACTGGATTATTCTTTTTTAGGACTAAATAAACACCCTCCCCAACATAATACGCTTCAAAATGCATATATTTTCTTTTGTGTTAGCATTCTTGGTATTTTACTTTTCTGTTTCTAGCATTTTTTTTTCAAATCACATGTTTTATATTTGATTTGGGAAAACTAAGCATCTGAGGCTTTCAAGGTCAGTAACATTTTTAAATCATAGCAAAAATGGCCTTCAGCATCACCACCAAATTATATCCTCCTTAAAGGTCTTCATCAATCCAGAATGAGATATTCAGAAATTGACAATTTTGACAAGTTTTTTTCCACTCTCATAATGAATATAAGAAATTGAAAAAAATTTAAATATATTCTTATAAAATATATAGGATATAGTCAAGTTTACATTGCAATCTGAACAACCTTAATCCTTTTTCTGTTGAGTTTATATTTTCAAAACACAGAAAAATCAATAAATCATATTTCTGACTCTGAAGAGTTGGCCTAAAAAGATTCTAGAATTTGTGCTTCTGGGCCGAAAAGATGTTTCTCACTAAATCAGTACAATGTGACAAAACTATAGAAAATATGAAGTTTTTATAATTGTCTCTAGTCTTTCTTCTTAGTTGATACTTAGAAACTGAAATGCTCTAGCATTTTTTTTTTAAACTTTTTATTTTATTTTATGTGTGTTTTTCCAGGATCCATTAGCTCAGTCAAGAAGTTGTTTCAATCTAGTTGTGGAGGGCACAGCTCACAGTGGCCCATGCCAGAATTGAACCAGCAACCTTGTTGCTAAGGTAGCACCGGACTCTAACCAACTGAGCTAACCAACAGCCCTCTAGAGTTTCTTTAAATGAAGTAGTATTGCTTCCATTTCTCCCTATTTCAATATCCGTTACTGACAGCCACTCAGGCCTTCTCCAAAGTTTCTTTCTCTAGAAAGTTCTCCTGAAATTGTCATGCTACAATAAATCATGCTGCAACACCAGAAAGGCATGCCTCTGTAATAATTTCCAAAATCAATCTCAAACAGGAATTAGTTACACTTGAATCATGTGAAATGAAAGGTATCTGATGATTTATGACTTACAAAAATGGTACTTTCCTACGATTTAAACTATGTGTGATGGGACTCAGACAAGTGACTTCTATGTCAAAGTATTTCCTGTTCCCCGTGGAGAAAGGTATTATCTTAGGGCATTTCAAGTCATTAATGAATATGTATTATCTTTCATTATGAATGAAGATTTCTTTCTCTTAGGTTTTATTACCTTTCAACTAGTAGCTTTCAGAAGCCTAGCATGAGGCTACATGTAAGGGGTACATTAGCTCCAAAGTGACTTAAAACTCTGAAATAAGAATTCATTCACTCATTCAATATTTACTGAGCACATACTATGTACCAGATACAATTCTATAATGCTGTCAGTATGTTTGGGAAATAGTGTAAGATATCTACTCTAGTAGTTTTGGAACTCGTTATTTTTTAAAAACAAAATAATCCTAAAATATATTCTGGAGGATCCTACAGAACAAGAACAACAAAAGAAAATCCAAAGACGACTTTACAGTAAGTTTCAAGCTTCAAAAACCGTATCTGTCAGGCAGAAAAGTTAATGACTTACTTTGGATCTGGCGGTCCATCTGACAGTGGTTTCATTGACAGTTTACACAATGACCTGAATACTAGAAAGGCATCCTTTTGTAAAATGTGGGAAAACTTAGCACCAGGTGAAGGTCCTGAAGAATTTCCAGATTCCTAAACAAGTTAACAATACCACGTAATTAAGATATTTGCCAGTTTAACATTATTTCAGCCTTTACATATTTTATTCAATTCAGTAACAGGTGGGGTTGTATTGGAAGGGAAACCAGATGAGGAATTTGCCACATTGTTTTTCTTTAATTTGACATCCCACCCCCATCCCCAACAATTAATACCTTAAAAATGCATTACTTTAAAATATTCCCTTTTTGCCACCAAACAAACTCTTAAAATGTACCCAATTCACATTTACTACTAACAAAAAGTAGATCATGCCCTGACAAGATACCTGATCCACAGCCTAAACTACGCTTTCCACTTCCTGTCACTGGCTATTTCATGTCTTTGTCCTGTTTTACTTTTTATCCACTCTGTGCTGACAGACACAAGACAATGGAGACTACCAAAACAATGTTTAAAAGTATTAATTGATGAAAGTCAACAAGGCCACGAAAACTTACCGCTATGTATGGGGCAATAATTTAGGGTACAAATCCCTTATCTAAAAAGGATAAAAACCCACAAAATGTAGGACAGGAAAGATGAGGAGGGCCCATTGCTACCACAATATGGATTTCATTGTAGCCCTGAACAAAAGGTAAGATGAATAAGTTTTTTCTCATCCCATGATACCAGAATTATCCTATGAATATGAGGTAAGAATTTTCTTTTTAAATTTAATTTCAATGGGGAGGGTGTAGGGAAGATATGAATACAGATAAAAAACTGTAGAATTGGAAATTTATCTATCAATTTATTAAGGAAATAAACTGCTTTGATTTATATCAATGAGGAAAAAAAACCCAAGAATTTTATTTCCCCAAACTGAAATCAGCCAGTATTATCAACTGGATATATTCATCACAAGGTGTTGGTATAAATCTGGAAGATTAACAGCATTTTCCCACCCCCATTTATACCTGAGTATCATTGGAAGAGACAGACAATCTATCGTCAGGTAAGGACGGTGTATATGCAACAGAAATTGGTGTTCCTGGAATTCCATTTGCTTGAATATTTTCACTGTCGCTACCATCCTCTATAGTTCCACTGTTGCCATCTGTACTTGCATTTATAGTAGTTCTTTCTCCCATATCTAAAACGGTAATAAAAAAACATGCAAATATATCTGACTTAACTGAAATACACTGAAAAGGCATGGAGTATTTAAAATGGAACAGTGGCAGAAAAGCAACGTGAAGTAATATGTGTTGGCACCATTTAAAGGTTAACATACTTACGAGTAAGTAAATATGCATTTGGAATACACCCAAATATGATCCTTAAGTAGCTCTCGCAATGAAACATTCAGCTGATGAAAGGCTAACCAGCATGTGCCAAAACAGAAGCTTAATTTTAGTCTATATTAGCATTTACTAAACTGGGTTCTAATGAATGCTAATGCCTTAAGATGGCAATAGAAATTCCTCGAAAAAATATTCCATTATCAAATAAGAGGGAAATGCTGTGAAATAGGTTTCTTTATTTGAGCCTTTTATTTGCTATATGCATTGAGCTTTCCAAAGGGGATATATTGGGCAGTATTTTCAGATTTATTTTACCATGAGTTCTCTCCCTTTTTTAGAATACCATTAATACCTCTTATATGTTCTTTGGAACACAACTATGGAAATAATGGCCTATACTCCTAATATTTTTCAGTATGTCGCTCTAGGTCATTATACTTGTAATTAATATAAACAGAAATAAGTAACTTTTGGTAGAACATAGATAATGAAAATAATACCAAGTTTCAGAACTGCTCTAAGGTGCAATGTATGTAACTTTAAACAAGAAAACACATACATGTCTGTGAACATAACTCAGTAGATATCTAGCAGGAAACTGCTCCTTTCAACCTACCAATTAAAAGAAAACTATAAGCTAGTATGAGGGAAATATACTGTACTATAAGGAGCACAGATTTTAGAATATGAAAGATGTGTGTTTCAATCATGTCTCCACTACTTATTTAACTGGGTAAGTTATTTCATCTTTCTTTGCCTCAGTTTCATCATCAGCAACAAAGATAGAGTCTATGAGGAATCACATACACTACACAAAGAACACAACTGGTTCTCAATACGTGGTAGCTATTATTAATTTTGTTGATAACTGATAACATGTACCCAATCAGATTGATTAAAGTAATGAAAGGATTGTATCTGGTGTCCCTACTCTGAAAGTGCTTTTGGTGTCCAAATGAGAATACCCTGGACAGATTAAACTGGGTTAATTCCAAAGTATGTTTTGCAATTAACAAGTGGTATGTGCAAAAAATATTCACTGATAAAACATATTTGAGTAACTTCGTATTACACAAAATACTTGCTTCCCCAGTGAACCTTCTGAAGCTTTAATATGCTAATTTTTGACATGCCATATACATATATGCGTATGTATATGTCTTACATATATAAAGAATGCCTATATATACAAATAATTCCTTGGAAGAAGTCAGAAAAAATTTAATGATGATTATTGCAAACTGATAAACATTCCCCAAAGCACTTATTCCAAACCATTTTCTCTGCGTCCAAGTACATTTCCTCCATAGTCCCTCCTCCACCTTCCCTTAAAAATCAACTTTCACCTTCTACTTAGCTAAGAGGTAGGCTTCCTCACTCTGGAAAGTAGCTTGATATCAACTATAACCTTTTTCTTCCCTCTCATTTTAGGGAAAAAACATTTCTTCATTTCTAAGTTGAACCATTAATTCACCCTCAAATCCATGTCTTCTTGCCTTCAGTAGTATCCTTCTCGCTGAGTCTTTTCTTGTAATAGGATGTTTTCAATTGCAAGCACATGTCTGGATCTTCCCCATTACATGACTGGATTTTCCCCATTACTCAACAAACATATTCAAAACTTTTCACACTTAAAAAAAAAAATCTTCCTTCAACTCTTGCCACACCTCAGCTACAGTTCATTTTCCTCCCTCTTTCTGTCAAATTACTGAAAGGAATAATCAATAATACATTCCTAGTTCATTTTTCTCCCTCTTTCTGTCAAATTACTGAAAGGAATAATCAATAATACTTTCCTTCTTCGCTTCTTAGGAAATTTCTCAAAGGAAATGAAAACATTCTGATTTTATTTTCAGGCTCTGAAGCCCAGGCATTCTTGATTTGAAATCTTCATTTTACGTTGTAGGAGAGATCCTACAACTTAATCTCTCAGCGCCCGAATTTTCTCATTTGTGAAAAAAAGGAATAGTATCAGTACTTAAACATCCCAACATTTCGGGAGGGATAAATGCAAGTAATGCACATAAAATCATTTGGGATACACAGAGAAGTACTTACCGTGTTTCCCCGAAAATAAGACCTAGTCAGACCATCAGCTCTAATGCATCTTTTGGAGTAAAAATTAATATAAGACCCGGTCTTATTTTACTATAAGACCAGACATAATATGATATGATATAATATAATATAAATATAAATGTAAATACAATATAAGCCCGGGTCTTATAATAATTTTTGCTCCAAAAGACGCATTAGAGCTGATGGTCCAGCTAGGTTTTATTTTGGGGGGAAACACGGTAACAGATATTATTACTCAGTACTTTTTCTCCTCTAATTGTCCCCTAACCATGAATGAAGACTTCTGTTTTCAAAGTGATGAATTGAGCCCACTAATTTACCTTCTTTGACAAATCACACTGAAATAAGTAGGAAAAATATAAACAAGAGACAAAATCTTTAGTAACACTGGAAAACTAAGGAGGATATGATCAATGGACCAAAATCTTGGAGGAATTCCTAGAAAATATGATATGAACCTATCATTCAATTATACTTCTACACGTATATGTGGCAAGATAGTATATGCTTAGTCCTGTGCAAGATACCATCAATTAAATAAGCTTCAGCGGACTGGTCTCAAATCTAACACTATCTATAATAATACTATTTAGAAAAATGTGAGTGAAATTCCTAACAAACTTTAAGACATTTTTATAATACAATTCATAAGATAGGAATTGGTTCTATTATCACTTACGACTTGGTCACGATAATGAAGGCGTAAGAAATCATGATTTTTTCCAGCAAATATATGAAATACTCAAAACCAAATCAACTGAAACATTTTCTAATTTATAAAGTTTAGCACATTTAGGAGGATGAGAATATACTCCTGCCCCTCTACCACCAAACACAAGATAAAAAAATTTAACGGCATTTTTCAATTGGGTAGCGAATAGTGGATTTTATATAAGACTGTAACTGAAGCAGGGGGGAAAAGGAGTACTCTACTACAATTGAAGATATTTAAATATATTTTCTACACACACTCACTAATTTGAGAAAGAGCTTGTATTTTTGCCCTTTTTAACCCACACATTATAAAAATAGTCTCCACAGTCATATGAAATACCGTCAGGAAGAATATACCAATGTCGAGTGAAATAAACTACCTCCAACAATGATGTCCACCATTCCTTCTACAATGCTCTGTACGATGTCTTGCGGCTTTTCCTCACAGTCATGATGTTCTCCATCATATAATATATCATTTTTAGATAATGCTTTAAAAAGAAAAAAATTCAAGAACACAGTATTTTATTTTGGAAACTCTTACTAAACATTCATAATAAAAACTATCTTAAAAATGAATAAAAGGCAAAAATTCAACTAAAGGATATACTATAAGTAATTACATGTTAAACCTTCAAAATTTATAACCAAACCAAATTTGAAATATGTTATAAATTCAAGTCAATTTCAACAATAATTCATTTGATAAACTATTAAATTACACAACTTAAGTGAAATTTCTAGATTATTCCTTCGAGAACCAAAACTTTTAAAAGTATTTTGAATGAAACATTTCTAACATGTCTCACACAAAATAATGTATTAAAAGTAACTAAAGCTTATTTTGATTAATTAGGCTCATCACTGTGCTCTCATATAGTGAGGTCCTTGAAGAAGCAGCGAGGGGGCCACCTGGGCCCCCACCAGTGGCCTCCAGTCCTTCCTATTTGTTCCCCAATAGAACCTACATATCCAACATAAAATGAGAAAGAACTCATTCTCCAGTTTAACATGAAAACAGACATAACCGCCAATCAGAACTCTGAACAGCATAAAAGAAACTGTTAAAACTTGGCATTCCAGTTAGCTTGTATAGACTACTGTAGATAAAAATAAGATTTCCACTGGGTTTTTTGAAATGCTGAAAGTATATCAGGAAGTTTCAATTAGTACTTTCAGATGCTTTGGGAGCTGGGACCCTGTTCTGAGAACCACTGCCTACACCAAAAGGCATGAGACTGCGTATCAGCCAATCGTGCTGCTATCTACACCCCTACCCCACCCTTAACCCATCCCTACCCCACGCCACCCACTATGAAGGATCAGGATTTATAATCCTGGCTTCCCGAAGCCTGTCCTCCCTTCTGTTCATTAATCCCAATCTACTTATTGCTGCATTCCACATAATACTGAGTGAATGCCACAGGGGAAACTTGGTAAGTAAGCACATCAAATCAGTAACCCTACTTTATTTAAAAAAAAAAAAAAAATCAAATAGCATTTAGAGTCTTCTGCGGAGTAAAAACATATGTCTTGACAGATAATATTTCCACAATTCTTAAGCTTTGTATTTCTGTGCTTTAGTTGGTTAAAATTAGCTAGTCTGAAAATTAGGGTTTTAACACAACTAAAAATGTGCACGAAATGACTGGTGAATCAAGAGTTCAGTTCTCATATAAATCATCTGACATAAATAGATTAATTCATTTATTTCACATAGGAAATGATTAGAGAATTATTGTGTCCAAAGTCACACAGCTAGTAAGTGACAGAGATATGACTTCAAAGGAAAGAATCTAACTCCAGATCGTGTACTCTTAACCATGGTTTTCAGGTAAAAATTTCATTTATATCAGCTGTTGGGAGAAAGACACCCTTAAAGCCAAAATCATCATTACTATGCCACCGCAAATGATGTGTTATTTATAATTCTGTGTCCTGTAAGGTACCTACAGTGGTACCTCATACACAATACAGTAGATGCTTTCATTCCTTGGGTGTCAACTCATGTTTCTTCTGTCGAAAATTTCTTAAATGTTCTACCTAGCCAATACCTACCCCTATCTAAGAACATTCAGCAAAAACACCATCACTTTCTCTAGAAAGGTTTTCCCTAATTCCCTAATTCCCTGAGGAGAAAAGGTTTTCCCTAATTCTCCTCAGAATTACATTGTACATGCCACTTTCAGGATAATTTATCACATTATACCTCATTATGCATCCTCATTTATACATTTATAGAGCAACGGCTGTACCTCCATCAGCTTTCTAATCCTGAGTCCTAGCACAGTGCCTAGGACAGAGTATGCGAAACCAATGTTTGCTGAATGCATGGATGAAGCAATGAAGGAATAAATAACGTTCCAGCTTTATTAGAGATTAGCCCTTCCGATCAGTCCCTTTATAAACTCACAGTGAAAATAAGGGAAATGTTGGCAAGGGCAGGCTAGAGAAATGGAAATTGTATAAGCAGTATAGATTCATATTAGCTTGAGTCCTGTGAATGCTTGGTTTATCAACATTATCCCTTTTAAAATAAATAGTAAAGTACTAGTGAACATAGTAAAAAACATCTATTCATGCCACAGCTGCCGTTCATGCCACTATTAGGTCACAGAAAAGATGTGGTTAAAAAAAATCAAAAGCTGAAAATATATGTGTTTCTTCAAAGTGAAGTAAAAACACAGAATTCAGATGAAATAATGTAACTGAGTCCTACCCATGCCCGTTTTACACAACCACACTGCACAGGCAACAGAATTTCCATCATTTTCTGACACCAACCTAAGCAGGAACAAAGGGAACAACCAGTTTTACAGAACAGCTAAACCTGAGAATGTCTGGGGCGAAAATGACTTCACGTGACTATTTTTAGGGAAACAAATTTGTAAAATAAACCAATGTAATTTATTTTTTATAATCTTGTAACCTTTTCTTAAAAATAAATTTACTTAGAAAAAAGACTGTCAGAGAACATCTCAATACAAAAATAATTATTTTTATATGTTAGGTGGTTACTTAAAAGATTTCTATTTACATTTAATTTCAGTCCTTGTCTGACCATAATATTTTCTGAATAATATGATTTCCTAAAATTTTCAGTCACATTCTGGAAAACTAAACAAACAGGTTTTCTTTATTGTGAAACTAATTTTAAGAAAACTGAAGTTCCTATTTAACATGCTAACAGACATTCATCACCCTCTTTAGTAACACGTATCTCCTCCAGAACAAGTCTATATAGCATACTGCTGAGATTCTAATGAATGCATAGTGTCTCTAACAGATGTCTTGTGGGTTGAAGTGAAATTAACTTTACCACCTAGAACAGAGAAAGTCCACAATTACCACACTGTGTCTAACAGCCATTAAGTCACATTACTCTTTCCACATGTCTTCACCCAAAATGCATTCCGACACTCTTCCTTAAAATCCCCACCCCCACAACCCCTTCACAAAAAAAGATTACTTTCGGCTGCAGTTGCCTGATCAGCTTCAGTCTGTTCATTTTCTGCACTGGAAATATCAGATCCGTTTTCAGGTTCAGTGTCGTCCTGAAGGCTTTTATCCACATCATTTGTATGAGGATCAAGGTCTCCTTCGTGGTCTTGGGGTAAGTGATCAACAGTCTGAGGTGGCAGGTATCTAAGGTGAGGCGACTCGGGCTCGTGGTGGCTGACGGGAGACTGCAGCAGGTGCTGCTGGTGCCGCTGCCTTTCTTTCTCCATGTGTTTGGCTTCCTGCAACTGGAAAGAAATAGAACAATTTCCAGTATTCGTAAAATAAGTATTTAAAATTTGAAGGGATAATGTTACACTAAAGTGTAAGTGCATTATATAAAGTGCTACTTTGTCTCTAGGCTTACAAACTTTAGTCCATCAGAAACAAAGAACATAAAATACAACAACACACACCGAAACAATTTAACACTGGTTACTTCTTAGGGAAATGGAAACTGGTACACAGACCAGAGCTGGAAGTCTTGCACTATACAGCCTCCATTCACTATGCATTTCTGGAGTTTGAATGACATAAATGTATTATCCACACAAGACAAAATTTAAAAACAAGTACTTTTTAATAGCCTCAGAATAATAACTGGATTGTTGCTGATAGTGGATTTACCTAGAAATCAAGTAAGTTTCACTAAGGGAGAAGGAAAAGTCAACGGGGGAATAAAATACACACACACACACATTTTACTTATAGATACAGAAACAAAGTCTAGAAAGATACGTAAGAAACCAGTAGTAACGGTTACCTATAGGGGTTGAGGGTTAGGAAGGAAACTTTTTTGTGTATACCCATCTATACTATGTTCTCATGTCACCTTGTCAAACGTCTTTTAATTAATAAAATTACATTTAATACATACAATTCCAATAAGTACTTAAATGTCTCTCTGCCCAGTCACCTAATAAAAACAAAAAAACTATCTACAAACATTAGTTTTACTTTAGGAGACCACTCATTATTATGTATATAACACCACCTGTAAAACTGGATCACTTATAAGATGCTAAGAACAGTAAAAATCAGGATCACAGGGGTTCATTTTTTAGTAATTTACTGCTTTTAGACACATCTCTTTTGGTACTCATGACCTAATAAGAATGATTCTCACAAATATTTTACGGTGTCAAATACAAACATTTCATATTCCCTAGTAAAAGTCCAAGGTAAGTGGAAATACCAAACTAATTATATAAATTTATAAATAAACTTGACTTCAAAGACTTTAACGCCCGAAACGTACAAAGAACCTTATAATAGTCTACATGGTCTAAATCCCTTACTTTACAGAAAAGGAAACTGACTGGCATGACTAGTTGTAAAGCTAGAACCAGAACAAACTTCTCAGACCCATACTTTAGCTCATTCATGAGGAAGTCAATTTCCAAATTAACAGCAGGGAACCTATGACTTGTAATCCAATCCCACCCACAGCCTAACTTCAGCCATCTGCACCATGGGTTAGTGGGGGAAGCTCATGCTTTGGCATCACATACAAGCAAGGTGTCGAATTCTAGCTTTTTCTACGTATTCCAGAGTTGTAGAAACTCTAGAAATATTCTTAAAATAGAAATGTTACTCTATGAAAAAAAATCCATTTAAACATTTTCTATACATTTCCATACTTTCTAGAGTCGGGTTTATCAACACCGGTACTCTGACATTCTGACTTGGGAAATACATTGTGTGTGTGTGGGGGGGTGCTGTCCCATGTACTGTAGTATTTAGCAAGACCCCTATGCTCTAGCCAGTCTATGCCAGCACACCCCAGACATGACAATCCAAAGTGTCTCAAATGTGGCTTCAGGGACAAAACCCTACTCCAGTTGAGAACCACATTCTAGAGAAAAAATTAGCATTTTCTCCTTCGAAATAATCTTAGAACTGAACATTTTATAGTTTTACTGGGGGGGGAGGGCAGAGAAAGGCTATCAGTACTATAGGTAAATGAATTAGACTTCTAGCTTAGAATTTTAGCAAATGTGGAAGTTAAATCAGTCTGCACAACCCCCCTTTTATTTTCTCTCTCCCCCTTTCCTACTTTTCTATAATTATCCATAGTGTACAACTATCCTTCATGGCATGAAATGTGTTCACAGCCTTTACCACAATTATGTATTTATTTGTGTGATAATCTGTTTAAGGTTCATCTCCCCCATTCATTCACTTCTTTAAAAAAGCAGAACTATTATTTGTGGATGCAAAATGGCAGACATAATTCAATGTTAAACATAGGACAGTGACTGAATAGAGACTACAGTACATCCTAGAGTAAGTACCATGCATCTGTAAAAAAGAATGAGGAAGAGCTCTAAGAACTGACATGGAATACCTGGCAAGGTACACTGCTAAGTGAAAAAGCAAAGTACAAAAGACTATCCAGAGTACGTGTGGCAGTCAGCCTTCCAGATAGCCACCAATGATCTCTACCTCTTAATTTTTACTTCCGTGTACAGTCCCCTGCCACACTGTACCAAGGAAGGTCTGGGTCACCACTTCCCATCATAAGGTAGACACTGCAGCTTCTGTCTTGTTGCTCTCTGATATCTGCCCTGACAGGAGTCAGCTGCCATGTTGTAAACAGCCCTACGAGACCCACATGGTGGGAAACTCGGGCCTTACTGGCCAACAGATAGTGAAGAATGGAGGCGTTTCACCAACAGCCAAATGAGTGAGCCTGGAAGCTATTCTGTAGCCCAGTAAAGCCTCTAAATAACTCTAGCCCAGCTGACACTGTGATCCACTCAGCCAACTGCAACCTCATGTGAATTCAAGACACAAGCAGCCAGCTGGGGTAGTCTGTTATGCAGTGATAACTAATACAGTATGCTACCTTTTGTGTAAGAAAGGTGATACATGAAACCATACCTATATCTGCTCATTTGTGCTAAAGAAAGGCAGAATGATAAACTGGAAAGAAAAGCAATTAGTTATATCCAAGGGGTGGGGGGGGGGAATAAAGTGGTAGGAATGAGGAGGGAGTGGTACTTCTGAGTATACCTTTTATGTAGCTCTCACTCTCAAATCATAATGTTTGACATACTCAAAAAATAAATTCACAATTAAAGCTAACCAGAATGTGAGGAGTACTGAAATGGGAAACAGGCAGTAAAACATAAGTTTAACTGTATTATAAAGCAATAACATTATCTCATCGAAAAGTGTGAAGAAGAACTAACCTAAGTAACTTTGGGAAACAGTGTTTGTAGTGGATATTATAAGGCTAAAGACAAAAGAACTAAATATAAATGTTGTAATCCACTTAGCAAATTTGCCTCTCACAGAGGTATAGGTTAGCAATTATAAAACTATTTTGTGTGTATAATAGAACTGAACAAATAATGTATCATAGAAAATGAAAGCCATATTTCCCACTATTTAGAGAGCGAAGTTACAAATAAAGGGAGAAGGCTGAAATGAACCCTGTAATATTGGGCTGGAATCACAAGTATGAAAACATGGTTTTTAATATATAAAAGTAGTCACATACAGGTGTGTGGGGAGTAGAGAGTAGGGAGGTGAGGTGAGTATACGTATTTCCGAGCTCTGTCTGCAGGGAGCAGCAACATCTCAGCGGCAATGAACTCACCATTCTCCAATCAAAGGAGCCAGGGCTCCCTGCTGAAGTGGGTGACTCCAGGGCTGAAGCAGAGAAAATTCAAAATGAACCTGCGACATCTTGAGATTCCACAAAGTAAGCAGGTGCTCCAAAAAGGATCGGAGCTTGTCAAAAGGACACAAGGCCAAATCAGGAATAACATGGACAAAATAATGATAGTACTGGATTATAACCAACAGAATAAGACAAATAGCTATGAATACAGATATAAAAAGTCTGAATAATTAGGAAAGAAGGAAAATAAATGTGGTTAATAAATACAGAGGAGAGAAACACAATCACCATTAGGGAAACACCAGAAATAACTATTGCCAACAAGATCCACTCACAGACAGTTAAATTAGGGTTGGGGGAATATGAGAAGTAAACAGGATATCTACATAGTTTTACAATCTCTCTCCCAAGATTATCTATTAACTGCAAGAGAATAACTAGCAACCTGACAATGGAAGAACCTGGCAGATACCACCTTAACTAAGTATTCCAGTTTAACATCACCATCAGTAATAAGACATACCATCAGTAATAAGCCATACCAACATGGTATGTTCCGGGCATGATACACTGAAAAGGACACAGCACTGTGTCAAGAGGTATCCTAGCCCGAAATGGACCACCTCCTTAATCATGAGAAAACATCAGACAACGCCAACAGAGAGGGACATTCGACAAAAGAACTCATCAGAACTGAGAAATTGTCAAAAACTGGAGAAGACTAAGACACAACAACTAAATGAATATTAAGTGCAAAATGGGATCCTGGATCAGATGCTCACACAGAGAAAGAGACATTAGCTGGAAAATTGGTAAAATTCAAGTAAGGTTTGTAATTGACTTAATGGTATCATAACCATGTTAACGCCTGCTTCAGATCATTGTAAAAAGATTATGTAAGATGCTGGCATGAAGGAAAACAGGGTGAAAGGGATCTCTCTGTAATATTCTTGCAACTTTTCTGTAAGTTTAAAATCAGTTCAAAATAAAAAGAAGTTGGTTTTTAATTATGAAGACCTAGACAATTTTAAAAAAATGATTCTCTAGCTGATCTCTTACCCCCAAATATATACAGGTATATATTTTGTAATTTTTTAAAGACTCAATGAATATATACTGGAATAGATCAAATTAGGTAGTTTTATATCTCCATTATACTCATCTAAGCTTGAGTGCAATAAAAGTATCAATTCATAAAAATTTCCATGAGGATGATGGCAATCAATATTGTTCAAATTCTATTTTGTGAACTAAAAATATTTTTATCCAAAGTCAAACAAGTCAATAAACCTCAAAGCAAAACACCACATATCTCCAGTAAGTAGAACTATAAACGAAATATATTCCTCTCTATAGACACAAGAGATTTCATTATAAATTCCTGTAATTCTTTTCTGTACTTGATGCCCATGGTATTCCGTACAGTATCTCTTTTTTAATACTTACAGCTTGGTTTTCCATGCGTGCAAAGATAACATTTAGCATCTGAGTAAGAGTAGCTTTGGCTGTTGTCTGATTGATGAGATTTTTGCTTGCTAGATAGATATTGTAACATGTTCTCACAGCTTGCAGTACAGTTCCTTCATGAATTTCTATGTGTTGAGATGTTACTGCAGTAAGTAAAGCCTTAAAACAAACAAACAAAAAAACGTTAAAGCAATTTTCTCCATCCAGTTTCAGCACAAAAATATGAGTATTTCTGTATTAGAATAAAAACTTTCAGACACCATTACAACTTTCAGGTATACACTAACAGAATTTTCAGTATACACTAACAAAATTCCTACCTGCCTCGAATGTATCAACTGTTAAAATATTTTGTTTTCCTCATTCTGGCAGGTTTCCACATAATCCTCCCAAACCCAGAAGCTAGAAAACCATTCATTCATTTGTTTCAACCCAAGTTTCACTAAGTATTAGTTTATTAAATAAAATGCAAAACATTAAAACTCTCATAGTAGAGCACAGATAATGCTTCATACGACGTACCTGTTGAACTAAATCACCCACTTTGGAGGATACATTCTGTGTCTTATTCACTTCCAAATTTTTCTGAGATCTTTTTTATAGACTGGACTCAATAAATGTGTTATTGTTGTTATTGGTAAAGATGTTTATAAATGTTTTAGAATAAAGCATTTAAAATAATCCTAAAGTGAATCCTCAAATAAAGTGAGTAACTTTAGTTTCTGAATTTTCTCACATTAGGTTACTTGCAATTTCCCAAAGCAAGAACTCATTCTTTTGTCCTTGTATGTTGTACAATGCTATGCAGAGCCAGCACTGAGTAGATGCTAGATAAACCTGACTGACATAAAAATGCAAACGACAGGCCAAGCTGATTGGACAGCGTTTTTAGAATAAAGATACTATATGACTTGTGAGCTATGAAACTGAAAGGCTCAGAAGGGCTATATTCACACATGAAGCAACACTTTATCCATGTAAACCATTCAAAGGTACAATTAGTACAAGAAAAGTATACTGATCTATAAACACAGCGCCATTACCATTAGCAGTAACATTAAGAATTTAATATTTACAACAAGACTGAAAACATAACTGTGTTTTTTTTAAGGGAGTTAATCATCCAGGACCATCACAGCACAAACCGAGGACAGGGTTCAGCAGGTGAATAGGTGGAAGGGAATCAGGCCAGGCTATGCACAAGTAGTCCACATGGTGAAGCCTGGGTCTACAGGGCAGACTACAAGGGGTCCAAGTACAGAAAAAACTAGAGGGGTCACGGAGCCTTCACATGGAACCCTAAAGCTCTAAAGATACAACACGTACAGTAAACTGAAAAACTCTGGAAGACTCTAGAGGCCCAAGCCTAACTTAGGATCTTTAAAATAAAAGAGACTTGGAAATACAGTCTTCTTCTAATGAACTCTTGGCACTCAACAACAAAATGCCTCGATATGGGGTCTAAAAAGCACCCGAGCCACCTCTGTTATACCGGGGAAGGACATGAAATGACCTTTCCAATTATCAAGGTTTAAGAAATGTAGATTATAAGTAAATTCACTTTATATAATTCATTACCTTTATTATTTGCAACTGAACTCCTTCGTCTGTTTGAGGACCTTGGAAGCAGCCACAGATTGTTTCAATAATTCTATCAATTAATTTTTTGCCTGGGGTGGTACTATCTGGAGCATTGCCAGTCAAGTGCCCATAAGCAATAAGTTTCTGAAATGAAGAAAGAAAATAAAGATTCTAATTAAGCTAACTCATATGTATACTAATTAAATATACATCAAAATTACAATATATAATTGAATATGTATTAACATTTTTACATAACTACATTAAAGTATAATTAAAGCCAAAGCTCTACCAACTTTTCCTGAAGAAAGCTTAAATGGCTAAAAACATGTGAAATTATTTACACTGTTAATAACCACAAAAACAGAATCACTACAACAAAACCATTAGGCAATACACTGAGAAAGCCAGGCCTTAGAACTTGTCTCTGATGAGTCAGAATAGCTTACTATTCCATCTAATAGCTTACTGCTTTCCTTCTAAACATGAGTGACACTGCTTTTGTGGAAGCTATCTCACCTCATTTAATGACCGAAAATCTCTTTCCCAATTAGATCTGTGTATTTGCAGAAAACCCAATTTCCATACATTGGCTGCAATAATTCATGGATTTGTTCATTTATCATTACCAGTATAGCCCTAAAAGGCCTTAGTTTATTATAATTTAATTTTTCAAGGAAAACATGGTCACAAATCAAACAAACTTATCCTTAACCTATCTTAAAAACAAATCATAAAAAAATAATTAAAATAAAAAAATCATAAGGATACAGTCTTCTCTTAATCATTAAATTATTAGTTAAATAGGTATAATCCCCAAACAGTAAAAACACCTAAAAAGAGAAGGACCTCTCTTATCTGGATGTTTGCCTTACAAATATGTAGAACGATCCATGTGCATGTGTAAGAACAACTTAAGGAATTTTCCTAACATAAGTAAGTGAAGGTCAGAACTATTGTCCAACAGTGAATATAAATATTAAGCTGTAAATAATACTGTATAAAGTATGTTAATTTATATAAAATAGCAGCCATTTAATAAAATCATTTGCAAATAACGATGTATGTAAAGTCAGCAGCAGATTAAAAGTTATTGTGGTTTTTGCATTTCACTGATGGAAAAAGAAAAAAAATCAATACTTTCATTATTGATAAACTTAGTAAAGATTTTGTGATTCACTAAGCTAACTAATGATTTTTATTACCCTTAAACTAATTTTTTTGCAAGTATTACTGTCTGTTTAATATAAGCAACCATTTGATTTCTTATCAAAAAGAGTATTAAAGAGTTTCACGGAAAACGTCTGAATCATTAATTGTGAGTAATGTTCAGAAACATTCAAATTAGACGGTATTTAGTTAATACCATGTTATACATACCTGTAAACAATCTAGAGATGTACTAACTATGCGGGGACATTTGGATTGGCATGCCAATTCAAAGGGTAAGAAGTACTTGTCCGCTTCAATAAAATTTGTCTTTGATTTCACTGGTGGAAGGGTGCTTGATCCAGCTTTCGCTTCTCCATGAGGAGGACTAAATGAAAAAGAAGAGTCTGATTAAAGTACCACATTTATCATACTGATGATAAACTCATAAAAAGGCAGAATTTCAGTTCTAAAAAGAACCTTGCTAAACCAATCTTCATCCTCCCTTATTTCATGAGAAGTTAAGTGATTTGCTGTAAGTCAAAAGCTAGTGTGACTAAATGCAAGAAAAATAAAAGAAATTAAATTATTTTATATAAAATAATTTAGATTACTACTTATTAATCTTTCTAAATATGAATCAAAATCTAAGCAAACACTTTAAAGCATGTTATGGTATTTCAGAAATTCCCTTATTTATTTATGAATTTTTTGTATCCCTTATATACTTATTTATGAGGTCATTTTGTATTTATAAGTAGGTTTACAATTTCTTAAATACCATTTTTTAAAATGATTTTATTACCAAGATCACATGCAAAAAATCTGCCACGCTAAAATATAGATAGATGACTATATTATCTTGGCCAAGAGTGACAAGTTTCAAAATTATTTTTACTAAAGAAAAGAAACCCCACTAACCTCTGTTTTTCAGTTTCTGCTTTTATTTCCTCTGGGGGGAAAAAAAGCATATATTAGACAACTTGACAAGAGAAAGATTAAGTAATTTGGTTACAGGTTTCGTAAATGAATTTGTATGTAATTTCTATAACAAATTGGGAAACATGCAAATTCAAAAAACAATTAGTTACTAACATTCTGTTGCAGCTGAATGAATTAATGTACACAAATAATACAATTTTATAAAACTAGACAATTATATATTAACAATAAGAACAAGTACAATTGCAGCTTACTAATTCCCAAATCATTTCCTTTTCTCAAAGTAGTTTTTTTTGGTCAACTATTTACATTAACAAGAAGCATTAATATTAAGAACAGAATATTAGGTATGCTGTATTCAAGTCACAAAACATAAGGCACATGTTGGGTGAGGAAAAAAACCCTCAATGCACCATTTTTGTAACTATTTCAAGGATTTGATTAGACCAAAACTATAACTTCCTGACCACGTATATAACTAATATTTACCCAATTGTCCTACTTATGACTATACAAGACAGTGTAAAATACACCTGTATAATTTAATGGGAAATTTTCCCTTCAATGTTTATGAGATGAGGTAAATTAGATCAATCCTATCTATAATGGAAGAGTCTTAAATTTATTTGATAAATTGGGGAATCTGTTTGAAATATGGAAGAAAAGTATTCAAATGCAATATAAATAATTAATATTTTTAATATTTTTGCAGGCAGTAGTTGAGAACTTAGCATGGCCAAGCACTATTACAGTCTACATGTACTAACACAGTTAAGCCTCGTAACAACCCTATGAGGCTTAACTGTGTTAGTACATGTACAATGTACTATCATATCTTCCTTTTAAAGATTAGGAGATTGAGGCCCAGAGGTTAAATAACTTGCCCAAGGGCTGCATGACTTGGGTGTATGGCTAATCAGGTTTCAAAACTAGGTAATCTAACTCCAGATCCTGGCTTTTTAACCATTATACTACATAAGTGTCACAAGATCTCCACTGAATGTAATGTTTCTCTGCTAATTCAGATGGTGCTATATTATTTATTTATCTATCTCCATATTATAAGGTCTATAAAGCAAACACTGTTCAAACTGATCTCTGAATATTGAGAGAAATGTGTTAAATTTGGGTATAAACAAGTTGGCTCTAAGTTTAATAATTATTAAAAACTATCACGTACTGAGCACCTTCCACATATCAGACTGTTATTAGGTTGGTGCAAAAGTAATTGCAGTTTTTGCATGTTTTTAACTTTTTAAACTTTATTACTTTTGCCCAACCTAATAAGTCCTTCATAAAGTGACTCTGTCAAATCATAGATACACAATTTATTCATTATCTACTCTGTGCCAAGTACTTGATATTTGGTATTTCAGTCTATTTCTCTGTGGACCAAACCTCTTTCCATTTTACCGGTAGTAGGAGTGGAAGGGGAACAAACGTAAAAATATTATCTGTAGGTATTTAAAATACTATAATACTTAATAAAAATTCACAATGTCTGACCTGCATATAGCTATTAAACTTGTATAGTTCACGAATACAGGTTATTAAAACAATTTAAATCACTTTTTAAAATACAGTACAGATGAGGGACCAATGGTGTATTTATTGTCACAAATCTTCATAAAAAATTCAAAACAGTATTCTTCATTATTATGTTGAATCATTATTATTTAAGAACCTGGAGTATTGCTAAAAATCAGGTAAGGTAGAAAAAAAGATGTGAGGCAGAGGAAGGGAGGGAGGAGGTAGCAGTTTTTGTACAAGGTGAATTTCCATTTACAGAGAATGGGGTCTTCTGGTTAAGTAAATAATACACGAGTTAAGAATACCAGAGGCAGTATAACGTGGTAAAGAGCACTGTGTTTTGACACCACCTGTCACTACATAACCTGAGAAACAATCCTCACCTCACTAATGACTAGATTACTGCGAAGGTCCCTTATACCTCAGATATTGCAGGTTCACTTCCAGACCATCAACAACGCGAGTTATCGCAACAAAGCAAATTGTAATTTTTTTTGCTGGTGGAGGGCTTTGCCTTCAGTTTTATAAAGTGCAACATTCATGTACACAATAAAATGAAGTATGCCTATATTCTAAAACATGGGTTACCAACTATGGCTCACATGCCAAAGACAGGCCACCCCGTTTTTGCATAGCCCATGAGTTTAAGAACAGTTTTCACAGCTGAACATTTACAACTTGATGATACAGAACACTAATTTTGAAGCCCAATGAAGAGTAATGCGGGGCCAGCCCGGTGACTCAGGCGGTTGGAGCTCCGTGTTCCTAACTCCGAAGGCTGCCGGTTCGATTCCCACATGGGTTGGTGGGCTCCCAACCACAAGGTTGCCGGTTCAATTCCTTGAGTCCCGCAAGGGATGGTGGGCTCCGCCCCCTGCAACTAAGATTGAACACGGCACCTTGAGCTGAGCAGCCACTGAGCTTCTGGATGGCTCAGTTGGCTGGAGCAGGTCCTCTCAACCACAAGGTTGCCGGTTCGACTCCCGCAAAGGATGGTGGGCTGTGCCCCCTGCAATTAGCAACGGCAACTGGACCTGGAGCTGAGCTGTGCCCTCCACAACTAAGATTGAAAGGACAGCAACTTGAAGCTGAACGGCACAACTAAGATTGAAAGGAAAACGACTTGGAAAAAAATCCTGGAAGTACACACTGTTCCCCAATAAAATCCTTACAAAAAAAAAAAAAAGAGTAATGTTATCCCCCCTAAAACAATTCCATTCTTCTCATCAGATCAGGATTACAAAATTTATACTTGCTTATTATTATTGTGAATTGCGTTAATAAAAACTTTGTGTACACTTGTTTTCTCTTGGTATGTAAGTATCTACATAATATCCTTGATTTTTCTTCTTGGCCTGCAAAGCCCTTCACAGAAAAGGTTTGCTGACCTTTCTTCTAAAATGTTATGGTTCAAAGGATCCTATAAACTCTGAACTATTCTATCCTATGATTCCATTGTTTTTTTTTAACTTTTATTTATTTAAGTGTGTTTTTCCAGGACCCATCAGCTCCAATCAAGTAGTTGTTTCAATCTAGTTGTGGAGGGCACCGCTCACAGTGGCCCATGTGGGGATCAAACTGGCAAACTTGTTAAGAACACCACACTCTAAGCAACTCAACTAACCGGCCGCCCCAATAATTCCATTATTTATATATGTGTGTGTGTGTGTGTGTGTGTGTATTTAAATAATCTAATAAAATCTACCCAACACAAGGTATATTGAATATAATGTTTCTCTAATTCTGATGGTACTATGTTGTTTATTTATTTATATTTCCCTATCTCCATATTTTAAGTTAGACAAGAAGGCAAGCACTGTTCAAACTGATTTGGTAAGTTCTTTTTTTTTTTCAGTGTTATAGAAATATAACACTAAGTCTCAATGTTTCTGATGTTTTAAATTACCCTGTACTAATCTGTGTTTTAACAAGGCTTCAAGGGATTCTGATACCCTACCAACAGGTTTCATAAGCATCGCTACAGAATGGTTTAAAGAAAGGAGGGGAAGACAGTCGGGTTTCAGCAACTGTCCACAACTATTGTATACCTCTACGAGTTCTCAGGCTAGCATTTAACCCTATGCTGAAAAGGAATTCCCTTTCAATTTTCTTAACACATAATCAATGTCCAGTAACACTACCTTTGAGAAAACTGCCTATTTTAACGAGCTTAGAAACAGTTTGCTTCAACAGTAGAATCAAGAAGTAATAAATTCTCAATTGTTAAAAAAAAAATCAAAAGAAAAAACAAAGCATCAAATTAAGAAACAGCATACTCAAATTAAAAACCACATAGTGCTTAATTCTGAAATACTTTCCTGTTAAAGTCAGAATCATGACAAGGATAACTACAAACAGCAAAATATTTTTGACATCGCTCTGCAAACATAGACTATGCAAATATCCAATATTTGATGTGATAAAAAAAGCCATCATTCTTGCACTCAAGTAAGATAAAAATCAGATGCTGGATTGTTTGTTAAAGATACTTAGGTTTTTCAACTGTATAGTCATAGCCCTTGAAAAAATCTTATTAAAATTCAGGAATTATTTTCTCTCTTGCCATTGACTCCCTCTATCCCTTCGGAATTATTTTTACAAACTTTTTAAAAACCTTAGAAACTACTACATTATATATAGAACGAAAGGTTAAAATTGGAGAAAATGGGTTATTGTGAATTAACACAGTACAGCTTTTAAAATATTTTGAAAGAAACAGACATATTATTCCTTTCAAGTATATCAATTAACTGGAACTAAGTTGATAAGGCACAGGATTTCGTGTTTAATGGACACAAAAGAGTGATTTATTTGAAAAATAACTGATTACAGGTAACATCTGATTTCCTAAGTACATGAAATATTCCCTTTCATGATTTTTACCATCAACTTGCTCAGCAGCTGTCTTTTCCCCGACTACAGTACAAATATAAACTTCAAAATAGTACTTACACAATTCAACAAATTCTGCTATCTACGCCTACAAATAATTTATCTATCTCTCATGACATCATTTCATTTTATATTATAGCATAGTCTGCAGAGCAGCAGCATTTACTCAACGCAAACTAAACAGAAATCTTTTTTTTTTAATTAATTTTATTGGGGTGACAATTGTTAGTAAATTTACATAGATTTCAGGTGTACAATTCTGTATTACATCGTCTATAAATCCCACTGCATGTTCACCACCCAGAGTCAGTTCTCCTTTCATCACCATATATTTGATCTAAACAGAAATCTTAAGGAAAGACATTAAAGTCAAATGAAGAGTTTCTAATAAACACATTAGAATTTACACATCCAAAGTGTTATCTTCTCTAAAATGTAAGTATGGGAGGCTATATATATCAATAAATTATCATAATGCTGCAAGTATTCAAAATATTTATGGAATTCATTGTTTGCAGTTCTTTCTTGACCACTTTCTTCTTTTAAATGAATCTCAAAGAAGGAAAATATCTCTCGAAAGGGAATCAGATTCTAACCACCAATTAATCACAAGTGGCTTAGAGCCAAGTATGAAGAATGGCTTGTGACTAAAAAAGTTCTTAACTTCAGTGGTTCTGTGCACCATCTCATCTTGTGTGTGCAAGCACTGTTCTAGAAAAAGTCATAACTCTCAATAGAGTCTCAAAGAAGCTTGTAACCCAAATGATAAAGATGATATAGGATCAATTAAGAACCGCGATTTAGATCAACTATGACTATACACGTGAAAGCAATTTTAAACATTTATAAAATATTGCACAAATGTAAGGGATTACTTTGAAAAATTAACATTCCTTTGGATGTATATATTCTGCTAGGTTTACATTTTCAAATCCAGTCATATAACTTTAGAATCACACTTCATACAGTTAAGGATTAAATGAAAATACAGGCGTTAAATAGAATGTTACGGTAATCTAAGGAAGAGATAATGGCTTAAACCAAAGCTATGACAATAGGGTTTAGTAAATGTAAATTCCATGGACATCTGGGAGGAAAAAGAATGAAAATTCTCATTTATCTCGGGGAAGAGGAGCGGGTGTTAGCAGGAAGAGGAGATCTACCTTGCATAGCTGGGTAATAGAGGTACCATTAACTTAGACACAAAACGCCATTTTCTCACTGGGCAAGGAGGGCAGGGGGGGAAAGGCAGGTGTGAAGAAGAAGTAAGTTTGGTCATGCTTTATTTTAAGGGACTGGAATATTCAAGTGGCAATATCCAGCAGGCACTAAAACATAAATTTGGAGATTGGGATAGTGTGGCAGGCTGTGTTTTCCACACTGGTCACTATGTTATTTCCTGTTCCACATGCCCTTGCCACAACTCCACCAAGAGATAGCATCTAATTCCCCTCCCCTTGAATCTGGGCTGTCCTCAGAGATTCATTATAACCGACAGAATGCAGTGGAAGTGACAGTGGACAACTGCCAAGACTAGGTCAGAAAGGGCCAAGGGCCCTGCCTGATTCTCTTGGAACGCTGGGTCTCCCAATGGCCCGATGTGGGAAGCCCAAGCCCACAGAGGTCACATGGAAGTGGTTCAGCCAACAATCCCAGCTGAGCCCGCTGTCCAGTCCTCACAGCCCAGGCGCCAGACATGAGTGAAGAACCTCCAGAGGGGATTCCGTTCCCAGCCCTTCACGTCCCCCCCAGCTTCGTGAGTCTTCCCAGCTGAGGCCCCAGACACTGGAGCAGCAACACGGCCCATCTGAATTCCTGACATAGAGAGTCTGTGAGCCAAATAAAACGGTCCCTGTGTTACACCACTAGCTCTTCAGTGGTTTATTCTACAGCAGCAGATAAACTGCAACAGAAAGAGTGCAGGAGGCTTGAGGAGGTTGGGGTTTGAAATAACTCCCTGGCGTAACAAACGGGAGAGAGAGCTAACTGAGAAACACAAAGCACTGCAGGAACATGGAAAGTTCTCATGTATTTTGAGCATCTGGATAAGGAAACCAGATGCGTAAGAGGTATAGTATTGCTTGATAAAATGCAGCTAGGACTTGTTGCCCAGCCAACCACCTTGTCACGTACTTAGCCTCAGAATCTGGAGGTCCTCTACATAAGTAGTCTGCAAAATTATGACTAAATCATATATAAACAATTGATTTCTATTGAAGTAGAAAGTAATTTAAAACAAAATAACACTTTAAGTTACTTTTTAGTGCCCAGAAAAACCCAAAAAAGATGTAACTCTTCCTTATGCTGCTGCTGTCACTGCCTCCACCTCCTCTCTTTTATTTTATGGAAGCAAAAGATGCAATGGGAACAATTCAGCTGGGATCAAGTTAATTGTACAGTGAATATTCACTAACATGAATTAATGAATGTCCCCAGGTACTAAAATGATTGAGAGTTGACAAAAGTACCTAAATTCTGATATTCTTAAAAACTTTAAAAATGTTGGAAAAGGAAGGTGAAATGCACAGTAACATGTGATTCAACACTTAGGTGAAAGTTAAATGTGTATTTGTATAAGGTTTTACTTATCTCCACAGTTTACAGTGAAAACTGTCACAGTTACTGATACAATACTTAGTATTATTTTACATTTAGAAAGTTTATTATGTATTTGTAACCATTTTTCCCCTAAGCTAAACTCAGTTTTACTTTCCAGTATTCTCTAAAAGGAAACAAGCCCATAAACTAAACTACGGAAATTTTATCTGATGTAAATGTACTTTATATGCACTTTTAGTAGAATCCATTACTTTCAAAATTACTGGCAAAAATAGTGATTAATTTTTTACTAAGCCAATAAATAAATAAATAAATAAAACCACAAGCGTGTATGATGGAAGTTGTTGAGCGGTCCTATAGATTACCAATTTTCCTGCCAAATTTCAAATAAATGTTTTCTTGTCATAGAGCTAAACTGGTATGACTAGTTTCTGAAAGATGAAAGGGAAAAAAATAGATTTTCATTCAAAAGCCAATATTCCTGCCCTCGCAAAACCAACAGATCCCCATTTGATAATATGGTTCTAGAGGACGTGTCAAAAAGGAGTGCAAACTTCTGACTACAATCATTCTGTCATTATTGCTCTCAATGGTCTGTCACTCAAACTTTCAGAATATAGGTGACAAGGTGTTTCTCCAGTAAAACAGTAAAAGCCAACTAATAGGGAATGACTGTAAAAGCCAACTAATAGGGAATGACTGTATCCAAATGAAAACTAGACATATGAACCATAGAAAGCTTACAAATAACTCAAATCTAGAATTTCCAAATTTAATTTTGCATTTAAAAAATTTTTTAATTACTTGTAACAGAAAGGCACTGAACCACTTTTTAACTTAGACCTTGATCTCTGGCCAAAGATAACATGTAATTTAAGTTCTCTAATGCATTTAAGTAATTTTTCCATGATAAATAACTTAAAAGTAGGAATAAAAAATTCCAATGGACTGAAACTGTTTCTTGAATATTTGGTACGATATCGAGATCCTTGACAAATATTTTCTAAGATGATGAAAATTGTTGAGTAGCTCACCAAAATCACTTGAATAGAAACAAGTCTAATGAACAAAAAATATATCATATTTGTGTAACATTTTATAATTTACAAAGCTGTTTTACATACATCTACATAAATCACCTGAAGTGATTTACCCAAGATGACCAAGGAGGTAAGAAATGATTTAAGTGTGACTGATAAGAAACAAGCCTAAATCCAATGGCTGAATGTCAATGACTTATTAATTTAAAATATTAATTTTAGAATATTTGTAATTAGCTTCCCCATGCACTCATAAGAGTTCTACCAAAAAAGAAAACCACTGTGCTGCCTATTAAAAAATAGAAGGAATCCTGCTGGTCTGAAAATCAAAACTAGAAATATTAAGTTCCAGTAAATATTTCAAGTCATTAATTTTCTCTTTCAGACTTTATGTATCTTTTAAATAAAATACAAAATAAAAACCTCAATAGAATTCGGACCGAGTGCCTGCCTAATGACACTAAAGTGATAAATACAGGCAAACCAAATTTACAGAAAACTAAGTGAAAATAAGCATTTAGAGAAATCGTGAATTATGAAAACAATCCTTTAATGAAGCTTAATATTTAGATAAAAAAGAACGCAGTGACTATTCGCTACCAACAACTTGCAGCAACTACAGTAAAAATCAACAAGCGCAGAGTTATTGTTGTCAGTGCTAACACTCCCACTGGGCAATAAACAATCAGACATTCAGGGATTCTGCTCAGTATAAGCCACAGAGCAGCGGCAGCCATGGAGTCACAGGCAGACGACCACACTGTCAGTCAGGGCGCTGACTCTATTTCAGGCTTGGATGCCCCAGCCATACAGGGCAGAGGAATGGGCTGAAGGCCCCAAAAGACTGAGTCAAACCCGAGCTTTGCCATTCTATGACCTTCCTAAACCTCAGTTTACAGATTTTTTCAACTGGGGATGATAGTATCTAGTTGTCTGTCTCATAAGAATATTTGGAGCATCAAAGAGGTGTGAAAGTGCTTCATCTGGGGCGGGGTTATTTATTTATTTTTTGAGAAAATCTTAAATACGAAACAGTACAAACAATATGATAAATACCCAAAAAGGAACCACCCAAACTTGATTTTATGAAAACGTTTCATAAATGTATAGCTCTTTCCAATTACAAGTAATAGCCTTTCCGAACAAACAGCTAAAAATTGCGATATCAAAAGATTTGGGATAGAGGTCCGGTCAAAGCCTCCATTTAAAGTAGACACATGGGGAAATTTTTAAAGCGAAACATATGCCTATGTAAGTGCATGAACCCTCTCTGAAAGAATTTGCTAGAATAGTGTTTGCCTAAGGGGGAAAAAACAAGTGACTAGGTAACGGGAAAACTTATTTTCCATCCTTTATATATCTCTCTGCACTTTTTGAATTTCATACTATGTGTACATTTTGACGATTTTGAGAAATTAAATGTAAAAATTCAGCAAACAGGCAATAAAGATCCTAATGAGTATTTTTATGTTTGGTTTAGCATTAAAGGCTAGGATCCATTTATCTATTACTTTAAAATCTACAAATACTACTTTCAAATTTCAATGTTCCTTTAAAATATTACTTTTAAAATTTTTCTACATTTTTTTACTGAGATTTTCATATCTTGCAGTTTATTTATCCCTATGTTTTAAAAACTGATTTTAAAATGAAACTGAAGGGAAAATAATTTGACCTCTAAATAGCTACACTACAGGAAATTTTCCAATAATGCACTAGTCTATAAATAAGTTATGCTTGTAGCACTCACAAATGCAAACACATCTTATGTAATAGTATTTCTATGGTATTTTATCGAAGATATATACACAATGAAATTATCTTTCTAAAGAATCTTAGTATAGACCAGCAGAATTTTATACATATTTGCATATTTTTATTAAAAAAGTATGAGATAAGAATTAAAAACTGAGGCAGCATTGAACATCGAGTTAAATACCAAACTTTTTTTTTAAACACCAAATTTTTTTATAGCCCCTCACACCAACTGGTTAAACTACAAAGAATGATTTTTAAATCAAGATTTGAACCATCACAAACATATGAAAATACTAAATCTGCATTTCTCAAAATTGTATGTCAAAATTTATTAAAACACACTAACACACACTCACAATTTTAATCTTCAGAAGGACCACAATCAAGTCCACCTCTTGGTGTGGCTGGACACTTAACCATAAAGCGGCAATACTAAGGTAGAAAGTCAAATGTTTTATTCTGCCCTTTCAAAATACATTCGAGTTTGAAAACCTATTTTTGTATATCCTAACAGCACAAACTTTCACACTGAGACACTTGTAGAGCAATTTTCGAATGCATGATAAAACAAATAATTCATACACATGAATATTGTTAGGCTTCTAATATAGCTCTGTTTTCCAAAAGAACGGTTTCATTGCAGAAACTGAATTCTACATTTCCGTTAAAATTTTGATCCAGAGTTCCTCAATCTCTATTCCCTCAACCGTCATTTCCCCTGTGAGGTAACACAGAGAAATATACAGAATTCCGGCCTTCCACCTCTCTCTCCTACACACACACACACACACACACACACACACACACACACACACACACACTCACACACTAGGTTAGGTCCTCTGCGATACACTTCAATAGTGCAAGTTGCACATAGTAACACCTAGTATCTGCTGAGCAGATGCCCAGTGCCAAGTACTACTGCAGGTGCTTTAAAATATGTTATTAGATCCTCCAGCAACTTTGCGATCAATGCCATTATTGCTCTGATTAGTATACATGAGAAAACCGACCTGGACAGCTAAGTGACACACGAGACTGATCCTAGTACTAACTGTGTGACCTATATTATTAAAACTGCATTACCATACTGATAGCGGACAGTCTATAAATGACTGTTGAATGAATAAATTATCATAAAATAGAGGACCTAAGTTATACATGAAAGCAATTTAAAAATCCAAGATATTTTCAGGCCCCTGATATTGATCAAGGATAGTCTTCAGACCTGAGGAAAAAAATCTCAAGTTCATAAATACACCTATAACAAATAATGTGTCTCACAAGGAGACAACAAAGCTGCCATGTTCCTCAGCAGTGGCTAACCTCAATTGTTAGCTAAGTGACTCACTTCCTCTGACCCACCTTAAAAAGCAAGTACACACCTGATTCAGATTCATGCCTCATAAAAATTATAAATTACCATATTCATATCAGAAACTCAACAGTCCAAACTGCACATTTTAAGTCCACCATTGTCAAGATCTCTCTACTTGTTAAGACAATTAAGCACTAAATCTTAAAGAACAAAATATAATTAGTATAAGAGATCAAGAAAATGGGAAGTGTAGTAAGTAATGCATAATCAGGAAAGCCATGCAAAGAAGGTGGAGTTTGAGCTAAACACTGAAGGACAAAAAGAATTTAGGGAAGCACAAGGTACTGAAAAATAAAGGAACGACAAACAGTAGAGAGAGAAGAGCTGAATGCACATGGGGTGCTATCAGTAAAGATACATATGCCTCAATAAATGAAATGATAAACAACCCAATCAAAAACCAGGGCAAAAGATTCGAACAGACATTATACCAAACAAGAAGCACATGAAAAGATGCTCAACATCATTAGTCTAGAAATGCAAATGAAAGCCACACCGAGATGCCACTTCACAGCACTAAAACAGCTATTCTACATTCTAGAGAGAAACAACATCAAATGTTGGTGAGGACAGAGAAATGGGAACCCTCATACATTTGCTAGAAGGAAGTTAAATGATGTAGCCACTTTGGAATACAGTTGGCAGATTCTTAACTAGTTACACATAAATTTGTCATATAACTCAGAAATTGCACTCTTTGGTACCTATCCAAAAACAACAACAACAAAAAACATACATCCACACAAAGCCCAACAGCATGTGAATGCTGAAAGCATTATTCATAATCACCAAAAATTGGAAACAACCTAAATGTCCACCAATGGACGAACAGATAAACACAACACCAACTCCACACAACAGAACGCTATTCAGAAACAAAAAGGGATGAAATACTGCTACATGCTACAACATGGATAAAACTCAAAAACAGCATGCTAAGAAAAAAAATCATACACAAAGGACTCTATATGCTATGATTCAATTCACATGAAATGCCCTGAAAAGGCCAACCTATAAAGACCAAGTAGATAAGCAGTTGCCCGGGGTGAGGATGATGATTAACGGACATGAGGGATTTTATGAAAAGTGATGAAGCTGTTCTAAAATTGATTTATGGTTATGGTTGCACAACTCAGTAAATTTACTAAAAAAAAAAAAAAAAAAACACTGAGTTGTACACTTGAAATTGGTGAATTATGTGATATGTAAAATATGTGTCGGTAAAGTTATATAAAAATCAAAAAAGACATATACCTGATTGGAATGAGGGAACTTTAACAGAGAGTAGGGGGCAAATGTCATGTCATGTATATTCTATAACTGAATAGCTCCGCTGAAATGTGTGAAATACTACGTATGCTCCAGGATCAGGAAACAAACTTTTATTCTCCAAAAATTATTCCCTTCAGAAAAAAAGTCATCGTGTACTTGAGTCCGCATTAAGTCTCTGATTTCACAATGCACTCTTCTAAGAGCGTTTAAAAGCTTTTTATTATGAAGAATTCCAAACATTTTCAAAACTAGAGAATGAATAATATAATGAGTCCCATGTCCATCCACCTTAAACAATTATCTTATTCCACCTATACCCTCATCACTTCATGCTCCCCTTTCCCAATGAATTCAGTTAAAGCAATTCTAGGCCAAAATTTAATTAATAAATATTTCAGTATTAAATGGGCTTTTCTTTTAAAAATTATAAAAATAATGCATGATCACTTTAGAAAACTCCAGAAATGTATAAAGAAAACACCAACTATAATCCCATCATATAGAAATAACTCCAGTTAATATTATAATGTATATTTTTCCCTATGTACATTTTTAGTGTAAACTTTTCATTAAAGTATAACATACATGCTGGAAAGTGTACAAGTTACAAGTGTTCAGCTCGATAGACTTTCCTTTGCAAATACACCTTTTCTTTGAAAAACCAAATAACTTAAGGAACTGTCTTATTATACAGATATCTACAGTTTTCTACGTAAGGTGTATACGCATCTCTTGCCAACCCCAACGTAGGGGATGAAAACTAACATTTATTGACTACATATACTTTCTCATTTAATCCTATAATAACCCTATTACTAAGTAGACATTACAGATGAAGAAAAGAGACCCAAAGAGATTCAGTAACTTCCTTGTCTCAGATCCAATATATGGCAAAATCAGGATTAGAATAAAAAACTGACTGCCTGTCAGGGCTTTTTCTGCTATTGTGGCATCTATAGGAACAGTATGAGGGAAACAGAGAATGTTGGTCCTTCTCTCTAAGACTACTTGTTCTTTTTGCTTTTTAAACAACACGCATGGCATCACAGACAATTTAAACAGTAATGTAACTTCTATAAAATAGAAGCGTAAGTAAGAAAAGTAAAATGTGCAATACTGCAGAAAGCCTTAGGAGGTCACCAACATAAAAAAAGAAAGGTCTAATAACCTAAGAACTCAAATTTTTAGAATTTCATGTGTTTGGAAATGTAATGGCTCTGCAGGATGTCAGAGGGATAGTGGATGGGAGGGTTCACACAGTGTGAGGGATATAAATGATAAACGTCTAAGAAAAAAAAGAATTTCATATGTTTATTAGGACTCTTAGAAGAGGAAAATCTTAAAGACATTGGATTTGGCAATGCTTTGTTGGATATGACACCAAAAGCACAGGGGAAAAAAAGTAAAAAGTAAATTATCAAAATTAAAATCTGTGCATCAAAAGAATGAAAAGACAATCGAACAGAATGAAAAGAATGAAAAGAATTTCAATCAACAGAATGAAAAGAATGAAAAGAATTTCAATCAACAGAATGAAAAGAATGAAAAGAATTTCAATCAACAGAATGAAAAGGCAATCTAAGGAATAGGAGAAAATATTTGCAAATCACATCTCTGATAAGGGGTTAGTACCCAGAAAAAATAAAGAATGCCTAGAACTCGACAAAAAACAACCTGATATGAAAACGGGCAAAGAACTTGAATAGACATTTCTCCAAAGACAGACAAATGGCCAACAAGCACATGAAAAGGTGCTCCACATAACTATTAGGGAAACACAAATCAAAGCCACACTGAGATACCACTTCATAGCTGTCAGGATGGCTACTACAGTATCAAAAAAACCAAAAAGTAGCAAGTGTGGGCAAGGATATGGAGAAACTGGAACTCTTGTGTACTGTTTGTGGGAATGAAAATTATGCAACTGCTACTGAAAACAGTATGACAGTCCCTCAAAAAATTAAAAATATATGATCCAGTAACTCTACTTCTGAGTACATACACAAAAGAATTAAAAGCAGCGTCTCGGAGATATCTGTACACCCATGTTCACAGCAGCATTACTCACAATAGCCAAAAGGTGGAAGCAATCCAAGTGTCTATCGACAGATGAACAGATAAACAAAATGTACACACACACACACACACACACACACACACACACGACTATTATTTAGCCTTATAAAAAAAGGAAATTCTGACATATACCACAACAAAGATGAACCCTGAAGGCATTATGCTAAGTAAAATAAACCAATCACAAAAATTCAAATACTGTATGATTCTATTTTTAAGTACCTGGAGTGATCAAAATGATAAGAGACGGACAATACAATGAATGGTGGTTGCCTGGTGCAGGGGGTGGGGGGGAAAGGAAAGTACAGAGATTTATTTAATGGCTAATGAGTTTCAATTTTGCAAGATGAAAAGAATTCTGGAGATTGGCTGCACAACAATATGAACACACTTTAACACCACCGAACTGCACACTTAAAAATAGCAAAGATAAAAAATTTATGCGTAATTTACCACCACTAAAAAGAAAATAAAAAAGACAAATTTGTTTTGGCCAATATGGAGCAAGCCCCATTGCTCACAATTCCTCCCTCTTATAACTAAAAAATCCCAGAGCGTGAACAATACAATTATTAATACAATAAACAAAGAAAGAATGAATGGTGGGACCATAGGATTTGAGGAATAACAGTGATGGATTCTCTGGGTTTTCTTTGTGCCTCCTATAATCCTGGATGACATTTGGAAAAGCCTCCACTGGTAACCCACCAACAGGCACAGACAAAAACGCCTCAAGAAAAGCTAGCTCCCAAAGGACAAGGAAACCACAGCAGCCAGCAGGAAATGTTTTTTTTAAATAGCATCTGCCCTACTGTAGCCAAAGACTAAAGAAAACTTGCACTTGCTGTGTCAGTGGGGCCAAGGGGGTGGAGCTGGACTTTGGGTTCCCTCTGGTGGCAGAGAGACCCTGAGCTTTCCCCAGTGGGGAAAAGGGTGCTGTCAGTGAGGCTGGATGGGCAGTTCAACTTCCAGCCCCGAGCGGCATCAGAGAGGAAGAATGCAGTGGTGTAAGGTGGTAATAAGCAGTCTTCTCTCCCCACAGAGTAGTGGCAGCAAGGCCCAATGAGGAGGAACTGAACTTCGCCCCCAGCCCAGCAGCAATTACACAGTTCGAGTACACCCTTTGCTCTCACCTACGCTGGCGTCATCAGGGCCCAACAAGGAGCTGAATATCTACTACCGCCAGGACCTGTGCACTAGACCTCAACAGAGAGACTGTTTGCACAGTGAATATTAAGTAGGATTTAGAATCTCACAATATAACACCAAAATAGCCAAAATACAACTGGAAATCATACCAAGTACCAGAAAAATCTCATTCAATGAGCAAAGAGAATCAACAGATGCCAACTCCAAGCTGACATAGATATCAGAATTCTCTAACAAGGATTTTAAAGCAGCCATCATTTTAAAAAAATGCTTCAGTGAAACTTGAAACAAATTTAAAATATAGAAAGTCAGCAAAGAAACAGAAGCTAAAAGAAAAAGGAAATGTTAGAACCGGAAAATATTATGCACAAAATTAAAAGTCACCGGATGGACTTAATAGCAGAATAAACACGATGGAGGAAGGAAATCAGTGAGCTTGAAGGCAGAGCAATAAAAATTAACCAATCTGAATCACAGGTAGAAAAGATACTGAAAAAAATGAACAGAGCCCCAGGGACTTAGTACCAATAATAAAAGATGCATTATTCATATCATCAGAGTCTCAGAAAAAGAGGAAAAAGAGTACGGGGCTGAAAGAGTATATGAAGGCTTAACAGCTGAACACTTCCCAAATTTGTCAAAACACACAAACCTACAGATTCAAAAAACTGAGCAAACCCAGACAGAATATGAGTCTAAAGAAATACATGCCAGGACACATAATAATCAAACTTCAGAAAGTAAAGACAAAAAATATTGAAAGCAGGTAGAAAAATGACATATTATCTATAAGAGGAGCAATGATTCAAATGACAGTGGATTTCTCATTAGAAATTACAGGCCAACAGTGAAATATCTTAAAGGGTAAAATCAAAACCTCCTCAGGGAAAAAAAAAAGTCATCACCATTAGGTCTACCCTAAAAGTTCTTCAAAATGAAAAGAAATGGTAAAGACAAAAATCTGAAACAGCAAGAATGAAGAATGGCAAGTATAAAAATATGGAAAAATGTAACAAACACTTTCCTTTCTCCTCTTGGGTCTTCTAAATTATGTTAGACATTTGAAGTAAAAATAAAACACTGTCTTATGTGGTTCCTAATGTATGCAGAAGAAATATTTAAAATTAAAATGCTATAAAAATGTAAAGGGACCTAAATGGAGCTAGCTAAGGTTTCTACAGGCTGCTCAAACTGGTAAAATAATGATATCAGTGTACTCTGATAAGTTATGTATGTATAACGTAATACCTAGCACAACCACTTAAAAATCAAATATAGAGATACACTTAAAACTCTACAGAAAAACCAAAATGAATTCTAAAAAATTGTTCAAGTAACCCACATAAAGGCAGGAAAAGAAATACACAGGAAAGCAAAATACAAGGAATAACAGAAAACAAAACTAAAATGGCAGAATTAAGTTCTAATATATCAATATTACATTAAATGTGTAAGGCCTAAACGTAACAATTAAACACAGAGTTTGGAAGACCAAATTCAAAAAATATGAACCAACTATGTGCTATCTACACGAAATTAACTTCAAATACGATACAGGTAGGTTGGAAGAAAACAAATGGAAAAAGATATACCACATAAACATGAATCAAAAGAAAGCATAAATGGCTATATCACTACAAGATAAAGAACAAAGAAAATGACCAAAAACAAAACGATAAAAGTGTCACTACACCAAGAACACATGAAACAAACGGATAGAACTAAAAGAAAAAAACCAGACTAATTTACAATTATAGTTGAAGACTTCAACACCCATCTCACAACAATTAATAGAATTATTAGACAAAAATATCACCAAAGATACAGAACTGCCCACCACCAATCAACAGGATTTAAATTTACAGAACACTCCATTCAACAGAAGACCACACCTTCTTATTGAATGTCCATGAATTTCACCATGATACTCCCTATTATCCCAGGCTATAAAATAAACTTCAAGAAATGTAAAAGAACTGAAATCATATGGAGTGTTTTCTCTGGCCACAATGGCACAGAACGAGGACACTGTTGATGGTACGGCCACCATGGAAAACAGTATAGAGGTTCCTCAACAAATTAAAAATAGAACTTACCATATATGATCCAGCAATTCCACTTCTGGGTATATATCCAAAGGAAACGAAATCACTATCTCAGAGAGACAGCTATGCTCCTATGTTCATATTATTCACAACAGCCAAGATCCGTAAACAACCTAAGTGTCCGTCTACAGATGAATAAAGATGTGGTGTGCGTACACACACATACATACACACACACACACACACACACAAAGTATTTCTTAGCCTTGTTGACAACATGCATGAACCAGAGGACATTATGCTAAGTGAAATAAACCAGACAGAAAAAGACAAACACTGCATGTTATCACTTATACTTGTATGTGGATTCTACAAAAAACTGAACTCGTAGGAACAGAGAACAGAATGGTGGCTGCCAGGGGCTAAGGGATGAGGGAAATAAGGGAAGGTTGGTAAAAGGGTACAAACTTTCAATTATAAGATGAATAAAGTGTAAGGAGCTAATATATACTGTGGTGACTACTGTTGATAACACTGTACTGTGTAACTGAAATTTGCTAAGAGAGTAGAACTTAAATGGTCTCACCAATCACTTTCAGAATACTATTTTTTTAAAAGAAATGAAAGTTCTCAAATCTAAGCTCCCACCTGAAGAAAGTAGGAAAAGAGCAGCATAAACCTACATAAGAAATAATAAAGCCATGAGAAGAAATCAATGAAATTAAGAACAGAAAAATAGAAAAAATGAAATCTCCAGGGCCAGATGTTTTCACTGAAGGATTCTACCAAACATTTATAGAAAAATTAACACTCATTGTATACAATGCCCTTCAAAATATGGAAGAGGATACAACACTTTTCAACTCATTTTACGAGGCCAATATTATCCTGATTATAAAACTGGGCCTTTGTTTAATTAAGCATTTGGCTGCTCTTTGTCCCTAGCCTGGGCTGGAGCCTCCGGACCCTGGAACTTCCTCAGTCACAGGAGTGTCTTTGTCATTGATGCTGAGCCTCTAGGGCAGTTTCAATACAGGCACAGCCACGCGGGAAAGACCAACTGTGTGGCTTTGAGCCACATGATCTCGGCCTGATCTCCAGAGGGGGTGGGAGGGTGCGGATTGGGTTCAGTCACGTGGCCAATGAATCACTCAATCATGCCTAGGTCATGAAACCCCAACAAAAACTCTGGACATGGACACCTGGAGCTGGGATGAGCTTACCTGTTGGTGATACACGCTGATCTGCCAGGCGAGTGACGCATCCTTAGGACAGGAAAGCTCTGCATTTGAGCTGTCCTTGGGTCCCTTAGATGGTCCTCATTTGCATCCTTTGTAATAAATCTGTAATTCTAAGTATAGCACTTTCCTGAGTTCTCTGAGTTGTTCTAGCAAACCTGAGCAGGTGGCAAGAACCCTGAATTTTAGCAGTTGGTTAGAAGTGTGGGTGGCCTGGAAACTTAGGTTTGGTGTCTGAAAACAAAGACAGTTTCATGGAGGACTATGCCCTTAATGTGTCAAATCTGAACTGATCCTGGGTAGTTAGTGTCAGAATTGCATTGCACGGCCCAAGACAACACAGATAAAGAATATACAGATGAATACCACTCATGATTACAAATGTAAAAATCCTCAACAAAATATTCGCAAATGGAATCCAGCCATCTATAAAAAGAGTCATATACCATGACAAACTGGGATTTATTCCAAGGATCCAAGGCTAATTCAATATTCAAAAACATCAACCAATGTAATTTACCATGTAAGCAAACTAAAGAAGATAAATCGCACAATCATATTCATTGATGCAAAAAATGCATCTGACAAAACTCAACATCCATTCATCATAAAAATAGGAGGAAAAAAAACCAAACCTCACAGCGACGAGCCAATAGAAAGGAGCTTCCTTAACTTTTAAGAGGAGCTACAGAAAACGTACAGCTAACACCAATTATAATGGTGAAAAACTGAATGCTTTTCCCATTTCTCCAGTTCTATTCAACTTTGTACTGAATGTCCCAGTCAGTACAACAGGCAAGAGAAAGTAATAAAAGGCATGCAGATTGGAAAGGAAGAAATAAAACTGTACTTATTCACAGATGATATGACTGTCTAAGTAAACATATCCCAAGAAATCTAGAAAAACTCTTAGAACTCAAAAGTGCAGTCAGCAAGGTTTTAAGCCATGAGAAACTGTAGCTCAAAAATCAAAAATTTCTATACAGTAGCAATGAACTGGAAAGCAAAACTTAAAAACCAAGCCTATTTATAATAGCTCCCCCCAAAATGAAATTCTTAAGTATAAGCCTAACAAAACATGCACAGGATTTAAGCTGAAAGAAATCAAAGAGGAACTAAAAAACGGAAGAGAAATAATCATGTTCATGGACTGGAAGACTCAGAAAAGTAAAGATGTCAATGCTCCCCAAACTGATCTACAGATTTAACCTGCTGCCAATCACAATTCCAGCAGAATTTTCTGTATATAGGTTTAAGAGAATTCAAAAATGTACAAGAGCAATGTAACTTAGAATAGACAAAAATCAATCTAATAAAAAAGTGAGAAGAAACACAATATCCAAGTTTAAGACTTTAAAGTTACAATAATTATAACAACGTGGTATTGGAGAAAGGATAGACAGAGACCAATAAACAGAACAGAGTCCAGATATAGACCCACAGAAAGATAGCCAATTGATTTCTGACAAAGGTGCAAAGGCAATTCAATAGAGAAAGGATAATCTTTACAACAAATGTTGGAACAATTATATATTCAAAAAGTTAATTGGACTTGATCAAGATTTAAAATGTTTGTTCTAGGAAAGGCACTGTTAATAAAAAGGTATTAATCCAGTTCTTATCAATATGAAATATGAGAATAACATCTACAACTTACAGTATTATTTTGTGGCTCAAGTGAAATATCCAGGAAAACAGTTGATTAAATCGCAGGTTCTACATAATTAAAAAGACTTGGTATCAAAATCTAGAAAGGCTGCAGACCCAAGAATTTGCAAACTAAGTCTACACCAGTTAACAGCACTAGACTTTCTATACACATCAAGAAAGCCTGTACTCTTGAATCTTTTTTTCACACCTCTTTTAAAGGTGTTGAGAACGTCACAATGGGCACATACATGGAAATGACATCTTCTGAAACCTATATACTTTGCTTTGCTTAGGGTTATGTGAGGTGAAAACTAAGGCTTCCTTTGTGTTTTGGAAGATACAGCAATCAATGAGGCCTCTCAAGAACACTTTTTAATTCGTATATTATATTTAGATAGATTACCAGAAGCATAAATTGTAAATATTTCCTAGTTAAAAGCCTGGTTGAGACCAGTTAGTTACTCTCTTCCCATGTTGAGGAATCAAAGTGAGAAAGGGCATGATAGTATGCGTGAAACAACAAAACAATTTCTTTCCTATCATCACACGCTAGTAGTAGACTTTAAGAAATCCTAAAGACATTTAAATTGTCCCTGTGTTCACCACTAGGCTGCTTTACTGGTAAATCAATGGGACTACTATTCAATCATCTATCTTTGACGTCAGCAGTCTTCTTTCTTGGTTTTATTTTCTACTTCAATAAGAAGCCCACTACTTCTCTTTGTGGATTTTTCTCCCCTCTTTTACTCTACATGTAAATACCAAAGGCTTGGGGAAGAAAACAGATATTAATTTTGCATAACAGAAAGGTTCTTTGGAAGCCTACAGACTTCAATGATAGACTTCTAACAACCTTATAAATATTTTATTGTACTTCTACCACAAAACAATGAAATATGTTAATCAATATATTTGTCAAAATTTTCTTGTATTTGCAACACTTTTTCTATGTATACCTATACATATCTGCTCTAAGAAAAAGATTACATAATCTGCTCGGTCCACTCAGTTGTCTTCCCGTATCAACAAATCTGTTTCAGGCAAATCACTACTCAGTGTTTCGTAGTATTCCATTATATAAACATACCAGTATTTATTTAAACAATCCCATACTGTTGATAGCTAGAGTTATTTTCAACTTTTATCAATTATAAAGAATACAACGAAGAATAAACTGTACATATTTATCGTCACATGTCTAATTATTTTCTAACAATTTTTAGAAGAATTTGAAATAAAGGGAATGAGAGAAAGGAGTAGATAGATGAAAAAGACAGGGAAAGGAGAAAGAAACAAGAAGAAAAGAAAACGGAAAGAGAGGCAGGATAAGACAGATTTTTCAAAAAAGATATAAAAAAGTACCGTGTTTCCCCGAAAACAAGACCTAGCCAGACAATCAGCTCCAATGCATCTTTTGGAGCAAAAATGAACATAAGACTGGGTCTTATTTACTATAAGTCCTGGTCTTAAGACCGGGTCTTCTATTCATTTTCGCTCCAAAAGACGCATTAGAGCTGATTGTCCGGCTAGGTCTTATTTTCGGGGAAACAGGGTATGTCTGAGTTTATTATTAGCAGAGTTGCTGTTTTATCATTTTCAGCAAATCCCTATTACTTATGTTTACCTAGACTGAAACTTTTCCTTGCAGTCTTAAACTCTTACCGTTCCTTCTATGGAAGTTAGTTTTCTCTATATGGAATTTTTTTAATCCTTAATTTTAAACAACATTGTTAGACTAAGACTTGTAAGAGTCTCTTTACAGTTGTTTTCTTCCTGGAATATGCCAGTTTGCATACACAGGTGTTTTTGATGCAGAAGGTTTTTTTCTATATGTTTTTCATTATTGCTTTGTTTGTAATTTCAAGTTTTTAAAATTTTTTGTTTTGAGTTTAGGATAAAGAATTATCCATGTTAGGCAGCTTTGTTTTTTGTCCTCCATACCTGGCTCTTCTTTCTCATCCCTCCTGGGTCTAGTGACAGACTGCCATCAATCTGGTTTTCCACAACACAGTGAATTTTCCATTTCTGCATTTAGTGGTCATTTGGAGGTCACATCAAGGGTTGTTAACCAGATGACAGGTAACCCTCTGATTATTTTTAAATCGTCTCAATGCTTTACAATCTGTCCTTATAAATCAAGAATGTTTTCACATATCAGTGCTGATAGAGACTCTGAGGGTTTGAAAAGGAAGAAGGAAGGGACATAAGGAGAGCTGGGTAGGAAATGAACATAAAAGGAGTCGTTCCAAAAAAAGGAACTAAAACACTGATAATGTTTTAAATAAAAAGTCCAGGATAAAAACAAAACTTTTAAAAATAAACATGGCAAAACTGAGAAAAAGCAAACATTCTTATTTAGTTTCCAAACTCAAGATATTTTCATTTTCTTACACATCTCCTGGAAAGCCAAATTATTAACAGTGACTATCCTAGACGAAATATTTGGGGACATTAAGTGAATCAACAAAACCTTTACATCAAGATGTTTTAGTCAAGTAAATTAGTGAGAGAGATCTTAATTACACAGAACAGCATTAGGCATGCATGAGTAGCAAAATCAAACAAAGCTCCCTATTTACTATTAATGAAAGATTATATAACGTTAATAAATGTTAAAGATAGAAAACTTCAATGAGACCAAATTGGTGGAAACGATTTGGAGAAGCATTAAACAAAAAAAGCCAGGGATATTCAATTTAATATAAAATGTAAAACTGCTCAGTAAATATTCATAAATATAATTTTAACTTAGTAATAAAACAACAGCAGCAAAAAAAACTAACCTTTCCTAATGACATTTTTAATTCAAACCAAGAAAAACCAACCTAAGAATTATAATGGTGATGATTTAAACACCTAACTTTTTTATAGGGAAACTAGATTTTGGCATATTAATCACTTAATCAAGTGTACCTTTTGAAACGTAAAAGAAAATTAAGAATTGAAAAAATATTTATTTCAAAAGCAAAATAACTCAATCAAGATATAACCACAAACAAGAGTTGAATAGCATACTTTGGCAGATTCGTTGACTTTTTAAGGGAAGGATATGCTACAAATTACTAACAAAAGTAGCTTTCCTTCTAGTTTGCTCTCAAGAGTTTTCTCCAATTGCCACAGAGATGATTGGGAGTGGGAACAGAGAGAATAAAACTACTTTCATCTCATATATGCAAACACACAGTCAACACTGTATTTAGAAAAAATACATTCTGATAACGTAAGTTTAATTTCTTGTACATGTATCTTCTAACAAAATAGTCGTAGACACAGTTAGTACTCACTATAAAACTTCCCATCTCTAATTATTGTAAAACACTTCTTTTGGCCACTGGTATACATTTTAAAAGCTTAATTATTAACTATTAATTGTTAATTATTAACTGGTTATCAAACATGCTACACTTTATTTCTATTCTTCACTATTACTAGAAGATGCATGTGGTTCCATTTTCGTTTCTAAAGATACACATTAGAAATTACACATAAGCTTTGGCTTGTCACTGCATTCAACACACTCAATTATCACATAAGAATTAACATGAGGGAATAGAAGCATGAGGACCCAACAAAACAGATGAAACAAAATTCTTTAAAAAGTATAAAAAAAATCAAAACTTACGGAAAACAAAAGTATACCTATCTTAACTATAAACAAGAGTTTTTGTTTTTTACTTTTAGAACAGAAAAAAATTGCAAATGACAGATGAAAAAAAAAGGTTATATAAAAATAGATCAAAACCAACACATCTAAAGAAGGCAAATGCCCGTCTTGTTTTCCCCTGTATTGTGCTGTACACTGCACCCAGCACAGGTAGGGTATATTAATGCAATTTTGCCTAAGGAACAAAAGCCATAAAAGACCATATTCTAACCTAGCAAGATCAATCTTAAAGCGTTTATTTTAAGTAATTCTGCACACAGAAACACTCAATGAATCTTGAAGGTATCAATAAAAAATAAATGAAAATTTGTGCAGCAAAATTTAAATGTAAATTTCCCCAAACTCAGAAACATTTAAACAAATGACATTTAAAAATTATTGACATGCCAAGTAGGAAGACAACAGAGAGAGAATACATGTGAAATAATGATGAAAGACTATACAACTGGAAACTATGACAATTACACAATAATTACATTTATATATTAGACAAAAAGCGACGGAGGTATACAATCAGTTATTTTCAGATAACCGTCTTATTTGTAATTTCCCATAAGATGACATTTTATTAAGATTTTATTTTTATTTCAAGTCTTAAAATGATTTGAAAATGTTATAAAATATTACGATGAAAAGTAAGTGAAAGTATTTTTAAAAGGTTAGGAGTTCACGTATAATAAAAGTCAGCCTGTCCAGAATCCTTGGGAGAGTCACAGGCCAGTTGAATTTTCAAGCGGCTTAAATTCTTAAAACCTCACTTTAAAATTTTAAAATCTTAGAAAGATGCACAGAAAAACATGCAGGGATCTGCCTGACTTCTTAGGCTGAACACAGACTACAGTGATCGTTTTTGCATCATGGACTTAGGGATGCCTTTATGAACATACAGGACATAAGCACTCCTGAAATGGACCGAGTCTTTTTCTGTACGTGCTGCTGGATGCTTCCCTGTTGTCTCACCCTTTCTCTTCTCTTAACGCGCCTTTCTTTCTGTAGAGGCCCTTCTTGCCCTTTTTGTACTTAGTTATTTGTGAATAGTCTTGTAATTAAGGGTACAGGTTAGGATGGTCACATTTAGCCAATAGGTGTTCACATTCCTACTCTGCCAAACACAAGCTCTGGACCTCAGTTTCTTCATTTACAAAATGAAGATAACAACAGCACCTAAGCACACAGAGCTGTTTCAAGGACTAATTGAGACAAAGCCAGTAAAGTATTTCATTGGTACAGAACTTGGTATACAGCAAACACTCAATAAACGTCAGCTATTTTATTCCCTCCTACTACTGCCTTAGAAATTAAATAGCTCAATTTTTTGAAGAGTATATCTATTCAAGTTATGTGTTTGTGAGTAGAACAGAGTCTGGAAAAACTACCTCAAAAACTGCCTCAATTAAACCACACTTTGTATCAACCAAGTTGGCTAAAATAAAAACAGACAACAAATGCTGCCTGGAAAGGAGGTACGAGAAAAACCCTGATACACTGCTGGTGGGAACATAAAATGGTACAGCCACTTCGGAAAACAATTTAGTTTCTTAAAAAGTTAAACATAAATTTATCATATGACCCAGCAACTCCACTCCTGGGTATCTATACGAAAGAAATAAAAATTTACACAAATACTTACAAATATCCATAGCAGCATTATTCATTCAACCCCAATGTCCATCAACTGGTGAATAAATAAGCAAAATGTGGTACATCTATTCTCCTATTTAGCAATACAAAATGAAATGCTGACACATGCTGCAACATGAATGAACCTCAAAAACATTATGTTGCAAGAAGCCAAACACAAAAGATTACACATGTATGATTGCACTTATATGAAATTTCCAGAAAAGGCAAATCTAGACGCACAAAGTAGATCAGCGGATGACTAGAGCTGGGGCTGGCAAAAGGGATTAACTGTAAATGGGCACAAGGGATCTCACCGGGTGATAGAAAAGTTCTCACCTGCATTACGGTGATGGCTGCACACCTCAGTGAACTTAGTAAAACTCATTACATTTAAAATGGGCAGATTTTATAGTATGTAAATTATAAAAAACAATTTTGTTGAGCTATAAATTTAACAATGGTTATCTCTAGTGATTTCTTTCCCCCAACTATACTTTTGAAATGGTTTGAAAAAAGGATTTGAATTAAAAAAAAACTGCCTAGTTGATTGGACTCATGTATCATTAAAAGCAAACAGACTGAGTAAAGGCAGAGGGACTCCATGAATAAAGTGCTTGGCCTTCGTGTATCTATTTTGTCAGCTTATACTTTGATTACTTCATTTCTTAGCAAGGTTCTGGATAGATGAGGGTTACTGACAATTAAGTGAAGTTTCACTGCATACCTTTTCTGATTCAAAGGTGAGAGAAAAAAACTGTCCCACATGGAGTTTTCTAAAGATACTGCCAGAGGTAATACTGTGTGATATGAAGTGTTTTAAAGATTTGTTTTTCACAACCTTTCCTGAATAAGAAGATAACATAGTCTATATAGATGCATGTAATTATATTAAGTCTAAACCTAACCAAAACAAAAACATCAAATGTAGAACACAAAACTTTTGAATACTTGGGCCCTGGACTCCTTTTTTTAAAAAGAGGTTTTTCAAGAGACTCATGCACACTAAAACTTTAGAATTAACTGCTTTCTAAATTTACGGGACAGACCAGCCAAAGACAGCATTTGACTGTTTAAACAGGTACAGGCAGGCCTCATACAGACTGTGGGTCTGGTTCCAGATCACAACATAAAATGACTATCTCAATAAACTGAATCACACAAATTTTGGGGTTTCCCAGTGTACAACAGCATTATGTCTAAAAAACAACATACACACCTTCATTAAAAAATACTGTATTGCTAGAAAATGCCAACCTTTATCTGGGACTTCAGCAAGTCATTATCTTTTGGGTACCATTAACTCATTTGACACAGGGTTGCCACAAACCCTCAATTTGTAAAAAATACAGTACTTATGAAGAGGTACAATAAAGCAAAGCCTAATAAAATGATACACTCTATAAAAGTAAGCTCAGATAGATCATACTGAGTCTGAAAAGTCAGGAAAAAAGGGAACTTTTTATTTATTAGTTTCCTAGGGCTACCTTAACAAATTACCACAAACTTGGTGGGTTAAAACAATAGAAATTCACTCTCTCCTATTTCTGAGGGCAGAATCTGAATTAAAGGTGTCAACAAGGGCATTCTACCGCTTCTAAAGGCTCCACAGAAGAATCCTTCCTTGATTCAACCCAGCTCCTGGGAACTCCTGGAGCTCCTTGGCTTGCGGCAGCGTAATGCCAACCTCTGTATCCGTTTTCACATGGCCCTCTTTTGTCTGTGTTCCTTTCTCTACTGATGAGGACACCCACCAGTCAGTGGATTTAGGACCCACCCTCTATCCCTATGATTTCATCTTAAGATCCTTACTAAATACATCCGCAGAGATCCTATTTCAGCAAGGGACCAGGCCAGTTGTGTAGTGTAATTAAATCTACGGAAAAGGCTAATTCTCTTAGGAAACTACCTCACGGAAAAAACCCCTGCCAACTCTAATCTGACATTATTTTCTGCATTCTCAGTAGAAAATATCCTCTCATCAGGAAATTCTATCATTAAAAATTTCTAAAATACATGTAAAGGGTTAGATGAAAATTTGTACTATAGAAACTTATTTCCTAAAGACTGTTCATCTCTCTCCCGTATTCCCCATCGTGGCGAATGTCCTCTCAAACAACGCTGTACAGCTCTGGCTACAAAAGTGTTGTCACACAAGCAATCCATCAGCAAATCCTGTGGACTCCTTTAAAATATACTCCAAATGTAACCAATTCTCACTCCCTCCGCCACCAGCAGCCTAGCCTAAATCACTACCATCTCTGGCAAAAGTAAGCCTTTTAAATTGTAAGCCTGCTATGTCACTCCCGTCCAGGGGCTTCCATCACAGATACAATAAAATCCAAAGTCGCCCTCATCTCCTATCACTTTTCTCACTCTCCCCCAGCCACACAAGCCTCCTTTCATCCTGGAATGTACCAAGCTCACACCTGTCTTGCTGTTCAATCTATTTGTTTCATCCAGGTATCTGAAAAACTAAATCTCTTTCTTCTGTCACTTCTCTGCGGAAATGTCACTTCACAGAAACACCTTTCCTGATCTATCGAACTAAAGTTGCATTCCTGGTCATTCTCCCTTTAACCTCCGGAACTATTTCTTCAGATAATAACAATCTGACAATATACAGAGGGAGCCAAAAAAATGTATACACATTTTAAGAAAGGACAAAACTGTATTAATATATACAGATAACAAAATATGAATACAAGTGACATTTGACTTCTGCAATGACAAGAGGTGCTCAGAGTGGTTACCATCAGCATCCAGACACTTCTGATTACGGTGAACTACTGTTTGAGCAACGTTTACCAAAGTGTTAACATCTCTTAAAATGTGTATACATTTTTTTGACACCCCTGGTATATTTGTTTTTTTGCTGTCAACCTCAACCCACTAGAAAGTCAGTTCCATGAAAGCATGTTGGGTTCACTGCTATACGCCCAGCACCGGAACAGTATCTGGCACCTACTATTCAGTTTGACAAATGTCTGAATGAAGAATAGACCTCATTTTGCGTGGCAATAATATTTATTCGTGTGTTTTCCTTTTTCAAATATCCCCTCCTCTGTTTTGTAAGGAATATGACAAATATTTCCCCAAATTACTTGCCATTCACAATAACACTTTCAATTCTGCTTTGAAAAGACAATTATCAATAAAAGTTTCTCTACAAGTGAATTATTAGGAGAGACAACCAGTTGCCTGCCATAGATGGGACGTCAAAGAAAGAGCCAGCAAGTTGTCAGTGCCCCAGTCTTGATGTCACTGCTCCTTATTTCTGACTCTGTTCTCCTTCACACACTGTCAACAGGACACCTGCTTTTCCAAAACACAGGACCTCTTCTGGAGAATTCCCGTCAGTGGTTAGGGCTGCTGTGTCTACTCTGCCTTTCTTTCCCTTGAACAGTGTCCCACAGTAAATTACAAGGAACAGTGTTTCCTAGGGATGCTAAGAGTTAAGAGACACTGAAAAGGGTTAAATAAATTTAGGAAAGGCTTCATTAAGCAAAAACTGAACAGGTTTCTTTGTTAATGCACAGTTCAGAATCCTAACTATGTTAACATGCACCGTAAATCTCCACAATGGAAAGAGATACACTATAACCCACACTTACTTTTTCTCAATTCAAACTTAATAGAATCTTCCTTTCAATCATTTCGTTCATTATACTCTTTTTTTCCTAGCTACCTGAAAAATTCTGGCAGCTGGCTTACTGAAAACACCTCTTACTTTAGATATCAAGGAAAATGTAAAAGGAGACTTACTAATTGATTGAAATTGTAGTTAAAATGTTCACTGTCTGCGGGATATTATTTGGGAGTAAGTCATTTTTTCATAAATGCTGGAGAGTGACAAAGATTAATAATATTACCAAAGTAGCACAAAACTAGGGCCACAAGCACTCCTATAACTTCCCCTCCACCCATTTATCCCTTTTTTGGATCATCACTAACTAAAATAAAGGTGGGATTGGAGGAGCAGAAGGAAGCAAGTTCTACAAATTTTTAGCCTAAATATTATATTTACATTTCTGGGGAAGACTATAATTAGAGGTAACAGACTCATAAGAAAATTTTATCAGTAAGATCACTTTAGAATATGATGAACCACCAAAATTCACACCCTGTCTGATGCAAAAATTACTTCCTAACAATTCCTCTTTTTCTCCATCATTCTCCCACATCTCTGCGGGGAATCGACTCTTATCTCTGCCTCTACCTGCCTCCCTTGCCTCTCAAACCCCTTTCACTCTTGTTCTGTACCCGTGCCAGCTTCCAACCTTGAACTCGTTCATCCTAACATTTGCAGGACATCTTCATAGATATTTGATGTTAGAAGCAGAAGTTGAACTAGTCATACTCCTAATATCAAAGAAACTTCTCAAACTTTAAGGCCTGATTGGAATATGGCCCAACTGCACCCTCCCCTTGAGACAAACAATACTACCTTCAAGCCCAACCCTGCAACAATCCTAAATTCTTTGAAACTAAAAATAGCTCAGCTGTTGTCTCATCTGCCAGCAGATGGCCAGACTATTTTTAATTCAGGATTCTAGAGAGCAGGAATGGATCAGGCGATAAGCTAGGGCAGCCTAGAAGCCCTCATCCTGCAGAGTTGTGTTCACTGCAGAGAGCTGTAGTGGGGCAGGTACCAAGAGAGGGCAACCTGGAGCTGTTCTTGGGTCTCTGGGCTTCACCCTGATTCTAACAATGTAGTTGTCAGGGGTTTGTTTCCTTCCTTTGTTTTTTAAACCATGCGTTACTTCAAAATAAACTCTGAAATGAAATAATTTGACAAAAATTTTAAATAATCTGCATACCCTTTAAAAGTTACATAATTTTGTGAAAAGTTCCTTTATGTAGTGTCGAGGATGAATTTTGTTTTAATGAAGTAAAATCTCCCCTAATCTAGATTAAGATTTCCTAAAAGCTACACTTTAACAAAAAACATTTTTTTCATAATGTGATGAACTGTAATTTCATGAGTATTATTTACAGAAAAGCTTTTTACAATTGGCCTTTATGTTAAAAGGTAACTGAATTAATTCTGAATACCAGTATTCAAATCTACTCACATGCCAATAAAGTCATTTTAAAACACAAGAGAATTAAATTTGACATGCTGTATTTCCTTGTTCACTGGCCATCTCCCTTCAGCTCCATGGTAGGTGCTCAATAAATATTTGCCGGGGGGCGGGCGGGGGGGGGAGAGAATGAATGCAGGCAGGTGTATTTAGAACGGTTATTTAGAAAGTGTATTTAGAGCGGTTGTAACAACACTCATCTCTGTACTTCTACTATCCAACTTCTACCCACTCACAACCTATAGATCAGGGATGACCAAACCAGGCCATTCTAGTTTCTTTCTGATCCTGCTTGATGGCCACACAGATAATCAAGAGACCAAAGTGGGCATGGCCCAGGTCTCAATAGTGGAGAGAAAGTGGGACATCTATAATAGTTTCCAGGGGCAATATATATATATAAGTATTTGGGGATACCTTCTTACTGAAAGACAATATATTTTCTGCAAAGATGAAACGGGTTATCCCTATCGACTTACATTAGGGTGATAATGTAGACAGATGAGTGGAAGAGAAGAGACAAAGTTCACCATGGATTAACTACCCTGAGATTGCTCAATGAGATTTTGTAGGAGGCTAAATGTAACTCTTACGAAATGTGAGAAAATGCTTTAGACATCTCAAGTAAAGAAGGTACTCTAGTGCCGAGCCCCTGACTGGCTATTATTCTTCGTTAATAAGCTTCTGCTAACTACATGGAAGGGGCAAAAAAGTAAAAACTGGCAAAATCTGGAACAGACAATCCTGGTATAGCTGGCACACACACTACCAAGTAGTTCCTGTGTCTAGAAATGGCAAAGACCAAAAACAATAAGCCCTCTATGGATGCCAGTCAGGAATACTCACGCACAAGTTAACAACAGACAGTGTACCCACATTCATGGCACATTAGAGGGGATTTAACCTTATAATCACTAAGTTCAATATCCTAACTTTACGGAAAAGGAAAGTAAGGCCCAGAGACTTGACTACTGTGCAGTGTAACTGAACGAGGATAAACCCACGATCCCAGATTCTCCTTCCAGTGAGCTTTCCATTAAAACACTTATCTGTATTAGCATTTTGGAGTGGAAAAAACATATACACACAACACACTCCACTGCTTTAGCCTAATACACTTTTACTGTATTAAAAATATATTCTAACATGGAAAAATCTGATCTCAAAAACTAAAACTCTAGTTTGAATCTCAAGTCCTTAAAGCTGCAATTTATTCATAAATCTACACATAAATTCTTTTAAAATTTCCGAAATCACTCCTTCCCTCATCCCACCCCAATTTAATATTCCTTTCAGGACCCAGACATAAATTCATTTTTTTTTTGCCACTGTACAATGTCTTCTCATACACCTCGAACGTCTTTCGTTAGCTACAAGAATAACAGAAGGTGAACTTCTGATCCACGAGGGGCCAAAAAACTAAACTTAAGCCCACTGTACACTACAGATACAAAAAATTTCTAATGAAATTCCTTCAATAATTTTTTTTATAGCACCACGTTAGAGGATCCACAAAAGGGGGGGGGGACCAATAAGGCTTATTATAGCAAGTTAAAAAGTGGTCTTCTCTTTATTTTAGTAATCAAAAGGCAAAGTTGCTTTTACGCTGTCTTGACCCTCTCATTTAGCATACATTTAAGTTACCGTGCATTTCTTCCCCTTCTAGAACATTTTTTTTCCCCAAAGCCCATTTCACAAGCTTCATTTTCTTGTCAATTTGATCTAGTCTCTTTCCAGGGCTATGAAACAAAGCGTAAGCCATTAGGAATTCATCTTCGTGTTCAATGTCCTGCTCGCTCCTTACACGATTTCATCTTTGATGGATGCGGGATCAGGGTCCCCCCACCCCCACCCCTCCCCTTCCCCCTCCCCCCGCCCCGAAACGACGCCTCCTGTGCCTGTCCTCGCGCCGGGCTCTAGGTATTGTTGGGATTTAGCCTGCTACGTGGACTTCATCACACTAGAGCTCTTCCGTCTGAACTATAAATCACAATTCAAGCCTGGGCGCAGCTGCCACTGCCCAGACATGTGGCTGCCAGGAGTCATTGTCTCTCTCCTTTTCCCCATTTCAAGTCCTCCTTTCCGCGTCACGCACGCCAGCTTATCTAAAGGTCCCGTCCCCTCCCCGGCTGTGGTGTCGCCACCTCCGGCCGTTAACCTCCGGCCCGGCTCTTCCCGGTCAGTCCCGGCAGCCAGGACAGGAGGCTTCTCCTGCGGCGGAGGCGGAGATGCCAGGAGAGGGCTGCACCCCTGGGCAAACCCCCCTCTGCACGCTGTCAACGGGGGAGCCACTTCGGCCTGGCTTCCCCAAGTACCACGCCAGACGACAAAGTTGGGGAAATGACGGTCGGGAACCCTGCCCACGCCCAGTCTTGACAAATCAGCTCCAACCTGAATTTCCACGCTAAGGAAACAGCGCATCGCCCGCTTCCCCACCAAGGGGGCCCCCCACAGAACGTCCCCAAGTTGGTCCCCAGCCCTGCGTGGCGCCCCCGGCCCTCGGGCGGCCCGGCCCCACTCCCCGCCGAGCTCCGGGCCACTCGGGCTCCCGGCCACTCGGGCTCCCGGCTCCCGGCGGCCGGGCCGCGCCGGCCTGCTCCCCGCTCACCTAACGCCACCTCGCACGCTTTGCGCAGCTGGGAGTGATGCGCCTTCTTCACTTCCTTGTCGGCCAGAATCTTCTCCAGGGCCCGGGTCAGGAACATGTTCTTGGTCGTCTTCCCCTCATACATGGACGCGGAGGAGCAGGCGGCGGCTGGTCCGGCGCGCGGCTCCCAGAGCTGGACGGGGGAGGCGGGGGACGGGGAAGGGGAGGACGGGGAGGGGAGGCGGCGGGGAGCGGCGGCGTGGAGGGCGGGGCGGGGGCGCAGCCTCGCGGGGCGGGGGGCGCGGGGCCGCGGGGCCCGAGGTCGCCCCTGCGGGGCTGCGCGCTCGGACCTCCGCTCTGCCCGCGCGGGGGGCGCTTCCCGGTCCCGCTCACTCAGCCTCCGGCCCGGGCGGCGGCGGCGAAGGAGCGCGGCCTGGGCGGCCGAGGGCCGAGGCGGCGGCGGCGGCGGCGGCTCAGAGGCGCGAGGCCCGCAGGGCTGCCCTGGCGACTGTGGGGATGAGCACCCGCCGCGGCCGCGCACTGGCCTCCATCACCGCCGACCTGCCCCGGCCGCCATGTTGGGAGGAAACGACGCGTCACGCCGCGGCCGCGCGGCTGCAGAGGAGGAAGCGGAGGCAGCGGCAGGCACGGCCAGCCCAGCGCGGCCGCGGCGCCGGGAGGCAGGGGCGGAGGGCGGCGGGCGGAGCGGCCCCAGCCGCAGCGCTACGGCGGCCTGGCGGGGCCTCGCGGCCTCCCGCGTTGGCCGCCGGGCGGCGTGGGGCGTGGCGGGCGTCCTGCGGCGTGGCATCCGGGCTCCTGGGGCGGCTCCGCTGCGGGACGGGGACGGGGACGCGGGCGCCCACTCCCCAGCTCCTGCCGGGAGCGGGACTCCCGGGGGTGCTGCCCCGGCTCTACGTGCTGGACATCCCGCTGGTGGGAGCGCGCTGCCCTCCGCTCCGGGGGTCGCGGAAACACCCACATCGCCCATGCTCAGCCCGACCGTCTCCAGCGGCAGCTGGACGCGACGCATTTTGTTACCAGGTGCACGAAACTGCTCCGCGAGGACGGTGCCCTCCGACTACCCCTGGGAGCCTTCTCTCTTGGGAAGGGTAAACCAAAACCAGTGTGACACGGATTCAGGCATGATTCACTTTTTCATCTCTGTAGGATGCATTGGTCAACTCGAGCATTCAGAGCCCTTCTGAATTGCGTCTAAAGTTCAGCGAAAAGGTGAATGCTTCTGATTGATGGGGTCCCTTCGAGCTCTGTGTTTCTCTGCCTTTAGTGCTAAGCTTGGTCTAGGGTACGAAAACCAGTTTCAGAATGGGAAAGCTTCCCCAGGGCCCGGGTCAAAGGGATCCCAGACACACACATGGCCAGGTGTCTGCTTTTCGTACCAGAGAATAATTCGAATGTTTCATGCAGAGCAGAAAATTGCAAAGAATACCATAAAGGTACATGCAAAGAATTTGCAAAGTGATATAGGTGCTACTGTGTGGCTCTACCAACACTGGGTCTCAGATTGTTAGACGCTCTCACTGTTCTGGTCCATCCGATTGCTTTGACTGTGCACTTGTCCTAATGTAACTACCCAAAGCCAAGAATGCAAAGGCTGTCGAGTGACAAGATTTGAGACAGGCTGAAAACGATCGGAAACAAAAATGGAAACTTTGAAGGTGACCCCATATTAAAGGAGACTAATTTTGTAAAAATTTTTGTCCTGAAAAACAAGTTGTCTAATTTCATTTTAAAGGCTGTTTCTAAATTCCCGGAAGTTAGAGAGTCAACATACTCGATCAGGCATCGTAGGGATTTCTATGTACATGCTCAGATTATAAACTTTTTGAGAACAAGCTCCATTTCTAATTTATCTGTTTCTTCATAATGCCAGTGTTGTGCCAGGCACTGCTGAAGGTGCTAGCTGACCACCAAGTCTATTTCCTCTTCTTCCTCAGTACAGAGATACATTGTGTTCCCCAGACTCCCTGGCAGTTAGGTGTAGCCATCCAGACTTGATTAAAAAAAAAAAAAAAGAAAGAAAGAAAGAAACTTCAAGCAATCTTCCATGCTTTTTCCCTTTTATGGCCACATACTGAAGAAAACAAAGCTCCAAGTTAGAAGGATAGAAGGAACTTGGATCCTTCTACCGCTTGAAGGAAAGCCATCCACCCACCAGGAATATTTGTTTTGGACAGCGAAATAAACTATTCAGTTGTGTTTAGCAGCTAGCTTTATCCTAAACAATACACTTGGCATTTGTTAATGAATAGTACAGATAGATCTCTGCACCTAAAGGGCTCAGAGTCTACTTATATAGCACATATCACAATCTGTCATCATCTTGTCTGCTTACTTGTTTATTAATTGGTTATCTGTTTCTCTCATAAGAGCAAGGACTCATCTATCTATTCACTTCTGTATGCTTAGCATCTAGTATAGTCACTGGCGTGGAAAAGGCCTTTGGTGTAAACTTGTTGAATAGGAACTTAGATTAATGAAAGACATTGGGCTAAGTCCGGTGTGATCCTTGCTCTTGTGGAGCTTACAGTGTATAGTAGGGAAAAGGATATTAAACAAGTCAATCCCTTCATCCAAAGGTGGTTGTGATGGGGCGAGGGTGGTGGGCCTTGGGAGATGGACACACTCACCCAACTTGAAACTGAAGATACTGACTGATCTGCCTGGAGCAAAAAAAAAGACTGAAATAAAACTGATGTCCTTAGAAGAAAAAGAGAAAGATAGCATTTTTAGTCTTATTTACAAGTATAGGGGAGAAGTGTGAGAGGTTAGGGGGTGCCAGGCTCAGGCAATTTTTCCATGAAATTTTGAGTATATTTCCCTGTATATATTTCCTTTTATTTTTTGTTAACTGTTGCTTGGTGCTTACCCAACACCTATTTAAATAAGAAATTTAATCTCTTCAAATCATCCTCTTAATTTTAATATATATTTTTCTTATATATGATTGTTTTCCTGAGTCTATTTTTGCCTCTTGGTCTGCAGTCTCACCTTCCTTTCACTTAATTACCCCTAATCATTTCCTTTCATTGGTAACTTTACTATATATTAGCTGCCTTGACTTTTCAAGGCAGGCAGGATAATATTCCCACTTTGATTTTAATATCAAACAGTAAAAGACTTTGACCTGGGTTTTAGCATCTTGGTTGGTATGCTTTATCATCATCCTTTTGGATACAGACGTAAGTTCAGTGTATTAAATATAGATACAAGTTCAGTGTAACATGAAAGTTAAATAAAATCTGAATAAAATTTTAATTAATGCTGAGCAGATCTGATTGATGTTACAAGCCAATATTAGCTAACATCAAAAATAGCATCATGTTCACTTAATTAGAAAAAAACCAATGCTTCCAGTAGTCTTTCACATGATTTCTAAATTCTATTAGCTTTCAAAACATTCCATAATCTGACCCTTCTCTGACTTTCCAATTAATTTCTCAGTAGTAATGGTAATAAAAAAATTAAAATTTATATAGAGCTTATTATGGGCCAGGCTCAATAACCCAAATGAAGACATTTCCATTATTATCCCTGATTTATAGATGAAAAAACAGAGAACTTAGATAACTTACAGAAGTCATACAATTAATAAATGGCGGAGCCAGGATTACAATTTGGAAAGGCTGGCTCCAGAGCCCATACTTTAAACTAAGCTATGCTGCCTCTCTAAAAAGTCTTCTTGTAACCTCCTTCCCTACCCATTCCTTCCTCTCCTGAAATATACAAGTAGGCAGTCAAGTTCTAGCCCATTCCTTCTGCAAATCCACCCCTTCCCTCTTTGTATCCCATGCCACATATCCATACAAATGCTAAACAGCCTTTCTGCATCTGCGTGCCTTTGTTCATCTTTCAGCAATTCAGAGCTCCCATAACCACCTTCCTTTTGTTTGCTCTCCCCAAAGGCTTCCCAACCTTGAAAGCCTCCTTGAAATTTATCTCCTTCTAACTTTCTCTTTCTACTTCCAACAGCACAAATCCCTTCCTTCTCTATCCTTCTATAGCATCATCTACCTCACACCTTACATCTAATTATATATCCACGGCAGTATTTAATCAGACTGCAAATTTTTGAAGACCAGGGATATAAGACAAGATAAAGCAGGCAATTTAGGAAAAGACGGGAAACACTGAGTAATATCAGTTTTGCTGAGACAATAATAATGACATAACTAATATAAGGCCCTCTCCAAAGTAAGCCAAGTCTGCTTTCTTGCTTTTCATGTGAAGAGGCTTGTAAGCTAATTTGATATTCCTCTTTTATCAAGTCTGCTGATTCTCATCTTGTTTTTTAAGGAAATAAGTGAATAAAGTGCATTCAAAGTCAGGTCCCACTCATGGTCCTGCAGGAAATGTATCAATACACTGGATAGGGCAGACAGAGGGGAGCATGGTAGATCGAAGAATTTGATTTAGAAAGAAAAGATAAGAGTAAGCACATTTTTATTGAATAAGGGACTGTATTGTGGTATTTGAAAATCAAAGTGAAGTTTCAAAAAATTAGGAGGTTGTTGCATAAAAAAATTACAAATCTAGAGCCAGAAATTGGAGGTAACAAAATTTTCCATGAATTTTAAATCAAGTGCTAATATTTTACAGAATAAAACCGAAAGCATAAGCACTTAAATTTCTGTAAAAATCTTCAAGTTATATAATTTTCTAGGGTACAGAGTACTTACTTTCAGTCCCTGGTACTATTCTCATCTTTCCTGTATACATTGTTGTAATTTTTTTGTCAAGTTACACTAATGATAGTTACTGCTTGTTAGGTGCTTGCTTTGTATGACACCCTTGACAAGCATTAACTCCTTTAATCCTTTACAACAACTCAGTCATGTATATGTTGTTATTCCTCTTTTATAAGTGAGGGGTAAAAAGGTTAGGGAAGTTATTAGGTTGGTGCAAACGTAATTGAGGTTTTTGCAATTATTTTTAACCTTTTAAACTGCAATTGCTTTTCCACCAACCTAATAATTGCACAAGGTTACAGAACCAAATATAAATGTGTCACTTGCCAACGTTCATGCATGCTTTTAATGGTTGTTCTAGTCTGTCTTTCTTCTTAGACCCATATTTCTATATGAAAATGTTTTTTCACCAATACTGTGCCATAATTATTTAAAACTACTCTCACCAACTAGAGAACTGAATTTTAAATATTGATGGCTACGTGGCCCTTAATTTTCTGGATGTCATGTTTTTCAAAAAAATTAAAAATGGGAATTTTTGTTAAAAGCCTGCCATTTAAAGAAATTGAATTGTAATTTGAAACCTCCAGAGAAAAAGAAATCTCTAGGTCCAGGTTGTTTTACTAGTGAATTCTACCAAACATCTAAAAAAGAAAAACACCAACACCATCTCTTTCGAAAAGAGGAAGGAACACTTGTCAACTTACTTTATGAAGCCAGCATTACTCTGAAACCAAACAAAGACCTGTAGACCACTATCCACAATGAACATACATGTAAAAATTCTCAGCAAAATATTAGCAAATGAAATTCAGCAGTGTAGAAAAGAATAATACACCACAACGAATGGGGGGGGGTCATCTTGGGAATGCAAGCTGGTTCAATATTAGAAAAATCAAATAATGTAATTGACCACAATGACAGACTAAAAAATAAAAACTACATAATTATATCTATTGACAAGGAAAAAGCATTTGACAGCATTCAACAATTATTCATGATAAAAAGCAAACTTCCTCAACCTGATTAAGGACATCTTCAAAAGGACAATCTAGAGCCAACATGACAACTGTGGAAAAACTGAATGCTAAGATGGGAAACAAGGCAAGGATGTCTCTCACTGCTCCCATTCAAGTCTATATTCAAGGTCCCAGTAGGTACAAGGGAAAGAAAAGGCACACAGATGGGAATGCAAGAAGCAAACTGTCCTTATTGACAGTCAGCATAATTGTCTGTGTAGAAAATCCCAAGGAATATACAACAACAACAACAACAACAACAACAAAAACACTCCTAGAACTTATAATTGAGCTTAATAATGTCAGGGTACGAAGTCAATGCATAAAATCTATTGCATTTTTTAAATATATTATGAAGGTATAATTAGAAACCAAAAAAATTAAAAAACCACTTGCAATAGAGCAAAAAACTGACATGCTTAATTATAAATCTAACAAAACATATACAGAATCCTATTCTAAAAGCAACAAAACGCTGATGAAGGAACTCAAAGAAGACCTAAATAAATAGAGAGACATATCATGTTCATGAGTTGGAAGACACTGGAACGATGTCAACTAATCTACAGGTTTAGCACAATTCTAATTCTGCAGTAATAGAGATGCTGATTCAAAAATTTATGGGAAAAGCAGTGTACCTGGAATAGTCATAACAATTATTTTTTAAAAAGAATAAAATTGGATGAATCATAATATCCAATATTAGTCTTACTAAAAAGTTGTGATAATGAAGACACTGTGGTGTTGGCTGAGGGATAGACAAATAGATCACAGAACAGAATAGAAAGTCCAGATAGACATTCATTGAAATACAGCTAATTGATTTTTGACAAAGATTCACAGGCAATTTATGAAAGTAATGGATAGTCTTTTTAAGAAATGGTGTTGAAACAATTAGACATCCATATATTAAAAAATTAAAAAGCCTCAACCTAAAGGTCACACTTTATACAAAAATGCAAAATAGACCATAGATCTAAATGTAAAATGTAAGGCTATAAAACTTTCAGAAATAAACATAAGATAAACTCTTCATGGGCTAGAGTTACACAGAAGTTCTTAGACATGGCGTCAAAAGCCTGATCCAGAAAAGAAAAAAATGATAAATTGGGCTCGACAAAATTTAAAACTGTTGCTCTGTGAAAAACATTGTCAGGAACATTTTAGAAAACAAGCTACAAAATGAGAAAACATTTGAAAATCACATGTCTGACAAATGGCTTGTATACAGAATACATATTTTAAAAATTCTTAGAAAACAACAAAAAAACCCTACTTTTTAAAAATGGATAAAATACTTGAATAGACACTTCACTGAAGAGGATGTACAATGGCAAATAAGCATAAGATACTTAATATCGTTAATCATTAAGGAAATGCAAATTAAAACCATACTGAGAAATTACCACACACCTATTAGAATGGCTAAAATAAAAAATGCTGAGAGTATCAAGTGCCAGAGAGGATATGGAACAATCTGAACCCACATTGCTGGCAAAAATGCAAAATGGTACAGCAATTTTTGGTCAACAGTTTGGTATTTTTCTTATGGAGTTAAACACTTAGCGTGCGACCCACCAATTGTACTCCTGGATATTTACCTTAGGGAAATCAGAATTTACGTTTACACAAAAACCTATACACGTGTATTTATGGAAATTCTATTCATACTCACCAAAAATTGGAAACAACTCAGATCTCTTAGGGAGTAACTGGATAAACAAACAGTGGTACATCTATACAATGGAATAGTACTCAGCACTATAAAAGAACAAATTATTGACACAGGCAAGAATTTGGATGACTCTCAGAGACATTATGGTGAGTAAAAGAAGCCAGTCTCAGATTTCATACTGCATGATCCATTTCTATGACACTCTCAAAAAGACAAAACTATAGAGACCAAAAACATCCGTGACTATTAGCTGTAGCATGTGGAGGTTTTTGTGGGGGAGGGTGGTAGAAACATTCTGTATCTGATTATGGTGGTGATTACATGATAAGATGGTGGTTACATGAATCTGTACATACACGTGTTCACAGAGAACAGTCAGTTTTACCCTATGATACTTTTTTAAAAACTCTCTACTTTTAACACCACCAAATATCAATTTTACCTCTAAGAGACTACTAAGTCAGAACCCACTGTATATAGAGAAAGATGACTAATTCTGGAGGTTTTTAGGCAATGGAGAGAAACAGGTTTGCTATGCCAAGCAGTAAAAAAATTAAGTCGTGTTAGAGGAAGGAGGGTCTGGCTAGCAAAGAAGCTAAATCATTCCGATTGGCCATGAATGGAATTTTCTAGATAATTATACACGATTACACTCACCAATAAGCAAGGAAGACACTTGAAGTGCATAAGTGATTCCACTGCCATAATTTACATTTTCAAAAACTTTCCACCAACACTTACATACTTTCAAAGCTCTTTTTAGTGATTTATTAGTTTCAACCTGAAAGAGTTTCTGCAATTTCCTAACACACCATTCATAATCCCAAAGGAATCCCTTACGTATTAGAAGATGTTAACATTGTTTTCTTTAAAAACAATGTTTAAGATATCACCACTGATAGGTAGCTAAGTCTTTTAATTTTTTTAAATATTTAAGACAAATTTGAATTTATTATAGCAATACTGACAATTTAGTCTAGCTTGTGTATAAATGTTTTTTCCATGGCAGGAAAACTGGATTATAATTTGATTTTATTTGCAGTTTCTAGAGTTGTGAGTTCCAGTTATATTAATTTAAAGCTACCTTTTGAGGCTAGTTAAATAAAATAGGGTACATCTATCTAATGGCATACTACTTGTATATAGCCATAATAAAGAATGAGAATGTTTCTAATGTACTGATACGAAACGATTTCTAAAATATATTAAATGTAAAAAAAACAAACTTTAGAATAGATGAATACACTATCATTTGTGCAGAACTGGGATAGTTTATACACACATATACATACATGTGTATTTATTTATATTTGCTTAGACTATCTCTGGAAGAATACAGAAGTGGGTAATTAGGTGTTCATGGTTGACAATTGGGACATATCACTGGTGACCATTTTGTGTCTTTCATATTTTGAACCCTGTGAATGCTTTGCCTGTTACAAAAAAATAAAAATGATTCCCTTTTCTTTCCAAACAAAAGTATCTATGTATTTAAAAAAATAAAGAAACAAACAAAAAAACCCCACAATTGCCTGGAAGAAGAAATAATAATTCAATTTGCTTGCTGGGGCCCAACATCCTCACTCAATAGAAAGGCACCCGAGAAAAAAATTTATCGTTGCACACATTTGTCTGATTTTTTTTCTTCACAAAATATCTAAAGTGGTAGGAAAGATACTTTGAATACCTTGCTATTAAAAGTATTGTCCAAGAAGTAGTAGCACTGGGAGCTGGCTAGAAATGCAGAATCCTTTTGCCCTATTCCAGGCCTAACAAATCAGAATCAGCACTTTATTAAGATACACTGCCCCATCCCCCAAGGGATTCACAAGCATTTTAAGAGTGAGAAATTCTGCTCTAACAGGCAGGTTGGGAGCTGGATAAATACAGTGCCAATAGCCCTGAGATATTAGAAAAATTGATGTTCTACCAGGAGACAAAGGGCACTGAGCGAGCTTTGGTGAAGTTTATTGAAGAACCAAAGGGAATCTCAGGAAGATCCTAGAACCTAAGGTCAAAAGGGAAATCATACTGTGTTTCCCTGAAAATGAACACATCAGCTCTAATGTGTCTTTTGGAGCAAAAATTAATATAAGACCCGGTCTTATTTTAAGACCGGGTCTTATGTAATATAATACTGGGTATAATATAATGTAATATAATATAATACCGGATATAATATAATACCGGGTCTTATATTAATTTTGCTCCAAAAGATGCATTAAAGCTGATTGTACGGCTAGGTCTCATTTTCGGGGAAACACAGTAGTTCCTGAGCATAAATAAAATTGCAATACATTTTCTATTTAATCTGTGAATAACCCAAGAATATGAACAAAAGCATTGTTGGAGACCCCCCAAAGATGCAATCATTAGCTGTTTCAAAAGCCAAACCCAAATAAACTAAAACTCTTGACAAGTATCTATCCACTTTCCATCAAGTCCCAGCTTCAGGCTTCTTCCCCCATCCCACCACCATTTATCCAACAAAAGAATCTTTCTTCTGAAATGAAGTCAACCATGTCACTCCAGGGTTCAACACCCTTCGGTGCCCTTCCATTTTACTGAGTACGAGTCTTACCGCAGACCTCCAAGGCTCTGCAATACCCCGCCACTCAACTACTCTCGCCTTGTGTTGCTCAGCTCCAGCCACACAGGCCTCCTTGCTATTCCCTCAACTTGTCAAGCATGCTCTGCTTCCAATTCTTTGCAGTTGTTGCCTCTGCCCAGGATCATCTTCCTTCAGATAAGCTATGGCTCCCTTCTTTCAGGTTTCTGCTCAAGAGTCCTCTGATAAGCCAGGCCTTCCCTGGCCACACTACATAAAATAGCACCTCCCCTCTCCTCTATCCCCTTCACTCTGCTTTACATTTCCCCATAGCACTGATCATCACGTCTCACACTATCTACATATTGTTTTCTTTCTTTTTTTTTTTCAATCTTTTTGGTTTGTGTCTCTCCCCTCTAGAATATAAGCTCTTTAAAAACTTGGACTTTTATTTTGATTATTGCTGTATCTCTAGTGTCTAAAAGAGGGAAAGTTGTTGAATGAATGAACAAATGATCCTATCTTAGTCTACTCGGCTTCCATAACAAAATACCATAGACTGGCTGGCTTACGCAACTGAAATTCATTTCTCACAGTTCTGGAAGCTGGAATTCCAAGATCACAGTGCTGGCCAATTGAGTTTCTGGTAAGGGCCTTATTCCCAGCTTATAGATGGTTGGTCACCTTCTCACTTTGCATGGCCTTTCCTCAGTGTGGGTGCATGGAGCCTGCCCCCTCCCTCTCTTTCTCTTCCCCTTATAAGGCCACTGATCCTATGGGGTTAGGATCCCACCCTTATGACCTCCTTTAACCTTAATTACCTCTTAAAAGCTGTATTTCCAAATAGTTATCTTGGGGGTTACATCTTCAACATATGAATTTCAGGGGGACACAATTCACTCCATAGCAGATCCCATAACCAGTCCACTCCCACCATCATCAAAGAAGTTGCCCCCTTAGGCTGGTTTTTCATTTTAATTCTTATTCTGTTTAAGACTGCGTTTGGTGTTTATTTTAACATAATATCCCCTGAACAAAAAAGCTGCAGGCATTTGATAGGACTTCCCCTGGGTATCCTATGTGTAGGGGTGGCTCTGGACATGGCAAGGTAGAGGCTTGCACAAAGGTCTCTCACAGTCAACAGTCAGATGTCCTTGAATATGTTTTTAAACATTGAAAAAGAAAAAAAAAATCAAGGTGTTTGTTACAGTTACTTCTCAGTCCTTTATCTTCTTTGACTGGAACTTGCATGAAATATTACTTTATAAAATATAAAGTGATTGCAGCTGCTCTGAAATGTTACATGTCCACACCATATAGTGCAGAAATCTTTCCTGTGTGTCAAGTGCTTCTGCAGTTGTGTAAGTATTAGGAACTTATAAAAGAAATACACTTTAGCAAACATTATTTCTCTTCTAGTATTGTAAATCCTTGCCGTAGGAATTGATTTTCAACCCAGGTCACTAGAAGTATCTATAGACAAGTTTCAACACACCGGTGTCCAGAATAACAAAGACTCCTTCCTTGAGGAAACTATCCAGGCTCTTCTGAGTCCTGGTCTTAGCTAGTTCTCAATGGCCTCTTAAAAAACACAGACTTTCAGCATAAATGATTTCATCCACTCCTGTCCCCTCACCCCATACACACACACACACACACACACACACACACACTTGACGAACCACTACTAGCATGGTTTCAAGGCTGCACCCTCAGGATGACGCCAGACTCCTTAAATTCCTGCCTGAGAAAGCTCAACACTGAGTAATTTACTGTTTGTTCTAGCCAAAACCTGGTGATAGGCAGATAAGTCCCTAAACCCCCTCTTAGAGCAGTTACTTTAGAAAGCTTGCAATTATAAGTCTTTCTCTGCCCCTTTGAGATGTAAATCTCTACCACCCAGAACTATCTCAAGAATCTCCAGGATCTGTCTTTGAAATGAAAACATTCTAGGAGCTAACTCTTACTCCATCTCCCAGTGCCTGGGGGAGGATAGGGCCTAATTTTGGTGGGCACAGTGCTCTAACTTGCACCCCTAGACTCCTATTTTAAATATATGAGAAGCTTGTTTTCCCTTAGGATAAGTGCCAATCAACAAACCCTGATGGTCTAGTCACGTGGTCCCTTAACACCTTCAGTGCGTTTTCTTCAGTACATCTTAATTTTAAAAAGTCTCTTGCCTTTTGACAAAGTTGACCTTTTCATGCTGGACCCTCTTCCCTATTGAAATAGTTATTACTGAATAAAATCTATCCTTACTGCTCTAACTAGAATCCAGATTTATTTGTCTTTGATAAGCCTAGAGATTCTGTTTCAGTGAATACATAGGGGGACATCTAGGTATCAGGATTTTAGAAAACCTCCAAAGAAGAGTCTTATAGTCTCAGGACTGCAAATAACTGCTGTACAACAGTGGTTCTCAAAATGGGGTCTCAGGACCAATTGTATAGCCGTCACCTGGGAACTTGTTAGAAAGGCAAATGCTTAGAGCTGAAGGGGTTCAGAATGAGACTCCCCCAAAAGTGCCACTTTGGCATGTGTACTATTTTGAGCTGAAGGCTATCAAGATCCAGCAGCTTCAAGAAAAATGTTTGCCACTCTCTTAATTGCCTAAAAGAATTCAGAGGGCTGGCCCAGAAAGAGCTATTACCAGAGAATAACTACAAAGTGTATGGGCTAGGTGTGGGTAGCCTGGGAGAGCTTGGCAGGGCCTGTGCCCCATTGTCTCTGCATGGCACGGCAAACATTTATTTACCAAACATTTGCTCTTCCCATCTTCCTGTAAATTGTCTTTCTCCTTTTTGAAGTCCCAGACTCCTCCCTGCTTCTCCTCAGCCAATAAGCCTCAACTACCTGGCTGCCTGTGGGTCTCTTATTCTTACGGAGCCCCCATACATACGTAATTAAAATTTTCTCCTGTTAATCTGCTTATGTCAATTTAATTATTAAACCAGCCATAAGAAGCTAGAAGGGTAGAAAACATTTTTTCCTCCCCCACAGGCCTTACTCCAAGCCTACTAAATGTGAGACTGGGGTTAAGCCCAGCAATTTGTATTTCTACAAGCCTCCGTGGTGATTCTGATGGACTAACGTTTGAGCATTACTAAATTTGCTCCCTCCATGAAATATAATTAGCACTTGGTTAGTTAACTGTCACTTGGCGCCTAGTTATGTCAATAAATATTAACCTGAAGAGTGTTGTCTGCAAAATTTCCTCCGCCTGCTCTACTCCTTCCCATCTCTTCCCCCCCACCAACTCTGTTTTCTCTAAAAATGAAAGCTGAAAGGATCCTTGTCTACTAACACTCTAGGAAACCTTCATTAACCTTGAAATTATAACACAATTGCTAAATGACAATGACAAAATTGGCAGTTGGAAAGGGTGAGTAGAATGTAGAGTTTATAAAATGAATTCTCATCGTCCTCTCTTAAAAAATTGCTAAGGATCCTAAAATATACCTCTTGGCTAACGTTTTTGTAACTAGATATATGTTTCAGAGATAAAGACTGAGAAAGACAAATGATGGTATTTATATGTGATGGTATTTATATATTGCCTCTCCTTTCTACTTTTATAGTGGAAGATTAAGTATGTTTGGTCCCAGAATATGTAGCACCAGGGCTGGTGTAAGCCTTTTCCTTCTCACTACCAGAGAACAGGAGGTATGTAATAAATGCTGACAGTCCTTCCTTCCTGATAAAGATCCCAGAGAGGCGGAAAAGGAAAAATGACTGAATTTTTCTATTTTCTGCTCTCACCAGCGACAGTTATAGCTCTTTTAATCCTTTCATCTTATTTGCAAATGGCAAAACACATTCCATAAAAAGAAGTCTCTTGTTTCAGGAGGAAAAAAAATGGCATGAGAAAGCTTTATTTTGTGGAAATTTATTCTCCTGTTTTTCTAAGATAAATATTTATGTAGCTTTGAGAAGTGCATGATATGGTAAATGAAAAAAATATTTACTTTTACAGCGAGAGAGAATTCTTTCAAAGCATACAAAACAACCCTTAAAACTTCAGAAACAAATTGTCACGAAAGAGATATATCTCTGTATTTCTCACATTAGGATTTGTACTTGGTAAACATGTACTAGTTTCTAGAGTCTCCCGTTACTTAGTGGAAAATTAGCAATATAATTTGGGGCAATGCCATTCCTGAAAGACATCGATAATTTATTTCCTCTAAGAATTATCAGACCCACTTGCTCCCCAAACAACCAAAAGCATTTGAGTAAAGTTTACTCAGTTTTCATTTATTAACAATGCTTCTTTAACTGCCTTTGAAAGGTCAGTAACTGCTTGCAGAGTCTTAAACCTGGTTTGAACTACCATTGCCTCATTCCTGAGCATTTGAGCCAGCAGGTTAAACCAGCCGCTCCTACTCCCCTGTCCCCCAACATATTTTATGTGACAAAGGTAAGTTCAGTGGGAAGGGAGGGTTGGTCTCTGCTCGGCTGTTGAAGGAGTTATTTCCTTGTACTTCCTCTCCAGTGATATTATCTACCCCTCCACCTTGAAATCCTAGAGCCCTTTCTACAAAGTTCATTACTCCACCTCATTAAGCAACAGATCTTGCTAGCTAGAGGCTTAAAAAAAATAGTAGCAGCAAGAAACGATTTTAGTAGTATTTCCTAACTCCAGTCTGTGACTTACCCGTGAACTTAACACATTAAGAGTGGGGGTAGTGTGGAGGGAAAAATTCTAAACTTTTTGAAACCTTGTGACTGTGAAAACTGACGGGTAGAAGAAGCTGGAGAAGAAATTCCTGATCTATAACTTATATGTTTTATTTGTACACACTGCCTTTTATAAAGCCCTACATGCTACACATTGTAGATATATCTCATAGGACGATAAGTAAGACAACGTACCAGACTTCAAAACACTAACAGTACGGTCAACAGAGAGGATGGAAATATGTAAAACAGTAACCAACTGTTAAGTAGGATGAAATAAGTAATAATACCGAGATTTAAGAGGCATACAGTAACCAACCATGGGGTCCTGCTTCGTCCTGAAGGGAATTTTATGTAGTAGCAGGAGTGGACAAATCCCAGGTTGAATTAAACACACTGTAAGATGAGAAAATACTCAAATGGAAGGGATTCGGTAATATAATGTACAGAAAGTCCTTGGCACATGGTTTCAATTATTGTTGCAAGAAGCAGTTGGCATTTGAGTAGAGCCCCGAAGGATAAAACAATTTTAAGATAGGAAGAGGGGTATTCCAGGCTAACGCAATGACATGGGAATGGAAAGTTGACAGAGGCTGAAGAGGGAAATGGGAATGAAGGGTTGACGGTGTGCTTCCAGCAAAAGGTGCCTGAAGAAAGAGGACACAGACGTTATGTTAGACAAAGCCCTGGGAGCTTTGTGCAACATGTTGTGGAGTTTGGAAAAAATAAAGAAAAAGGTGGTTATTTTACACACACATTCCCCCTCTACCTTCGAACATGGCATCACCTTTTCTCTGGGCCAAAGGCGGTGAAAAATTACCAAAGGAGAGTAAGGAACTCCACATGTTGCAACAAACAAGGACATCTTTGTGGTGCTTTTGAGTCTAATGAAGGAATTGTGAAATAGTCTATTACCTCTACTCACCCAGACCCCTCTCCTACCAGCGACACCACCACCTCTTCCACAGGTACCAACGCCATGAACTGCATCTCACCATGTCTGACATCCCCCTGCAGCCTGACTGCCAGAATCACTACCACAGCCACCAAGCACAGCAGAGGAAGCTCATGGGAGAGAAATGTGTCAGGAAGCGCTGCACACTGGCCTGCCGGAGAACGCCAGGTTGTGTCCATTTAAGGAATTCTGTGGAAAGGATAGAGGTCAGCTGGGGGACCCAGGTGGTGCCTGGTACTTGGTAGGTCCTCAAGAAATACCTATGAAATTGAGTTTTAATTGTTTATGAGCTCTTGATTAAAATAAACTCTGCCACTTTTTGTTGTGTGAATCTTCTTAAGTCAATTTTCTCCACAAATGACATTAAAAACTTTAAGGAACAATTGGGTGTTGTCAGTTTTGAGCCTAAAGGCTGAAAACATTCCTACTGCAGGCTGCATTATCATTTTAGTACGATTTGAGAAAATGATAAACATGAGATTTTCCTAATTATGAAAGTAATGCATATACATAATATAAAATTCAGAAAGTAGCAAACTCCCTTCCTTTCAAAACCCCACAAAAACCAATAACCAGAATCACCCATTGCATTAGTTTCCTTTCTTTTTTTTGCTGTAACAAATAACCACAAATTAGAGCCTTAAAAAAATTGCTTGTCTTACAGTTCTGGAGCTCAGAAGTCTGACACAGGTCTCAATGGGCTAAAATTAAAGTGTTGGCAAGCTGTGTTCATTCTGGAGGCTCTGGGGGCAATCTGGCTCCTTGCCTTTTCCAGCTACTTGAGGAAGTCTCCATGTTTTTTACTTGTGGCCCCCTTCCTTCATCTTTAAAGCCAGTAACTTTACCTCTCTCTGAGTACGCTTCCATAATCACAACGCCCTCTGCCTCCCTCTTCCGCTTTTAAGGACCATTGTGATTACATTGGACCCACCTGAGTAACTCAGGATAATCTATTTGCTGATTAGCGTCTGCAACCTGAATTCCTCCTGCCATGGAATATAACATTCACAGGTTCTGAGGATTAGGATGTGGACTTCTTTGGGGGGAAGAGTGGTCATTCTTCTATCACACCCATTAATCTCTGTATTGAGAAACAATAATCATAAACATTTTATTATATGACTTTCTAATATTTTTAAAGTTCGCATAAATGCAAGCATATACTATATGTAATATGTAGACTGTTTCCTACTTTCAAGCGTGATAACGTCTGTGTGGGGAATGGAGTTTTCTGAGTAACTGCAGACCATTGTTTCCAGTTTTCTGAACATGTAGGTCATTCTCTACTTTGAGCTCAGTTTATAATTAATAAAGCTACTTTGAATGTGATAAGTAAATACTGAAGGGTCAGTAAAGGTGGCCTCGCCTGTTCCCTTTGTCCTATTCAGACACCAGTGGAAGTGGAGTGAATGTATCACTGTGTTGGCAGCAAGTTTTAAAACTTTCTGGAAAGAATCAGGGTTGTTCCAATGAAAACAGGAGCCATTGGCAGTAGCGAAACCTGGATGTCTTCACACTTGAAATACAACCTTGCATTAATCGTGCTTCAACCTACTGAGTTCTGTGAAAAAGAAGAGAACTTGTTTATACATATATTCTAATAATTTACGTCTGGGCAACTATTTCCTTCTTCCTGAAGTGTTAAGATTACACAAATGTAAGAAATAGTAGACTTGATATCAGATATTTTTCTCTTGGCAGGTCAGTCACGAGTCACCAGCAAAGATTTTTATAGTATTGTCTTCACAAACGATTCTCTAGGTAGGGAGTTGAAAGCAATATAGAAATTCATGCTCTGAAGAAATTTCAAAATGGCAAAATCTGTGAGTAACCAAGTGAAACCAAGAAAACCATTTGGAGTTTACTGAGAATAACTTAATTACAACTGCGAAGGGTGTGCTGTTTATTTTTAGAGCACCTTTCTCCAAAAGACAGTAAATTGCTAAATTACTGTGTTATCTCTCAAAAGATAGAGAGGAAGAGTAAAGTTTATCTTATCTGGTGATAAGGGAGAAGGGTCTCATTCCAACTTCCCCCCTTTCCTTCTTTCCTCATTTTTCTCATCCCTGTAGATCCCAAATTCCAAACTGGTGAAAGGATGAGCAGCAAGTAAGGCCAGAGATGGGATGACAAGTGATAGCAGTTGGTCACTGTTTTTATCCAGGTGTGACCTGGGCTCTCCCTGTCCTCTGAGGTCTAGATAAAACGAAATCAGCCCCCTAATTCCAAAGCTTGTGGCTGACTTCTAGAAATTTCTAGGCAGTTTACAGTTTCAAAGTCACTTCTGGCTCCAAACCTTCATTTTCTCAGTTTATGGGTTGTTTTCTTGTCTCACATGTTTTGCTTTTGTCAGGCAATGCATCGACTCCGCTTTCACATTCAGGCTCTTTGCCAGTTTTCACACACATACACCACGACCATAGGATGGTTTGTGTGGTAAGTGGACTTTTACTGAAGATTTGAGAGACAGGTGAAGCAGGGAGTCATTTTCATCTCTCTCTTTCTACCTCACCTGGTGTCCCAGTTTTAAGTCATCATCACCTGGCTCCTCCTTTCTCTCTCAGAGGCAAAACAAATTCCACTTGTTTTGTCATGCAGAACCGGCCAGCCATTTCTTTCCTTGCCCTAGCACCTTCCCACAGCCCCACCTACTCCCAAGGGCTATCCCAGAATTTCCCCAGGCACCATTTCTTCCCTAAGAACTCTGGTTAAGACAAAAATTTCAACCCTGTATAACTTAGTTTTAAACTCCAGTGTTTTCAGCTCAGAGAAGACTAATATTTCTTATATTCGACAAGTATTTTTTGCGTGCTTATTTTATGCCAGGCTTTATTGCCAGAGCTGGGAATCCAGTAGGGAATAAAACACAGTCCCAGCCCTCATGGAGTTTCAATCTCCTGCAGAAGAAATGCTTTAAACAAATAATGAACGATGTGAATAATTATTAACAACTCTGGTAATTACCACAAAGGAAAATTTCTGAGTAATATCTGGAAGGGCTTGGCAGTGACAGAAACGGGTAAGAGGTAAGGGGTAAGGGAAGGTTTCCCTGACAACGTTTACTTTGCCCAGGATTAGAAAAGGTTTATTCCTAGGTCAATTTTTCTTTTCTCTGCAAATGCTGCATCTGAAGAGACAACTAAAATAGGAAGGACGACATTTGTTGAGTTTCTGTCCTGAATTAACCGATGAATTCAAGGAACACTTGTATTCAAGAGCTTCTATGTTCTAAGTACTGTGCTAAGATCACATGGAGCTTATATGTAGCCTAGAGGAGGTGACAGAAAATATATAAAAAATAAAGAAGCCTGATATTTTCAGGGAGTATGAGGTGAAATAACTGGAAAGAGGTGGCAGGGTAGTTGGTCAGTAAAGACCTTTTACCAGGCGCAGAGGCCCGGGTGGTGTGGAGTTTGCAGAAGAGAGTGTGTAGCTAAAGGAAAGATGTGTTCAAAGGCCCTGAGGCAGAAATGACATTGTCGACTTGTCTGACCACAGAGCAAGTAAGTGAGAGGAAGAGCGTAAGAGGGTCTTGGTGTGGAGCCTGCTTGGGTAGGGTTTTGTAGGCCATGGGAGAAGTCAAGAGGATCTTTCTTTTTCTTTTTTTAACTCTCATCCTCCCACTACCCTATTCTTTGGCATCCATCAGCTTGTTCTCTATACCTATGCGTCTGTTTCTGTTTTATTTTTTTTTGCGGGGGTGGGGGGGAGAGGGTTAGAGTCCACATATAAGTGAGACCATAGGGTATTTGTCTTTCTCTGTCTGACTTATTTCACTTAGCAGACTACCCTCTAGGTCCATCCATGTTGTCTCAAATGACAAGATTTTATCATTTTTTATTGCTGAATAATACCCCATTGCATTATTTTACCACATCTTCTTTATACATTCATCTTTTGATGGACATCTAGGTTGCTCCCATATATTTTCTACTGTTAGTAATGCTGTAATGCACATAGGGGTGCATATATTTTTTTCAAATTAGTGTTTTTGTTTCTTTGGATAAGTACCCAAAAGTGGAATTGCTGGAACATATAGCAGCTCTATTTTTAATTTAAAAAAAAATTTATTGGGGCATGTTGAGGGACAGTGTGTTTCTTCAGGGCCCATCAGCTTCAAGTGGTTGTCGTTCAATCTAGTTGTGGAGGGCGCAGCTCAGCTCCAAGTCCAGTTGCCGTTTTTAGTCTTAGTTGCAGGGGGCACAGCCCACCATCCCATGTGGGAATTGAACCGGCAACCTTGTTGAGAGCCCACTCTCTAACCAACTGAGCAATCCAGCTGCCCCTCCGGCAGCTCAGCGGCAGCTCGTTGTCTTCAATCTAGTTGTGGAGGGTTCAGCTCACTGGCCCAGTGGGAATCGAACCTGCAACCTTGTTGTTCAGAGCTTGCGTTCTAACCAACTGAGCCATCCGGCCGTCCTATTTTAAATTTTTTGAGGAATCTTCATACTGTTTTCCACTGTGGTTGCATTAATTTACAAACACACCAACAGTATATGTGGACTCCCTTTTCTCCACAGCCTTGCCAAGACTTTTTATTTAGGGTCTTTTTCCCAAGAGTAAAAAGAAATAATCAGTAGGGGAGTGACTTATTTGATTTATGTTTTAAAAAATCCTTCTGGGTACAGGATAGAGAATAAGTTGTTTATTAGTGTTTTATAGTAAGGAAATGAAACATCTATTGAAGAAGAATTGGTTAAGTAAAACAAGTATATATGTACAATGAAATATTACGAAGCCATTAAAAATGGTAGCATGTCCATATGTAGACATGGAAAGATGTCCACATTATAGTCATTGGGGAAAAACAACGGGTTACAATATAATAAATGTACTGAGCTTTAATATGTTTGAAAAGACATAAAGAAAAATGTTTATATTGTTTATCTTTGGGTAATGACAATATAGAATTAGTTTGTCTTCATTTTTGCTTATCTATATTTTCTAGTTTTTCCACTTGAGGAATAAAAAAGGCTTATAAAAATAAGCTCATGAGACATAAGATTAGGATATGGCTTGACAGAGAAAACATATAAATACAATAATGTGGCATTTTTATTTCCTGAGAATTATATTTATAGCTGGCTTCAAAACATGAATACTTTGCAGCACATTTCAAATATAGTCATAAAATTTATAATGAAAAACTGAAACTGTGATCACATTAGCTATTATTCCTTAAAATTAATGTTCATAGTATTCCTCCTTTTCCTGCATGTGTTATAGTCTTTGATCATACATTTTCACAGATCCAATATCAAGTTCATTTCCACGTGAGTGCTGAGTTTTAGGAATGCTTCTGTGTTGCCTTGCTTTAACTTTGAATTAGGATTAGAAAATATTCCTATTATTGTTGAACTTAAAAGTTCCAATAAAAACAATTTGAAGAAAGAGAAATGAAGACTCATGGAAATATCTCTGAGCTCCTGGTACCTTTTATGAGTTGTTGTTCTGTTCTGTTATCATTCCTCTATTTTTGCTCTGAAAGCATTGCATAATTCTAGATTTGCACTTAATTCTCTTTATTCAAGGGTTTCATCATTGGATGAGTTTTAACTCTCTCAAACATTAGCTATTCAATAAGAGTAGCACATCTGACCAAATGTCAAGGGGCCAGTACTTACGATTTTCTGACTGTAGCAGCTTGGGGTTAAGTTCCCTGCAATCTTGGTCTTTCTGAACTCCCTTTGTTAGTTTCAAAGGGATCTTTTGAATTTTAAATTTCATGTCATGTTTTACAACAGTAGATGGCTGCAAAAGTAATCAGGTTTTTTTTACTTATATGCTTGCAAAAACTGAAGGTTATTTTTTTCCTTGATGCTCATTACTGTCATTTTGGAGTGATTTTCTGTCACTGTTGTATAAAATAACTTGGATTTCCAAGATCCTCCGATGATCCATGTCCATAACGATTTTAAATAAGCTATGTTGAAGATATATAACTTACTGATCATGCTAAAGGAAAAGTGTGAACAAAAATCAATTTTTAAAGCTCGCCAGCTTTAGTACTTGCAGAGGCAGTAGCCATAGAGACACCTCTCCAATAGGTCAAAGTGTTGATAGAGGTCCTTGGTGCCTATCTTTGTGAAAAACAGTTTTTACAATACAGAAAGGTGGGTCCTGGGGTCAAATTTGATGGTTTCCATTTGATGATAATCTTCTAAATTTTTAACATAAGCGTATCATGAATCACGAGGATGACCAATTTGTAACAGAGTACTATCTAATAATTTCATGACAATGTTTATTTTATATTGGGTAGGTGTAAAATAGCACTGGGTTACTCTAATTCTCATGGACTATTTTCTTATTTTGTTTGAACTTAATTTGTAAATTTATATTTTACTTTAAATTTTATGAAGACCGTAAGTATCAGATATTTGTAACTTGTTTTATGTTTTTACATATTTAAATAATAACAAAATAAACACAAATTATGGCACATCCGTAAGTCTGGAGGATTCTTACATTTTAAAAGGAATCTGTTCATTACTTAAGTTTGAGAAACACTGTTCTAAATTGCAGTGGAAGATCAATATTATCCCAGTGGCTAAATAATATCAAATCAATGTCAAACTAGAAAGTTCTATGAAAATTGAATCATGTTTGGTTTTTATTATTACTTCATAGGTGTTTTGTATTCATATCCAGTTACTATTGGGGGCAATGGGAGTTGGTATCTTTGCTATAATTTTTTTCTCCTATGTAGTAGATCTAAAAACAAATTGTTAGTGATAAAAAATATTGATCATTTAAAAGGCCATTCATTATTTCAATAATATGTATTGAATGGAGAATATTGCTAGGCAAAACAATTACATAAATTTACATATACTTTCTTATTCACTTATATATAAACATTAAGTGTATATTTATATATAAATATAAAGTAAATAAAATGTATACATATAATTTTTATGTAAACTAATTATTATAGACTGATTAATAAAGAGATAGATAAAGACATGGATTTTAAGCTTGGGAAACTCTAGCAGGGGAGATAAATGTAAAAGCATATAACTACAAAGCAATGGAAACAATTGCTGTAATAGACGTGTGAACTGAAGCAAAGAGGAGAGAGGAACTAACTTTGCCTGGAGCAGGAAAAAGAGGAATTCACTTGTATTCGGACTTAACACTCTGTGTTATCAATTAGGATTTTCACATTCCAGAGTAAGAGGAGAACATCTGTGTAGGGTTTTTTCCTCAGCTTTATCAAGATATTATTGACATATAACATATGTAAGTGTAAGGTGTACAATGTGATGACTTGATACACATTATATATTAAGAAATGATTATCACGATAAGGTTAGTTAACACCTCCATCCTGTGTAGGGTTTTAAAATTTACCTCATTAAGCAAACAAGCCTGTAACTGTGTTGAGAGTGTGGTAGAAGAATTTACTACACACCATGACAATTGCATAATGTACCAAGGAAATGTTGAAATGTCTCCTATTACATAAACTGTAATTAAATTGTATGACAGCTCGTGTAAATAGAATACAGCAAATAGCACGATGCAGCATTTCATTCATTCACGCAATTGACAAACTGCTTTCTATGTGTAAACTATTACACAGGTACTAAGGAGAAAACAAAAATTATAAGGCATCTTTTTTGCCTCAAGGAGATTATACCCTAATAAGGGAGGTAAAATAGACTCAAGTGACTACACTCCAGAGTAGTTTGTGCTAAGTGTCCTAAGAACTACATAAACCACATATGAAAAAGTTCAGAGAAAATGCTTAGTCTGGGTATCAGGATTGACTCTTTGGAAGAACATGGATTTGGGCTTGGTCAAAAGGGATAGAGAGAATTTTTATAGGTGGCCATCACAGGGAGAGAGTGAGTGTCCCAAATGTAAGAATCCTTTGAATCTTATGAGCTCATTTGTAGAGATGGAAAAGAGTAAATCACATTTCAGAAACAATAAGTACTCTAGCTTGGTTTGAGTATAAAGTACATGTAGCAGAGTTGTAGAGGATAATTTTCGGAAGACTAATTAGGTCATCGGAGGCATGAATCTCAGGAAAAATAAACAAGTCTGCAAACATTTATTGAGGGTTTGTAATATCTCAACAGTTAGGAATTCAAAGATGAATGAGGTTAAGCCTGTGCCCTTGGGAACTCAGACATACAATCCCTGATTCCTTGGAGATAGGCATAGTGTAGTGATTACAAAATGTGAGGGTACAGGCTATAATAAAAATATGTTGAAAGGACGATGGTAACAATTACTGGGGAGTCAGAGAAAACACCAGAGAGGAGATAGTATTGTAACTGGGTCTTGATAAATAAGTGTAGAAAAAACAAGAACTTAACGTTTCTCCTGCATATCAAGTCCCAGAGACATGAAAGAGCTGACTTAGTCAAAGGGCCCAGTGAGGTCCTACATGACACTAGGGGCAAGTATTATAAGTTGAGGCTGGAAAGGAAGGTTAAGGTCCAAATCAGAAGGGCCTCTTAGGTTATAGTAAGGAATTTGGACTTAAGTCTTATCGACCAGTGATTTTCAGTCATCTGGGTTTGTGACACACTGCCAAATACTAGAATTTTTAGCAGCACAATGGGAAGGATTAGAGGTCTGAAAACACTACACAAGCCAGCAGCAGTTACAGTACGAGCAATAGTACAGTGTAGTTATGGTCTCACAGTGTCTATAAAACCATCCATAGTTACTTCACTATTCATTTGGTTGACCTTCAGCATGTTTCTTTTGGAACAGAGCTTTTTGCTTCCAGACAGTACACTCTTGAAACTCCAAGACCATGTTCTCACAAGTTCCAGTAAGCCCAAGGTAGTTCCCTTGGCATAGACTGGATGTTACTCTAAGCCCCATCCCTCTTACTTGTAACAAGTTGCACTTTAACACCCCCCATTTTGCTCAGATCAGCATTCTATTTGACAGAAGTTGCTGTAAAAGTTTGAATGCTGGCAAAAACGAATTTTGCCTATTGAGCAAAAGTTGGTAGGATGTTTGCAAAGCATGCAAAGTATAGGGACAAAGTACTTTGTCTTACCAGATGAAAACCATGGCTGTAGGCAACAACAAAGTCCTGAAAGACTTTTAAACAGCACCTATAACCAAAGTGATCCTATGGGCAAGTTAATCAAACCGCCATGTTCAAAATGGGTTGGAGGGAGAGGCTGGGAGCTGGGAGACCATTTTAGCTCAGAACTAAGGTTTCAGTAGAAAGGGGGGTGAAGGGCCACTTTATTAAGGAAATACAGGATTTGACAATTGATTGGGTGGAGAAAAATATAAATAGGAATCAAAGATGGATCTGACATTTTATGCCTAGGTGAATGGAAGAATATTAATATCTTCTATTAACAGAAATAGGATAGTCAGGAATAATAGCTATTTGGGATTACATGAGAGACCTGGCTCAGGGTAATTGAGTTTTAAATGGTAGTTATAAATTAGCCAAGATTAGTGAAGTCTGTTAGAATATGCTCATGATTCTAGTAAATACCTGGGGAAAGTAAATATTGCCCAATATAGTAATTCAGTGTCTTTTGGCCTTTTATTTATAATGTTTCACATATAACTTCTTTTAAACGTAATTTTGTTTTTTAAAAATTGTTTTATCTACATTTCTTTTTTTGTAGAATTCATTAATATAAAAATGTTCCCAACCTTTATAGGTTTTAAGAAGGATAATTCTGTGAGGCTCTACTTCCAGGGAAGTGTGAATGGCTCTAAACTACTTGCCAATCTAAGGATTCTAGTAAATCTACTTCTCCCAAGAGAAACATGTCTGTAAGGTCGTTTCCATGGTTCCTACCTTTTCACTCTGAGGAGGGGCATGTGCGATACACCTGCACCACAGAACATGGAAAAGTACCAGCCTCTAGTAGGCAAACTTCAAGCAGACTGGTAACTAGGTGACTCTCATTTTTGAGCCCTATTATTTCTCTTACTACAAATGAGGAAGTTAAAAATAACTTTCACTAGGTAGTTATTTCCCCGCCTTGAGAAGAGGAAAGCAAAACCCTCAGAATAACCCCAAACCACAATTTAGTGGACTCAAGCACAAACTTGATTGGCTGGGTAAAAACAGTATTTTCTTTTTTTAATGAAAAGTTATTGGGGTGACAATGTGAGTAAAATTACATTGGCTTTAACTGTACAGTTCTGTAATATATCATAAAAAAGTATTTTCTTATGATGCATAAGGCAGATGCAGGGGCTCCAGATTTCCTTGGGCACCTGTGATGTCTTTTGTCAGCGGTCCCCCTCTTATGACCAGGTACACAAGATGGCGCAGGGGATGATTTCATTGGCGTTCAAACCACTAGATCAGTTTGCAGCACAAAACACACATCGCTGACAGGCTGGAATGATAATCATATTCCCTTCAGGAGCTGTCAGTGGGAACATGCAAGTTGAGAGGAGTTTGGAGGCTGAATAGGGATGGTGGCTGGTGGAGGGGGAGTGTTGAGACTGACAACTTTTCTTTCTTTGTCCTAAGTTGTTTTTGTTTTCAACAGCATAGCCCCTCCCCCTTTCATCCACGGCTGAATCCTCAGTTCTCTAAATGAACTATCTGATTATTAAAGACTAATGGTTCAACACAATTTTATTTTTTGTTGGCACCTGAGCTATCATGAAGGTGTTGGTGGAGTGAGAATTATAACCAGCATGTGAGCCTTTATAGAGTAGCAGGCATTGTGTTGTTCCAGCTTTGCAGCACAAAGGACAGATGGGTGCCATTGGCAATGGCCAATATAAAGATGTTGCCTTGGCCATTTCCGCATTTCATTAGTAGCTGCAGCACTGAACTCTTGGGTAAAGACCCTGGGGATTCTCTACATTCCTTCCAGAGCCCAAGGTACAGGTCAAGCATTCTGTTTTGAGGCACAATTATGGCAGTCCAGTACACCTGACAAAATTATGAGATGATATATTATCCTTTTCTCCAAATGTTAGGAGACTCATCTCCCATTTTTACTCACATTGCTTTGATTAATGGTATTTTCATGGGGCCAATTTCCCACTTTCAAATGTAGAATAAAATTAAGGAAAGAAGATTACTATTGAATAAAATGTTCAGCTTTCTCTCAAGCCATTCCAAATTTTGGAATATTTTGGCAAAACATCTGGCTGGTTTCTTAACTTTCCACATAGAGGGCACCCTGAGGCCAGTGTGTGAGGTGAATGGCACTACTTAGACACACACCTGTATTACTGTAACCTTGTGTGGCCTTACAGGTCACTGTTCCACTAGGGACTGAGGGACTGGATCTGCTTCCACCATTTAACAAGGATCCATTTCTAGCAGGCACTCAGCCCTGCCCATAAGCTATCTGAAAAATAAGATGTACAGTTCATCAATATAAATGTGATTTCAAACATTAGGGCCTTAGAGTTCAATTCTTCATTTAAATACAAATGTTTGACTAGTTTCGAATTGAATAAGTAATTCCTTCTTTCCCTACCACTTGGGTAGGAAGAAGGATGTATTTTTCATGTAGACCATTAGTGGGGTAACTCTGGCTTTCATCTAGCCTTCGGCTAGAGAGATGTCTATTGTTTTATAATATTTTCACTTCTGGAGGTTTCTAACAGCTGCTTCTAAATGCCACTTTGCATTTTCTGAATTTCTCTTTATGATCTCATAACCAAGTAAGATTCTACTTATTCATTTTTTCCGCTTATTAATGTATTATCATGCCTCCTGGCTGCAAAAATATGATAAAATCACTGGGAAAAAGTTCAATAATTAATGAGAGTTTTATTCTCCCCCCCCCCCCAGCTTATTACATTCAGAAAAAAAAACCTTATTCAAAAATTTCAAAATGTAGATTTAACCTTCAATTCTTAAGAAAATATATACTCTGGACTAGTGTAAGAAAGCTTTAAAATTGATTTTTCTTAAAGTCTAGGAATTAACAGGATCATGCTGGCTAAATTTAATTGACATGAGAAAAGATTGAAAGAGCCTAATATCGCTCTGAGATTCTCCAAGGTCTTCACAACATTAGTTATTTAAGGAACACTCTCCTCTGACAGTGAAGGAACAGTTTCATTTTGTCTGTTTTATTTAAATGGTCCCAGTTTTAGGGGAAAATGAAGCAGTTATCAGAGTAGACACCTTTACTGAACTGGACATATTTATTTGACAAATGTTTTTCTGAACATTTCCTATGTGCCATAGCCCATGCCCTCATATAATAACATGACATTTTACTTGAGTAAATATTGTAAGATCACATATATGAGGCCACAAACCTTGTCTGGAGAGATGGGGAACTATCAAGTTCTGTAAAGAATCTGGGATTTTCCTCTCTTTGCAAGCTAACAAGCCAACCTGGTACTATTTCATGGATGCTGACAGAAGACATGAGATTCCCGGGTCACAGACAAATGACCATTACTTATAGCACAGTGAACAGCACTAGCAAGATGTTGTTCCGGGTTCCCATGCCCCCCAAGTCCCACAGGGCACTCAGGTGGGTCTAGAAGAATGCCGGTACATGCAATGGGTTGTGTTACAGAAGAGGAACACCAAGTTTAAGGAATTTGCCACTTTTATAGTGAGTGGCAAGCGAGATGCTACTTCAGCCCTCAAGATTGCTCTCTGCAAGCATAACGCTCAGCCATGGCCAAGGTAAAGAGTCGTCATGGCTTTGTGTTCTTGGCATCCCTGGCAAGAATGTGGAGAGGGAGATGCTCAGGGCCTGTAATGAATTACCTCTTCTAGCAGAAACTTCAGTGATGTTTAGACTGGGGTGAATCGATGTGTGATAAGAACAGAAGGATTTATTCCGGTCAGAGGGAGCGGTGTTTGCAAAGGCCCTGAGGCATAAGAGGCACTGAGAGATTTCAGAAAGAGTGGAGAGTCTGGCAGAATTGGGATGGTGGTGATGAAGCTAAACAAGTAGGTTGACTTTTAGTCATCAAGGGCATTACACGCTACTGAGATGATAGTGTGGCTTTATGTTTTATTTTAACCTAACAAAGTTCAGAGCCTTTTAAACAGAGGTATGACACGATTGAGTTTTATTTTTTATCATATGGTGAATATAATGTGGAGAATAGACTGGAATCAGAAATAAGTTACCTGAGCCTTTTACCAGGTGCCCCTGAAACACCTTACTTTTTTTTATGTCCTTTAACCCCTCCTGCATTTTCCCCCCCACTTTTCTAAGACTTCGCTACTCTGTTGCATTCTCACCTTCAGGAACTTGCACATTCACCTTCATGCCTGGCAGCCCTCTCCCTTCACCTCACCTTAAATATGTTCAGATATTAGCTGACATACAATAGGAATATTTCTATTTAATTTACTGAATTTTACAGTATTTATAGAGTTGTAAACATGTTATTTTCTGGGACTAGATCTACTGATTGTTTTTCATATGTCAGTATTCTAGTAAGAATTTTTACTTGGCATGGTATAATTTATAAATCCAAAGTCTGAAAAAGGTAAATTGAACATTCAATTTGTTAAAATGGAAAAAATACACACAAATACTCTATTTCAAATAGTATTTGACAAATTGGTAGTTACAAGATAGTCACGGGATGTAAAGTACAGCATAGAGAATATAGAAATAATGTCGCAACTACTATGTATATAGTGCCAGGTGGGTACTACACTATTCAGGCAATCACTGCATAAATTATATAAATATCTAACCACTATGCTGTATACCTGAAACTAATATAAAATAATATTGAACGTCAACTGTAACTGAAAAAAAAGATTAAAAATAAATATATTTGCTAAAAAAATAGTATTTGTTTAATTATCCTAGAAAGAAATCATATGAAGACAAACCTAAGCATGATATTCAAGAGTTTAAAAAATGGACTAATTATATTGAACATAAAGTCAAGATACAAAGCGTTTTACTTTCTTTGTGATGTTAAGACTCTTCCAAAGTTTGCAATGTATTCTGGGAAAGAAGTGGTGGTGATTATTTTTTAAAATCGTCCTGGGAAAGTGCTGTCAGTCTTTGTATTTATTTCCTGTCACCACTGGAACAAGTTACCACAAACTGAGTGGCTTAAAACAACACAGAGTTGTGGAACTCAGAAGCCTGCAATCATTTTTATTGGGCTAAAGCCAAGATGTTGGCAGGATCAGTTCCTTCTGGAAGCTCTGAGAGGAAGGATCTGTGTTGTTGCCTTTTTTACCTTCTAGTGTCTCCTCTGTTCCGTCTTCAAAGTGTGTCACTCTGACCTCAGTTTCTGTTGTGACATCTCTTTCTATGCCTGTTCCCCCTTCGTCCCTCTTGCAAGGACTGTGTGATTATGTAGGGCCCACCTAGGTCATTTGGGATTATTTCCTATCTCAAAATCTTTACCTTAATCACACCCACAAAGTCCCTTAAGCCTTAAAAGGGAATGGTCACAAATTCTGAGAATTAGAATGTGGAATAATTTTTTGGTGGGGGCGGGGTCAGTGTTCAACCTACCACAGTCCTGCATATTTTCCAATAAATGCCCTGTTCTTATCTTCTTCAACAGCTTTACTTAATTTGGGGTAACAACTGAGATACTTGGGCTCCCTAATCGTGTCATCCATGTATTGATCTGTGTTGCGCAGGAGACCCTGCTCGCTGCGCCATTTGTCGTGCAGGGTCTCAGCTCCCACTCCCCGCCCAAGAACGCAGGACACAGTAAGGCCAAACAGGAACACCCACGGAGCCATAGATAGAGGAGTCAAACCAATATATTCTCGCTGGCGGCTGGGCTGGAGACACAGGAAGCAGGAGCTACATAATCTGCCTAACAGCAGTCCGCACTTGCCAGCCACCATCTTCTTGCTAGCCCCCATTTCATTCCTGCTAGCGTAGCCACAGCCGTTATATTAGTGGCCAATGGCCTACGGGTTACAGCTGACGGCCAACTAGCCACAGCTGCTGGCCATCTGATCACAGTTGATGGCCATTTACTACCCGAGCCAGCACCTTTCTATGTGAGGCCGAGAGCCTGGAAACTGCGTTTTGGGGCTTTGTCCCCACAATCTGTTTTTAAAAAAGTTTAGAAAAATATGTTTTGGGAGCTGGAGGTGTCTGAATGAATCCTTCTTCACAGAATTGCTCAGTTTTGAACATGCCAGATGGGTTTGCTAGGTCTCTCACTAGATGCTCGACCTGTCTGCCCTACCCAGTCCCCCCTGCCCCATTTTTCCCATTCCCGTGCATCATGCCACCAGATGCCAAGCAATGGTGTCTGCATCTCTTTGCCGGAAGGTCGCTGTGGTCTCAGAACCTGTTCTGCCTTGTTGGGAGAGGCTGGGCATGCTGTAGAAATTAACACCCCCAGCCCCCAGCAGCCCCGACTAATGAATGGAGCTAGTGTACAAAGATCCCAGCACCCTTATTTCTTTATTGTGATTTGTTTTATTGAGATATAATTCCATATAACATAAAATTCACAATGTCATACAACCATTTCCACTATCAACATTTCTATCCCTCTGTCATGCAGGGTGTCTCGGTGGGGTCCCATCTGGGGTCTCTAGTCCCGCTCCCCACATAAGAATGCAGGATATGGTGAAGCCAAAAAGGAACAACCATAGAGTAGATGGGGGAGTCAAACCACTATAATCTCGCTGGCAGCTGGGTTGGAGACACAGGAAGCAGGAGCCATACTATCTGCAACCTGCCATCCACTTCTCCGCAATCTGCAACCAACCAACCCCACTTGTTAGCTGCAATCCGCTCTTGCTAGCTCAGCCACCATCTCCTTGCTAGCCCCCATTTGCTGCGAGCTTAGCCACGGCAGTTATATTAGTGGCCAATGGCTCACTGGTTACAGCTGACGGCCAACTAGCCACAGCTGATAACCATCCAATCACAGTTGACGGCCATTTACTACCTGAGCCAGCACCTTTCCACGTGAGGCCGAGATCCTGGAAACTGCACTCCTGGCTCTGTCCCCAAACCTATGTTGGACATTTCGTATAAATGGATTCATACTATAAGTGGTTACTGTTTTTTGGATGGACAACTTCAAGGCACATGTTTAATTCTTGTCACGCAGGGGACAATGCTCGCTGCGCCATTTGTCGTGCAGGGCGGCCTGCGGGGTCTCAGCTCCCACTCCCCACATAAGAACGCAGGACATGGTGAGGCCAAAAAGGAACACCCATGGAGCCATAGGTAGGGGAGTCAAACCAATATATTCTCGCTGGCGGCTGGGCTGGAGACACAGGAAGCAGGATTTACATAATCTGCCTAACAGCAGTCCGCGCTTGCCAGCCACCATCTTCTTGCTAGCCCCCATTTCTCTTCTCTGCTAGCGTAGCCACAGCAGTTATATTAGTGGCCAATGGCTTACGGGTTACAGCTGACGGCCAACTAGCCACAGCTGCTGGCCATCTGATCACAGTTGATGGCCATTTACTACTCGAGCCAGGACCTTTCTATGTGAGGCCGAGAGCCTGGAAACTGTTTTTTGGGGCTTTGTCCCCACAATTCTGGTTCTCAAATTTCCCCAGCAGGATGGAGCTCGTTGCCCAAAGTTGTAATGGGCCATTCATTGGCTGCCTTTTTTTGTCTCCCTTCCCTACTTTCTCACTAGTGCTTCCTTGAATCACCTCTGAAATAAAGGACTTGCCCTCGAATCCTAGCGTTAGGGTCTGCTTCTGGGGAAACCCAAACTAAAATACTAGGTATGTCAAGTTAAATAATCCATTCATCAAATATACACTGAATATTTACTCTCTGCTTGGCACTGAATATACAGCACAAACAAGTCCTGTATCCCCCTTGCTCTCAGAGAGGGTGTTTAAGCAGGGAATAAAGATATTAAGCAAATTACAGGTGAGATGAGTGTTCTAAAGGAGTGGATGAGGGAGGGCCTTCCTCAGGATGAGATCTGAGGACTGGGAAGGAGTTAGCCAGGTGAAGAGGGTGGGGAAAATGTTCCAGGCACATGGAGCCACTCCAAGATAAGGGTGAGCGTGGTGCTGAGGGGAATTGAGAGAAATCGATATGACTCTTGCAGAAAGAGTTGGAGGAGAACAACTGTGCAAGGTATTTACATGTCCTTTCAAGAAAGGATATGCTGTCCATATCCAGAAGGATATAGTGGTCAACAAAACATTCTACAGCTGTCAGCTGTTTTGGGCATGCCTTATCTCTGGAGAGCCACCTTGCCCAAGGTACCCCCTTTCTGAAGCTGCCTGCATCTGGTGACTCAGTGAGACAGGGACATAGGGGCACAGCCACCTGGCCAGGTGGGGGACATTCCCATGGGCAATACTCACCCCAGAGTTCCTGGTGGTACATTTATTGAATCTGCTTCGCACTTCCTCCACCCAATCCTATTTCTGCCCCCTTCCTTTTGCAGGTGTTGATCCTTAATAAATATCGTGCTCCTCAAACTCTGCGTCAGACCCAGTTCCTGGAGGACCCGACCTTCAACGCAAAGAAACAGGAAGGCTTTGTGTCATGTGTGATAAATCTATGGCGTTTCTCCTCAGACGTGAAGGCAGCGGGTATCCTTGGAACCTGATAGCAATGGACTCCATGTCCAGTGAGGTGAGTGAGAGCGACTTTGGAGTCTTCACTGAAGGATCTGCAGGTAAGTTTGCCTTTGGGAGATTCTGGAAGTCCGAGAACAACTCACTCAGGGGGAGTGAGGATTTGTGATGAGTATTAACATTTGGGGGGTGCATTTAAAATGCATTTTAGTCTTTGTATGTATTTTTCTAAATTTCTCAAATAATATTTGTATATATGTATGTAAATTAATCAGACTAGCAATATATCTGTTTGGATTTATATGGTCTTTCATCCCTGGATCCCCCAGGAATGTGAGCAAAAGAGAACATCATAGAAATATTTTTTCCATGAAGGATATTAGATTACATACTGCTGGCATTTTAAATTTTATGTTCTGTCTGGGAAGTAGACTTTAAAATGATAATTAGATGCTACTCCGGTGGGTGCTTTGAAAAGCACTAAAATATTAAATAACTTGCACGTTTAACTTACATTAGCTGGAACAGGAGGAACTACATTCCTCTGCCCTTACCTTAGGGTGTACCACTATGGTCTAGTGCCCCCAAGGTACAGATACAGGAGGCCCTTCCCGCCCTAAGCATGTTACAGAGATTTGTCTTCATTACCGATATGTTAGAACCCAGAAGCGTTGCTGCGACTTGTCACTAAATGACTAGAGGCTTAGGGATGGGTGTTGCCATGAAGGCAATGGTGCAGCACCTGCTTTCCACAGCCCGTTGGGGTGATGCATTTGTTCTCCATCTGGCACAGCTCCTGGGCGCTCTGTGGTGCCCCTTCCTGGGCCCCTGGCCCGTGTGCTTGTTTATTTGGGGACCCATTGCAGGAAGCCATCAGGAATCTCTGATCCAAAGCCACTCATTCCTGTCCCTCTAGTTATTTCCTTAGGTTCTAGACACATCCACTCAGATCAGATTAATGTCTAGAACCCTCCTCTCTCCTTGAAGCTGGGAGATGGTGTGATATTTTTAGGGCTTTATGAGTGATTTCAGAGGAAAGAAAGAAATGAAAATACATTATCAATTCCTTGCCGTGTAGCAAAATATGTTTTGAATATGTGAAAATGAAAGCAAATCCATTTACATGAAGTTCTGGAATAAACAAAACTAATCTACGGTGATAAAAATAAAAATGATGGTTACCTCTGGAGGGGAGATTGGACTAGAAAGGGGCTTGAAGACCTTTTCTAGAGTGAAAAAAAATGTTCTATATCTTGATGCGGTGGGAGTGTACGTTTGTCAAAACCTATTGAACTGTGTATCTAAAATCTATGCATTTTATTTTATGTAAATTTGAAAACAGGATGACAGTTCAAAAATGAAAAAGAAATGACTATATAAAACTAGATCAGGAAAGATTTAGATTTCAAAATTGTTTGGTTTTAATTTTCTGACTTAAATAAAGATAGGAAAGGACTCACCATCAGCATTCAGTTCTGCTGAGGGATATAAAAACATTTTTATCCATAGTTAATTATTTCATATTAGAAATCAAGAATCTTACATGAAGCAGAAAAATATTGTCTTCACATTTCATAGAAAAAAAGTTAGCTAGATTTTAGCTTTTGTCTTCAGCTGACACCCAATACAGCAGGTCCTCAAATAACTTGTTCAACGTTCTTACAATGTTAATGAGGAAAAATATGGCTTCCTAGCTGGGGCTACTCTCTATGAAGTTTGCACGTTTTCCCCACATTGGCGTGGGTTTTCTCTGGGGACTCTGGAGAAAGTCCCACATCCCAAAGATGTGCACGTGAGGTGAGTCTATATTGTTCCTATCTGAGGGTGTGGCTGTGAGTGGTCTGTGGTGGAAGGGTGGCCTGTCCCAGGTAGGCCCTGCCTTGCGACCTGAGTTGCTGGGAGAGGCTCCAGCCTCCGTGATCCTGAATGAGCAGGTAGGAAAATAATTATCTTATTGTTTTCATTCATCTGTCTTAAATGTATGTCTAGCTCACATTGATTTCATTGTTTAATATTAGAAGTGTTAGAGGTTTGCTGATGTTTTTGTGACCAGAAATATGCTGTAGAAACCTAACTTTGTGGTTTTTTACTAAACGTTTTTAAAAATTTATTTTAAGTGTATTTTTCCAGGACCCATCAGCTCTAAGTCAAGGAGTTGTTTCAATCTAGTTGTGGAGGGCGCAGCTCACAGTGGCCCATGTGGGAATCGAACCGGCAACTTTGTTGTTAAGAGCACCGTGTTCTAACCAACTGAGCTAACTGGCTGCCCCCAAGAAACCTAATTCTTATTTAGATCAATTAGCCTATGGTCAAGTTGGTTTTGTTACACGTTGTTTTGCTCAAAGTCACCGTTTCTAAGAATCATGAGGATGTTAAGTGAAGACTTACTGTAATTCTACCTACCGAGTGGCTACAGAATTTGGAAATATAGGTGATCTGCCCTATTTGACCATGTAATGTCACCACTGATTAGTGTATGCTCTCGACAGGTGAGGGAAGGTCAGAGACTAGCTACCACGTGACCACAGAATGGCAAAAGAGTGGCAGGATGATCATTTCTAAAACTGGATTGGATGACGTCGTTCTGTGGAGTATGCCGAATGCTGGTCCGATCTGAACATCCTTGGGTGTGAATGCAGAAAAGCTTGGGACATGAGATCAAAAGTTGAATTTGAATATCAGATCAGCAACAAATAATTTTTTAGTGTAAGTATGTGTGGGGATACTTGTATATCCCTTGCATAAGTGGGATATATACAAGGGACATACCTGCAAAGGACATACTTATACTGAAAACTTACTTGTTCTTTAATCTGAAATTCAAATTTAACTGGTATCCTATATTTTTATTTGCTAAATCTGGCAGCTCTATGCTAGGGGTATGCTGAAAGGACAGGATTTTTTTTTTTGTTTTTTTCTTGTTTTCTTCAGTGAAAACCAGAGACAAATAGTCTGAGCCTGTGGTTGTCAAACTTGAGCTTGCATCAGAATCACCGGCTGGAGCTTGTTAAAACACAGACTATTGAGCCCGAGTTTCTGATTCAGTAAGTCTGGAGTCAGGCCGCCCCCAAATTTGCATTTATACTATTTCCAGGTATTGCTAATTCCAGGGAACACACCTGAGAACTACTGAGGTGAGGTGATGCATTATAAAGGCACCATGTTTCCCCCAAAATAAGACCAGGTCTTATATTAATTTTTGCTTCAAAAGACGCATTAGGGCTTATATTCAGGGGATGTCATCCTGAAAAATCATGCTAGGGCTTATTTTCCAGTTAGGTCTTATTTTTGGGGGAAACACGGTATGTGCAAGGATTGCTGCAAATGCTGTGTGAGGTATGCTATTCATTGCCATTCTGCCAAAACATTAAATTATGCATCACTAATGAGGGACAACACTTCAAACATCATGTAGTGTGTAATATCAATAAACCATTTATTATAAATAGTTGCCTCTGTTTCCAGACTTTATGGCCACTCTATACGTAAGTTATTTGCCTCTGTAGTGAATGAATTGCCTTTTGATGAGTATGAAATTAAAATTCCATTAGAATAGAATTTAGAATAGAATTAGATTCTCCATAAACCCATACAATAGTAATAGCAGAGAACCTTTGTTAAATTATATACCAAATAAATATTTAACAAGGTGAGACACTTGGGATTTTTATTTATATTTTATTAAACACCACCACCACTTCCATTAGCAAATTATAGATATACACAGCATTCATACATTCTCAGGATTTTTGGAGAACACAGAATGGAATTTCCACACTATGACTTTTTCCAGGGACCTGATTTTCTTGGAGGAAAATAAAAGAGATTTTCTTGTGCTTTTGGTAGAACTGGAACATACTGAAATGTTTTAAAGTCACTTTAAAGCTGACCTTTTCATATATTTCTACTACGAAGGTTGGTTTTTTTTTTTTTTCTTTTTCACTTTTCTGTGTATTGGCCTATTAAAATTGACTTGGATTTCCTATTTTGAGGGAAAGAAATATATGAAAAATGAAAAATGAAAGAAGGCTTCTAGAATATTTTGCTGGATGTCTGAGTCCGTTGGCTACTGTTTGGAAATTGTTCATCTACCACAGCTATGTATTAAAATCTAAGGACTACCTTATTAGAGATAAATACTAAAGCATTGATGGGTGAAATGATGTCTAGGATTTGCTTTAAAATGCTGCAACAAGAAAACAGTTGGAGGAGGAAAGATGAAACAAGTTTGGAAAAATATTGATAACTGTTGAAACTGGGTGATGGAGGCGTGGGGGTTCTTACAGTATACTACCTTTACGTGTCTAAAAATTTCTATAAGTTAGAAACGAAGGACTTGGCTGATATTTTGACTTTGCCACTAATTGGACAACAAACCATGCTCAAATCACAAATATTTTGTGTCTCAATTTTTAAAAAATGATCATATTCCAATTAATCAGCAAGTAATTACTGAGCGAGGCTTACTGTGTTGGGAGCATTCTGATGTTACTATCTAAATTCCCAGGGATATTGTCAGATAACTGGAAAGTGGAATGTACTTTAAGAAAACAAACCTACTTTTCAAGTATTATTTTTGCAAAATCCATTGTTAAAATTCTTTGAGTACAAATGCTTGGGTCCCAGAACTTTGGTAAATGAAGGATCCCAAAGACTCGTGTGTGTGTGTGTGTGTGTGTGTGTGTGTGTGTGTGTGTTTAAGAACAGTTATTTAAGTTAGGTATCTGCTGAGAAAGGAGCTGTTCAGACTCTTACCTGACGATAGGACATAAGAAAAATATGTTATACATCTTGGCTCCTTTTCTGCTTTTTGAAGAAAAAGCAAAGTAACCTCTAAGGTTTCTAAATACCATCTGTATCTACTACATGGTAATGTATACTTTAATTTGGACACTTTTGTGATCAACTCCCCAAAAGGCAGGTAAATGTAGAGGAAAAACTGAAAAGTTAAGAAGATGCAAGCTTGTGTGTGTCTTTTGCAAGCATAAATGATTTAGAAAATCTGGTGTAGAATCCACGCATGGCCGTGTGACATCCTGCCAGGATAGGTGAGATGATGTCCCACTTCTTATTTGTGGACTTGATGCTATGGCATGGACCAGGTCCAGAAATGGCCTGTGGCCTGAAGGTCTGGGGACTGGAGTGTGGGACCCCATTCCTGGCTGTCAGTGGGGTGGTTTGCTGCACACTCCCGACTGGCTCTGAAGAAATGGGAACGATGGAAACTGTAAACTAGGCTGAGGATGGTCCTTGTACCCAGTCCAGTAGGGTAGACAAGGGTGCCATGTGATCAGTGTAGGGTATGCTTACCCTCCTGAATCATTAGGAATTCTTTCCTGTGGATGTTAAACAATTATTCCTTGCCAGACGGTGCATTCTTTGTAAAGAAGGTTAAAATCCTTTCATAATGTGGCGTGTTTGAGTTAATTGTGCCCCCCCATAAGGAGTTAACATTATGGACTGAATGTTTGTTGTCCACCCTCTAATTCATATGTTGAAGCACTAACCCCAAGTATAGATGTACTTGGAGATGGGGCTTCTGAGGAAGCAATTAAGGTTAAATGAGATCAAGCAATGGGGCTTGCTCTCCCTCTCTCACCCTTTCCTCTATTCCTACCCCTTTGTCCCTCTCTCCCCCTCTCCCACCCTCTCTTTCTCCCTTTTTCTTTTCTTCCCCCTTTCTTTCTCTACCTCACCCTACCTCTTTGCCTCCCTCCCTCCCACACCCCCCGCTCCATGCACAAGAAAGAACAGCAAACCAGGAAGAGAGGCCTTGCCAGGAACTGAATTGGTTGGAACCTTGATCTTGGACTTCCAGGCTCCAGAGCTGTGAGCAAATGAATGTCTGTTGTTTAAGCCACCCAGTGTGTGGTATTTTGTTTTGGCAGCTTGAGTATACTAATACATCCTCCAGCAGACAGCTGAGAGCATGTTTTACTGGAGTGCACCAGAGAGGTTAGCTTTTGTAGAAGAGGTATGGAGAGAAGTCATGAGTGTGAGACCTATCTGGAAAGGCAGGCCAGTGGGAGGCAACAGACAGTGCTGGTATCCAGAGGAGATGGAGAAGTTGTCAGGAAAGAAGGCATTGATGTAAACTTTACTTTCTTTACAATTTTGCTTGTGAATTACCTTGGCAGGAAAGATGATCAATCATACGGTAATTGTTCAATAAACCTTTAGATAAATGCACAAATTCCCTTGGGACACGGATTTTCTCCGGCAGATTGCTTGTTTGCTACATACACAGAATGGTTAATGTATCCAATAACTCTTTTAGTCTTGTTAGTTCAGGTTTTTTGGGATAAAATCTTTATTACCCCAGAGCACTGAATAGGGATATTTCCTTCTACATTAAAGCCTATATTTAAATGATTTCAGTTTAGAAGAGATATTTACTGAAATACTTTTTTTCTAAGTTGACTTACTTTGTCAACAGTGTCTATAGAAAACAACCAAGAATTTCTTTTCGTTAAACAAGGCATGCAATACCTCGAGTGTGAGAAAAGTAGATCAAGGTGAAATCCTAAAGATCATTTACCCATAATCAATGAAGGTCTCTGCATGCTTTGATTGTATTCGTATTTTTCCTGCAAGTAAAAAAATTTGCCTGCACCCTCTACCCTACCGTGTTTCCCCAAAAATAAGACCTAGCCAGACAATCAGTTCTAATGTGCCTTTTGGAGAAAAAATTAATATGAGACCCAGTCTTATATTATACAAGACTTGGTATATTGTATACCTGGTATTATATTATATTATATTATATTATATTATATTATATTATATTACATTATATTACATAAGACCCAGTCTTATATTATAGTAAAATGAGACCAGGTCTTATATTAATTTCTGCTCCAAAAGATGCATTAGAGCTGATTGTCTGGCTGGGTCTTATTTTCAGGGAAACACGGTATGTTCTTAGATATTTGTAAAATTTAGAAATCTTTGCTTGTTACGGACAATGTGGGGCTCAGGCCCTTTGCTGATACTTTTCATGTTTCCTCCTTTAACCCTCACACTATTCCCATAATACTGGTTATGTTATTTCTATTTCATAGATAAAGGAGGGCTCCTCTGGAGTATGACAGAGATTTAGTACTGCTAATAGGAACCACTTCTCTTTTCTAAAGATAAATCTAAACATCGCATCTCATTGTGCCCTCTCTCTGCAACAGCAATTACATGTGGGATTTTGAAAACCTGTTATTCCATGGTCTACTCATGCCATTTTCATTAATACTTTGGAAAAACAACCTTACTTTGAACTATTAGGTTGGTGCAAAAGTAATTGCGTTTTTTGCGATTATTAACCTTTTAAACCACAATTACTTTTGCACCAACCTAATAAAAGCCATGGATTAAAATCTGTAAGCAACATTATCCAGCAAATAGTGCCTGGGCTAAATATAAAATTAGAATAAGTATGGCACACTGAGCCATCATTATCATGTGCAAACCAATAAGAGTTTTAATACAATATATTATGTGAAATTGGCACCAGAAATTGGTGCCAGTTGATTGAGCAGGAAAGGAGTTTATTATATAAATATTTACGGGAGAACAAGCTCAAAGCTGAGTCTGGGAATGATGTCCAACTACAGGCTGCAGAACTGGCCTAAAGAGTTTCACCGTGGCCCCTACTACTGCCCCACAAGCAGTAGAGACAGTGCTGACACTGCCATTTCTACAACATGAACTTGGCTGCCATTTTTGCTAGCACATGGATTCTGTGTGTTGTCTCCTTCCTTTTTTTGAGACTTGTGGAGCCTCTGAAGTTCTCACTGTTTTTTTTTTTGAAATTTTCTATATTGATTTTTTTTTAAATTGTGATTTAAACATTTATTATGAGACCTACCCTCTTAACACATTTTTAAGTGTACAATCCCGTATTGTTAGCTATAGGAATGATGTTGTACCACGGATCTCATTTTGCGTAACTGAAACGTTATACTCGTTGACTAGCAACTCTCACTTCTGAATGTATTCTTAGGGGAGCCTAAGTCACATGGCTATATTCTGCAAAAGATATTGGGGAACCACATTTTCTGGATTCTATCTTGAGAAGACGGGATTCTTAAGGCTTCATATTCCCTAGATATGGGAAAGCCATTCTAAGGTGATAGCTACACAGAAATTAAATGTGCGAAGCAGATTTTAATGTTTATAAAACTGGGGTCCAAACGGTTTATTCTCAAATAAGGATGTATATAAAAGAATATGGCCTAGTAATTTCAAGGTTTTTGTTGAACATCACAAAAGCAGTATATAAATCTTCAGCAATGATTCTTACATTTCCTTCTTTACTCTCCTGTTTACTGCCCATGCTTTCTGTCCCCAAAGTCCCTGGAAAAGTTTGCATTCCTTGTCTCAGGGTCCTCTTACTCCCTTTCTATTCCCCATGCAAACGTCTAAAAACTGGTCTCGTAAGGAAGAGGAAGGAGAGGAAAAAGGTTAAGACAGGCTAAACTAGGATTCCTTAAGGGAAAGACTGGTGCACTAAAACTTCATATCCAATCATAGGAGGAACACTTTTAGTAGTGATATTTGAGAACCACTTGGAATAATTAACTGGTTTTAAGCAAATAGCAGATTGCACATGGCTATAAGATCTGTGGTTGAAATGTTGATTGTGATTCAAAGTGTTTTCTATATGAAAACAGCTTGGCTGAAGAGAATAAATAAAAAGGAACAGACTCTCAAGCATTTTAAAGGAAAGATCAAGGCTAGTGTTCGTATTTATGGTCTAAAAAGAACATGAATTAGATTTCAAGTTCCCAGTACAGAATTGATTCTTTGGGGGTAAATTCTACTCAGAATTACTATTATTGTCAAAAATAATTAGTTGGTTTTTGGACACTCCTGGTTAGCTCAGTGCCACCTTTTTAGGATATCCTCATGTATCTCCCATGATAGTTTGTGACAGGTGCAGTGACACTTCAAATATTTTTTTAATAAAATTCTGTTGACCCTGGCACAAAGCCATTAAACTGTCTATTCACGTTTGCTGCTCTACCAAATGAAAACCTTCAACTATATTTCAGACCAGTGTTGCTGGAGATACAGCTGGATTTAAAGACCTCTAGTGGCACTTTCTGCTTAGCTGATATCAGATGGTCTCCCTCCGAATATTGAATACGGCTTTAAATTCCTGAAGAATGCTACCTAGGATAGCAGGGATCCGTACTTCTGTCAAAAAGTATAGCTAGAAGAGAAATTTAGTAACTGAACCTAACGCCAGTCATTTGGTTGTTGCAAATTTTTTTCCTCCAGAGCATGCACACTGGGCTGCTGGCTCAGTTTCATGGAAGAGCTGAGTATTCCTGTTACCTTTTCATTTTTCCCAACTGGGGCAGCATTTACTCTTGAGTCAGTCTGAAACCTAGAACACACTATTTCAGTGTTATGCAGGAAGCTATCATTTTCATTTAACTCATAATTAAATTATAAGGCAAATAGCACTCCAGAGTCCATATACTATGAAGTCTTGAGTTACCATTTGATGTGCTTCCCTCACTTAGCCTACGCCAGTGGACCAAGGGTGGATGCCCTGGGCAGGCAGAAACTCCCACAGGACATCCACTGGGGAAAAAGCAAGTAGTCCTAAAAATCACAACTGCAGAAACAGGGTGGCGGGATTGTTGGCACATTAGATATAAGGATTTAGTGTCTGCTTTAGAAGGTCTTCATGTTGCCTTTATTTCATGTGCATTATTCAGATGTCTTAGTGATTCTCAGTGCACTTTGTTTTGTGCAATATCTTAGGTATTCAGCGTAGCTGTTTTCAAGTTTATTATGCAATATTCTGATTCATGAAAATATTCCATTAAACGCAATTGCTCATGTAATTACTTTGCTTAATCTACAGCATACTTTAATTAACATTGTGCAGAGTTCTGATTTAATCAATTAGATTTGAGCTGGTATAACTTCTCTATAAACACTTTTCATGATGCAGCAGACCAAAATAATTATCGAGAGCTAATATATGACACTACCTAAAACTAACAAATTTCCCATGTTAAGAAGAGGAAATCAAAATTTGAACTATAATTTTACTGTTTAAAAAGTAGATCCTTCTGTTTCCATTAATAATCTATTAAAAACAATCTCATTGGGAGTGTTAGAACTTAAAAAATGTGTTTTATTTGGCATCTATTCCCCAACAGTTAGACTCGACAACTAAAGATTAAACTCAAGCAAGATTCACGACTTTTGGTTTTGTTATAGACTCATTAATATCAATATCTCAATGATATTTGTTCCCCGTTGTGGGTTGAGTTTTGTCCCCTTTCCCAAAATGTATGTTGAAGCCGTAACTCCCCAATACTTCAAAATGTGACTTTATTTGGCGTTAGAATCACTGCAGATGTAATTAGTTAAGATGAGGTCATACTGAAGTAGGATGGGCTCCTAGTCCAATATGGCTGGTGTCCTTATAAGAAGACAGCCATGTGACAACACAGAGACACTCAGGGAGAAGCCTGTGTGAGACAAAGGCAGAGTTTGATGTTATGTACCTGCAACACTAAAGATTGCTGGTAACCAACCAGAAACTAGGTAGAGGCAAGAAAGGATTTCCCTACAGGTGTCAGAGGGGGCGTGGCCCTGCTGACACCTCGATTTTGGAATTTTAACCTCTTTCGTATTTCCCCGAAAATAAGAACTAGCTGGAAAAATCAGCTCTAATGCTTCTTTTGGAGGAAAAATTAATATAAGATCCCATCTTATTTTACTATGAGACTGGGTTGTATATAATATAATATAATATAATATAATATAATATAATATAATATATGACTGGGTCTTATATTAATTTTTGCTCCAAAAGACACATTAGAGCTGATGGTCCAGCTAGGTTTTATTTTCGGGAAAACATGGTAGAACTGTAACACAAATTTCTGTTGTTTTAATCCACCCAATTTTTGGTGCTTTGTTATGGTAGCCCTAGGAAACTAAAACACACAAACTAAGTTGAGAGTTACAACTCAACATAACCAGAATCTATAAAATTACTTTTAACATTGTGTGTGTGGGGGGGGGGGCAGTGTGGTGCGGGGTATTGTATCTTACTAAACTATTTTTTTTTCTAATTTTTATTGGGGAATATTGGGGAACAATGTGTTTTTCCAGTACCCATCAGCTCCATATCAAGTTGTTTTCAATCTAGTTGTGTGTGTGAGTGTGTGTGTGGTGGTGGTGGGGGGTGCGCAGCTCACTGGCTCATGTGGGAATCCAACCGGCGCCCTTGGTGTTACATGAGCATTGCACTCTAACAACTGAGGAAACCGGCCCCCCTGCTAAACTAATTTTTTAAATGCATGTGCTGTATTTAGTTGGGAGTTAATTTTTACGTTCCTAAGCAAGTGTTGACATAAATATAACACTTTTTGTTTCTAGCACCCCTCCTCATACACAACACGTAGCAGAGTACCTTGAACATAAATCACCCAACAGTACATTTTGTGGCTTAGTTGAAAAAGATTAAAAAAGACAATCGCCTATAAACATTAAAATACCCACTTCTACAACTTGAGCCATAAAGTATATACAGTGCTACTGAAATGTGAGAGTAATCATTGAAGAGAATTTACATGAGGTTCATCAAAGCAAATTTTATCTTGAATCTGTATGTAGATAATAAAGAAACTATATGCCCAGCTAGTTTGCGGATTATTCAGATTCTATATTCTCTGTTGGCCTCATTTTGACTTTGAAAAATGTACGCATAGCACCTATACTATATGAAGGGCAAGGAAAAAAATACAGTAATAGAATTTAAGTGATTGGTGTTAACTTGCTAACAGATCTTCTTACAAAGGGTATGGAATAGATGGAAATGAAGAATATAAAAAATGAATTTTGGCGTTTATCCATACATTCTTTTTCCTAGAGTAGATTATTGTTTGGTTGTTACAAGGGTGATAATGTTTGATGGGAAGGCATGAATAAACACCAGCAAAGGGTCTGGACACAGGCAGCTAACAGAATAGGAACTCAGCAGCATGCTCCAATCAAAGGGAAAAAAAGTTCCAGGCATCAGGGTCCGTGAAGGCCACCATTCGATTGTGTGCACCTTTGTTAGGTCCTTTGAGAAGCAGTATCTTCCTATTCTGGGGGGTCTTCATGAGCCCCTGACTCTCTGGTTGTTCTGGATACTTTGGCTTTCACCTGTTCTATAGGCAGAAATAACTAGTATAAAACAACCCCTCCCTCACCTGAGATCCATTCCTGCAAATATGTTTCTGGGACTTCAAGATAAAAAGATAAATTAGATTCGTAGAACATAGAGAAAACTAATATTTCCTGATTGTCTACTATAGTCTAGGTTCTGTGCTAGGCATTCCATGTGTAATTTCATTTAATACTTCTTTTAAATTTAATTTTGATTTTTTTTATTGAAACAATGTGCATTTTCTACACTTCAAAAAGACTGTGTGGTGAGTAGTTGGGCGTTCCTTTATAAAAATAATCTTCCTTTAAGAAGAATATTCTCTGTATGATATTTTTCATAATAAAAACAAAACAAAAACCAGTCTAAGTATTATAACAAGGCTTATCTTAAAAAACAGTAGTCCTCTGCTCCATCCTTCCTTCCTTCTTCTTCCCTCTCATTAATTCAATAATTCATAATCTTTTAAATTATTTCTTCTAGTGTTTACTTTTTTATTTTTAAATTAAATGAAATACTGCTATTTCTTGATTTTTTTTTTCAGGTTTAGATGCTATCTATTGACTTCCTAGTACAGTAGATGAGGATTTAGCTCTCTCCTATGCCCCCTTCTCACATATTTACCTCTTTCTAGCCTTTCAATATATTTATACCACAGTTTTGGGTGAAATTAATATTTAGGGCTAATATTGTTTAACTATATAAATATATTATGATTATATTTCTCCTCTTGTATTACTCAATATTTTCACCAGCGTTAGCAATTGCATTTTTTGTTGGTTTGTTTGCTTGGTTTTAGTTTGTTTGCTTGGTTTCTGTGCTTTTATTGCTAATTCATGCCCAAACTTTCTGATGTAAGTAAAAATTGCCTCTGAACATATTTAAGTGTTTCTGTTTCATAATCATCGTGTAGAATTTCATTTGAAGTCTTCAGTTCTCCTGCTATTCCAAGTTAGTTCTCTCAACCTTGCATACAGCACTTACTGGGACTTTTCCCTTCACTATTATTTTGAGATTTTCACCCCCATGCCTTTCTTCTATGTTGGATTTCATATTTTCTGGGATCCTATATTTTTCTCTTGGTTTACTCCCTCATTTTGGTAGAGCATATCCTTCACAAGTTTCCTGAGAAAGGTAAATTAAGACCTAAATTTTATGAAAATGTCTATATCCTATCCTGACATTTCATTGATCATTTTGCTGAGTGTAGATTTTTAGGATAGAAGTGTTTCTCAAACCTTGGAGAGCATTCTCCATTGTCTTCAGGCTTCAGTGGTGCTGTTGAGAAATTTCACGCTGCTCTATTCCACATCGCTTTGTCATCTTTTTTTTTTTCCTTCTGGAAATTTTTAGGCTCACCTCTTTATCCTGGTGTTCATGATACATCAGGTAAGTCATCTGAGAGGATTTTTATTTGCTTGTACCAAATACAGGGAGGGTATAACTGGGATTACTCTGAATTAAATTCTTGCCTAGAATTTTATCAGACCATTTAGGTACCGGTTTCCCCCGCTTTCTGAAAGTAGAGCATTCTATGAAACCTTTCATAAGCCAACAGGGTGTAAAGCAAAGAAGCAGTTCCCCAAGGACACATCTTGCTAATGGATGTATAAAATACATCGAGAGAAAGCACAGATGCTCACAGACAGAGTTCAGAGCTCTGGTGGCTTGATGCTGAGCATGGTTCCTGGGGAAGGAGCTTGGCGGGGCCACGCTTGCTGCTCAGGGTGGGCCCTGACTCTATAACTGCTCACTGCTGAACAAACACTGAATGCTATTATGCTTTTCATTTTTTTTTTTTTTGTAAAAGAGGAAATCCTCTTCAGATTTCTTTCTGTTAGTGAAAACAGGTACTAATATAGGCATTTGGTAAAAGCAAAATGGCATAAAGTGGACTTTCAATAAGTAGTCTGAATTGGGGCTGCAAACCTAGGTGAGAGTTGGCTTGGTTCCAAATTCTCTGTGGCAATTTCTCCCTTCTTTACTCTTGCCCAAATTTCAAACAGTCCATTTTCCTTGTGTTCCACTGGAGGTATAGGGGGGTTATTTGTAATTTACCCTTGGGAATCTCAGAATCCCTGTAGGACGATAATTTGCTATTGGACTTCATCTTGGAGGAGGCTTGGGCTTTCTTCTCTGCTCTCATTCTCCAAAATGCTGTGAAAATCAATTTGCGTTCACCTGGTTTGAACAATGCTTGCAGGATAAACTGCACCACTTAGCTGTCTACGTTCCTGCCTTCACTCAAGCAATGCCTGGCCTGAGATACCCTTACTTTTCTTTGTCTGGTATTTTAAAGATGGTTTAAAACATTATATTTTGTCCAGAAGTTTTAGTTATTTCCAGAAGTCCAGATATATGTCCTATCATATGCCTGGACATGAAAGTTTATATTGACTTTCTAAGCCTCAATTTTCTCATTTGTAAAATGAGGATAATAGTAGTATCATAGTATTTGAGTAATAAGGTGAGATTATTAGAGTAAAGCTCTTACTGCTCTGTGCGGCACCTCAGTGTTTACTCCTATTTTAAAAGCGTATTCTCAAAGGCTATAAAAATAAGTGCTCTATCTTGCTATACTTTTTATAGGTAGATGGTACACTAATGTCAGGGGATAAAGATGTGAATAATCCGAGGTCTTGAACATTTTATATTTATTATATTAAAGGATATAGTTCTTTCCATTTTAAAAAATTTCCATTTCAAAAGGACCAAATGATTAAACATTATTAGTAGTCTAGATATTACTTGAGAGCATGAGATTTATTTGAAGTGAAATCCTCCATTGGTACATTTCTTGAGACAAAAGAATTTGAAAATATCCCTCACCTTCATCAAATGAGACTCTAACAGGATATAAAAAGGATGTTGTTCTCTTACAACAAACTAGACTATGCTCTTATTTTACTATTATTATTTTTTTATTACCATTTTTTATTGCCACAGAGAGTTGAATTGCATGAGAAGTTCCTTTTAAAGTCCATAGACATATTCACTCCGAGCAGTTGCCCCTCTCATTAAAAACAATTTTTACCCACTGCCAAGGAGCTCTTGGGCAGAATCAGCCCTCTTTCTGGCAGTGGACTTGACGTTTGAGCCATCTCAAGGGCACTTCTTGAGCAGGTGCAATGTGATGTTCTTTACAGCTAGCATGGTCTCCGTACAGGTGGGTTTGATGAGCTTCTCTGGGAGTAAAAATCCAAAATGCCCAGTGTCACGCAGTTCAAAAGCAAATGTGTAGGGTATTCCATTTTTGTAGGCCCAGTCCATTGAGCTACCAGAACTCACATCTAAAAGTTAAAAAAAAAAAAAATTAGCCTCACTAAAGTAAGTCTGCATAATTTTCAAAAATGTATATATAGTACTTGCCTGCTAAGCTATACTAAATTCTTCCAATAAATACTGTTTCAACAAGAATGATTTAAAAGTAGTTTCTTGCCATCGGGAACATGGAATTTATAAATCATACCTGCCATCATCTGTGAGGATCGAGTCTAAGTAGTAGTGCTTTTTCAGTGTGATGACCTCAACATTTCTCAGCCTCAATTCCAATAATATTTATCCCCACCCGCACTTCATTCACCCACAAACAAAACCACACCATGGACTTTTTCCTTCTCATCACTCAGTTCTTCTCCACTTTCAAGGTCTAGAACACTGAAATTCTGTTCCCAGAAAACCTCCTCATTTCTTGGACTTTCCCTATTTTTTCCATTCCTAATGAATTTGTTCTTTATCTTTGCTTAAGTTTATAGTTCCCATATTCCTCCCAGCCTTCTTATAATTTCATTTGACTCTACGTCAGTTACTTCACTGACCGTCTCACCAGACCCTTTTACAATGCCTCCCTCAGTCCTTTTTCTGCCTTTGTTTGGCTAATTCTCAGTCCCTGGCCTCGTTTGTCTGCTTTCCCTCTTTGTGAGGGAGTTGGAGAAAGTCTTTGCTGTAAAGTCACACTAATTACTGAAGTCCTTTTCTCTTCCTGATGCTGCTCTGGGCTCCTTTGTCTAGATGCTCATTTACTGAACCTTTCTCATTCTCTTTTAGGCCTGCCCCTCACTTTCTCACTACATGCTAGAAAGTGAGAAATGTAGTGAGCATGGGTAATTAGCCCATTACCTCCTGTACTGACATCATAGCCCTCTGACTTTCTTCCTTCTAGCTCACAGGAAGAAATGTGACTCATCCTTTACGTGTCATCTTTTGGTACCATTTGTTATTGTCTTCTCTGCTAGTGAGAGGGTCCCTTCTCTAGGACCTTGTTTCATTAATGAAAACCCCCTTTATTGCATCTGCCTTGGCCAAAATGTTCAAGCACTGCTTTCCTATAGTGATTTCTTCTCATGATCTGCTATATGCCACCCTCTTTTGCTTCCTCTGGTTGCTTTGGAACTCAAAAGAGTATATATGTCACTTCTACACCCTCAACCACTTTTAATCTGGTTCTTGCCTCTACCAGTCTATGAAAACTTTATTCCTGAGGGGAACCAATGACAGCAGGCCTCAACTCCTTTTTTTTTTTTTTTTTTTTTTTTTTTTTGCCTTTTCCCCCTCAGACCTTACTTTACTTTCAACCTCTTAATAGCATTTAACCTAGCTGACAATCCTTTTTGACAGCTCTCTTTTTCTGGTTTGTGTGACCTCACAGGTTCCATCTTTTTGGCAGAACTAAAAGTGTGAATAGTAGAAGCTGACTGCAGGATTGGGCTGTCTCCAATCCCACCACCTGTGACTTCTTTCTGCCTCAGTCTCCCCTTGTGAAAAAGGGATAATACCGACATAGGGTTGTTGTGAAAATTAAATGAAATAATGTGCTTAGCATATATGAGCTGTTATTAGTTTGCATCTTCACACCCCAAAGAGCCTAGCATGTAGTTTGCAGCATAACGTGCTCTTCATAATTTTAAAATAAATTTTAAGTGAATATATGTCTCATAGAAGAATGTTTATGTACTTTTTTCCTGAAATGTATATGATCTAGCCTGACAAACACTATTATTTAAAAATTTTCAGAGCATCTTCACCTACTCAAATGATACCATTTTTTTAATGCTATTTTTGCCAGGACAAGTTAGAGATCGAATTATGTGAAGATGACACTAAATGACTTATTTCTCAGGCTCCCTTTGCTTCAGTTAAGGGTGGAGGGTAGGCTGTGTCTTCATTGTCCCTCTGGGTTAGAGTACACTGGAATTACAAACAGTAGTCATTGTAGCCAAATCAGAGACAATATGTGCCAACATTTACGTCATGGTAATGTGACAGCCTCATTTCTATGGTAACCGGTTCTTCTCAGTAAATACAATACAATACTATGACTGTGCCTTGATATCAAGCTGAAAAGTGAAGTGTGAGTAAGATTTTCAAAAATTAATGTTTTAGAATTGTTAATATATAGTGGTATTAATTGGTAATGTGATTTTTTCCATTAAAAAATTTTAAATTACCGTTGATATTCAATATTATGTTAGTTTCAGGTATACAGCATAGTGGTTAGACATTCATATAACTTAACGATGTGATCTCCTTCACAAGTCTAGTACCCACCTGACACCACACACACAGTTATTACCATATTATTGACTATATTCCCTGTGCTGTACTTTACATCCCTGAGACTATTTTGTAAATACCAACTTGCACTTCTTAATCTCTTCATTTTTTTCACCCAGCCCCCTCAATGCCCCTCCCATCTGGCAACCATCAGTTCTCTGTATTTATGATTTTGTTTCTATTTTGTTTGATCATTTATTTTGTCTTTTAGATTCCGTATATAAGTGAAAGCATATGGTATTTAGCTTTCTCTGACTTATTTCACTTAGGATAATACCCTCTAGGTCCATGTTGCAAATGGCAAGATTTCATTCTTTCTTTTTTTGGCTGAGTAATATTCCATTGTATATCTGTACCACCACTTACTTATCCAATTGTCTATTGATGGGCAAGTAGGCTCTTCCATATCTTGGCTATTGGAAATAACGCTGCAGTGAACATAAGGATGCATATATCTTTTCCAATTCGTGTTTTGGATTTCTTCAGCTAAATACCCAGAAATGGGGATAAGAGCAACGTCAGAGAGTTTACTGCCTCTGTTTTATTCTAGGAGTTTTATGGTTTTGGGTCTTACATTTAAGTCTTTAATCCATTTTGAGTTTATTCTTGCATATGGTGTAAGAAAGTGGTCTAGTTTCATTTTTTTGTTTGCCTCTATCTGTTCAGTTTTCCCAACACCATTTATTGAAGAGACTGTCCCTACTCCACTCTATATTCTTGCCTCCTTTGATATAGATTAAATGAAGATGTAGGTGTGGGTTTATTTCTGAGCTCTCTATTCTGGTCCATTGATTTATGTATCTGTTTTCATGCCAACACCATGCTGTTTTGATTACTATAGCCTTGTAGTATTGTTTGATATCAGATAGCATGATACCTCCAACTTTGTTTTTCTTCTCAAGATTGCTTTGGTTATTTGGGGTCTTTCATGGTTCCATATAAATTTTAGGATTATTTGTTCTAGTTCTGTGAAAAATACCATTGGCAGTTTGATAGGGATGGCATTATATCTATAGATTGCTTTGAGCAGTATGTACATTTTAATGATTTTAATTCTTCCTACCCATGAGCATGGTATGTGCTTCTATTTATTTGTGTTTTCCTCACTTTCTTTCTTCAGTGTCTTGTAATTTTCCAAGTACAGGTCTTTTACCTCCTTAGTTAAATTTATTTCTAGGTATTTTATTATTTTTTTTAATGCAATTGTTAATGGAATCATTTTCTTAATTTCTTTCTGATTGTTTTTGCTGTATAAAAAAGCAACTGATTTCTGAGTATCAATTTTGTATCCTGCTACCTTACTGAATTCATTTATCAGTTCTAATAGTTTTTTTGGTGGACTCTTTAGAGTTCTCTCTGTAACGTTATGTCATCTACAAATAATGACAGTTTTCTTTCTTTCCAACTTGGTTGCCTTTTATTTCTTGGTTGATTGCTGTGGCTAGAACTTCCAATATTACTTTAAATAAAGTGGTGAAAGTGGACGTCCTTGTTTTGTTCCTGATCTTGAGGAAAATGTATTTAGTTTTCACTATTGAGCATGATGTTAGCTGTGGGTTTGTCATATATGCCCTTTATTATTTTGGGGTATGTTCCATTTATTTCCACTTTGCTGAGTTTTCTCATAAATGGATGCTGGATTTTGTCAAATGCTTTTTCTGCATCTCTTGATATGATCATATGATTTTTAGTCTTCATTTTGTTTATGTGGTGTATTATGTTAATTAATTTGCAGATACTGAACCAACCTATACCTGGGAATAAATCCCACTTGGTCATGGGGTATGATTTTTTAAATGTGTTGCTGAATCTGGTTTGCTAATATGTTGTTGAGGGTTTTTGCATCTAAGTTCATCAGGAATATTGGCCTATAATTTTCTTTTTTTGTAATGTCTTTATCTGGTTTTGGGATCAGGGTAACGCTGGCCTCATAAAATGAGCTTGGGAGGCTTCCCTCCTTGTCAGTGTTTTGGAATAGTTTGAGAAGGATAAGTGTTAATTCTTTAAATGTTTGGTAAAATTCACCTGTGAAACCATTTGGTCCAGGACTTTTGTTTCTTGGGAGTTTTATGATTACTGATTTGATTTCATTAGTAGCTATTGGTCTGTTCAGATTTTTCTGTGTTTCTTCATCACTCTTGGAACACTGTATATTTCTTGGAATTTATCCATTTCTTTCAGGTTGTCAATTTGTTGGCATAAAATTGTTTGTAGTATTTTCTTATAATTCTTTGTATTTCTGTGGTGTTGTTGGTCTGTTCTATTTCATTTCTATTATAATTGTCTGTCTTTGAGCCCTCTTTTTTTCTTAATGGGTCTGGTTAAAGGTTTATTAATTTTGTTTATATTTTCAAAAACCAACTCATGGTTTCATTGATCTTTTCTATATTGCTTTTTAAGACCCTATTTTGTTTATTTCTGCTCTGATCTTTATTGTTTCCTTTTACTCACTTTGATCTTTGTTTGTTCTTTTTCTAGTTCATTTAGGTGTAAGGTTAGATTTTTTTATTTGAGATTTTTCTCATTTCTTGAGATAGGCCTGTATTGCTATAAATTTCCCCCTTAGAACTACTTTGGCTATGTCCCATAGATTTTGGGTCATTGTGTTTTCATTAGTCTCAAGGTATCTTTTGATTTCTTCCTAATTTTGTTGTTAACCCATTGATTTCTAATTTCATACCATGTGGTTGGAGCAGATGCTTGACATGATTTCAGTATTCTTAAATTTACTGAGACTTGTTCTGTGGCCTAACATGGGGTCTATTCTGGAAAATTTTCCATGTGTACTTGAAAAGAATGTATATTCTGCCTTGGGGTAAGATGTTCTAAAAATATCAGTTAAGTTCATATGGTCTAATGTGTCATTTAAGGCCACCATTTCCTTGTTGATTTTCTGCCTGGATGATCTATTCATTGATGTCAATGGGGTGTTAAAAGTTCCTGACAATGCCTATATTACCATCAATATCTCCCTTTATGTCCATCAATATTTGCTTTATATATTTAGGTGCTCCTATGTTGGGTATGTAAATGTTGACAAGGGTTGTATCTTCTTATTGGACTGATCCCTTTATCATTATGAGATGCCCTTCTTTGTCTCTTGGTATAGCCTTTGTTTTAAAGTTTTTTTTGTCTGATACAATTATTGCTACCCCAGTTATTTTTTTCCATTTTTCTTTGGCTGAAATATCTTTTTGCATCCCTTTACTTTCAGCCTGTGTGCTTCTTTCAATCCGAAATGGGTCGCTTGCAAGCAGCATATGTATAGGTCTTATTTTCTTCTCCACTTTGCTACCCTGTTTTTGACTGGAACATTTAATCCATTTAAAGTAGTTATCAATAGGTATGTAGTTATTGCCATTTTATTATTCATATATATGATTATTTCTTCTTCTCCTCCTTCTCTTCTTTCTCATTCTTCTTAAAGAAGTCCCTTCAATATTTCTTGTAATACTGGTTTGGTGGTGATGAACTCCTGTAGCTTTTTCTTGTGTGGGAAGCTCTTTACCTCTCCTTCAATTCTAAATGATAGCCTTGCTGGGTAGAGTAATCTTAGTTGTCGGTCCTTGCTTTTTATCACTTTGAATATTTTGTGCCTATCCCTTCTGGCCTGCAAAGTTTCTGTTGAGAAATCATCTGACAGTCTTATGGGAGGACCGTTGAACATAACTAACTGCTTTTCTCTTGCTGTTTTTAAGAGTCTCTCTTTGTCTTTACCCTTTGGCATTTTAATTATGATGTATCTTGGTGTGGGCCTCTTTGGGTTCATCTTGTTGGGGACTCTTTGTGCTCCCTGAACTTGTATGTCTATTTCCCTTGCTAGGTCAGGGATATTTTCAGTTATTATTTCTTAAAATAGATTTTCTGTCCCTTGTTCTTTCTCTTCTCCTTCTGCTTTCCCTATGATGCGAATTTTGTCATACTTGATGTCCCAGAGGTTCCTTAAACTATCTTCATTTTAAAGAAAATCTTTGTTTTTTTCCTCTTCTGATTGGGTGTTTACCTTGTCTTCCAAAGCGCTGATTCAGTTCTCTGCTTTACCTAATCTGCTGTTGATTCCCTCTAATGTATTCTTCATTTCCATTATTGTATTCTTCATTTCTGACTGGTTCTTTCTTATGGTTTCTATCTCTTTGTGTAAATTCTCAGTGAGTTCATCAGTTCTTCCCCTAAGGTCATCGAGCATCCTTACAGAGTTTTGAACTCTGTATCTGGTATATTGCTTGCCTCCCATTTCTTTTAGTATTTTTCCTGGAGTTTTGTTATGTTCTTTTATTTGTGACATGTTTTTTTATCTCCTCATTTTGACTGCTTCCCTGTGTTTGTTTCTATATGTTAGGTATATCTGCTACATCTCCCATTCTTAACAGGGTGGCTTCAGTAGGTGCCCTGGAGGGTCCGCTGACATAGTATCCCTGATCACATGAGCTGGGTGCTCCTTTTGGTGGGTTGTGTGTGCCCCCCTGTTGTAGTTGAATCTTGATTGCTGTTGGCATTCCAGCGAGTAGGATTTACCTTTAGGCTGACGGCCTGTGAGAACTGGCCATGATAATAGCAGATGAGGTTTTGTGGGAGGGTTGAGTCCACCTTTTAAGTGTGTCATTTGTGAAACTAATTGGGTAGTGCTCTGGTGTTGTCTAAAGCTGGTGACCCAGTGTGTTGGTTCTGGGTCCTCTTGAGAGAGACTCTGGTGCAGGCCCAGGTCAGCTGTTGCCTGTGTCTGGCCAGGGACCACCTGATAGGATCTACAAAGTGATCTGTGGTTGTTAGCTGCCTGTGCTGGGCTTGGCGGTACGTGAGAGTTGCTATGCTGTGAACCAAGGCTGGCTACCAGTAGTGTCGTGCTGAGGGCATGCTGAGGTCAGCTGGTGCTAGTTTGGCATTTGTGGACCTTTGAGAGATTTTAGGAAAGTCCACAGTGTGGGCAGAGGCCAGCCACTTGTGAGGAATAGCTCAGTTACTGAAAGAGGTTTAGGCCAGCACACGAGTTAGGTGGAGTAGGGCTTCAGGGAATCAACAAGGTGGGGCAAGGGATGTTAGCCAGTTTGATAGAGATTCAGATTTAAGGACCCCATGCCACCACCAAACCTGCAGTCTGGATGGGCAGAAGGCTTAACAAAGGAAGAGTGATACCTGCCAGCACTTGTGTCCTAGACCCTACGCCCCTTGCCCTGAAGTCAGTTAATTCAGATCCTTCAGGTATAGCCCTGGAACTTTTCGAACTGCTGTCCCTTAGCTGGAACTTAGGGCAAGGATTTGTGAGTGACTGAGTCTTGGGCCCTTTAAGAGGATGCCTAGGTCAACAGCAGTCCTCTATCTCACAGGGACTGTGTCCTTGCTGATTTCCACAGCCCGCTGTTGTGGGGACTCCTCTTCCCGGCACTAGTTCTTTGGGTGGGGGAGCCTGGTGTGGGGCTGGAACCCCTCGCTCTTCAGGGGGGATCTCCGCAGCCAAGATATCCCTCTCAATTCCTAACCACGACACATGGGTGTGGGACCAGCCCCTTTTGTATCTTTGGCCCTCCTACCAGTCTCAACATGGCTTCTTTTTAATATCCTTAGATTTAGGAGTTTTTCTCAGGTAGTGTTCAGGTGGTTCTCAAGGATGGTTGTTCTATAATTTAGTTTGATACGGTCGTGGGAGTAGGCAAGCACAGCATTTACCTACGCCACGTCCTTCTCCGAGAGTTGGTTATGTGATTTTTTTCAATACTGTATTTCCCCTTTCATGGTGGCTCTAGTGAAAAATAGTTCTAAAAAGGTCAACATGACCTCCAGAAAGGTTCATAGAATCTGAAAGAAGTTCTGATACTTAGGACATTCTCATTATTAGAATTACTTATTTGATAAGCAATGTAAATTGACAAACCAAGCTTTTCTTCTGAAGACTGAAGAAAGTGAGTGGTTAGGATAATAAGATGGGTAGATTAAAGGCATCAGAAGGAATTTGCTACCTCACTGAAAAGCAGCTTAATTGGCTGTCACTATCTATACATATACACATAATGTGTGTATATGTGTGTGTACCTCAACATGCACGCACAGATATTCAGATATTTGTGATTTCTCACTAGATTTTCCAAGTCATGTGGTCAATGAATTTTAGAGTTGGAAAGGCCCTGAGACACGATCTAGTCCAATTCCTCATTTAACAGTTATGGAATACTGAAGCCCAGGATTAATATCTTGGTCAGGATTATATCCTGATTAGTGGCAGAATTAGGACTAGAATCTATGTCTCTTGATTCTTTGTCCAAATTCTTTCCACCCACACAGTTGTTCTTTATTTCATATAAAATAAGAAATATTTTAATTACTTTTTAAGGGAAATTCAGGTGAAGGTATTATGTAAGAAATAGAATTTCATAACAAGAATGGTGGAGGAAAGGAATAAAAGGGAAGCTCTTTTCAGGCTGAAACATTACTTCATTATCTTCTCAATACCCGTTTCCATGCTTACAGTAATGACAATTGCTTAAGGAGCCCATTTTGGTACTTTCTACAGCTGGAAGATCTCAATTTAACTTTGTAGTCATTACTACATGCCTTGAATATTCTCTGCTTAGAATTTATTTAATTTTGTGCAGTGATCTTTGTGTAGTCAAGTGGTGTAAAACTAATCAGATATAAACTCCTTTCATTTTCCTTGGCTAATTTTATAGTCAAAAATTTCACTTTAGGGGGGAACACCCTTTCTCTTTTTTTTAAAGGGAAGTCATTATACAGGATATTGGTTCAAGAGATGACTCGAACACAACATACACAGATAACTTACACAATGTGCTGGAGGCAGGTCCATATTTATAGAGTACCCCATATACCGAGTAAAGTACACTTACAGCTTTATAAGCGGCAGATTCCTGTGCGGGAAAAATGGAGAAATTATATCACTTACAGTATTGCATTGACATCTTTGGAAACACTGGCATGTTGTTTGAGCCTTCTCAGTCATCATTTGAAGAACAAGGATGGGCACATTAGGGAATCCTTCTATTTAATAATAATATTATTCTTAGTTGCATGCTGCATTTTGCAATATGTTTTAGACCACGTTGTTTCCTTTGACTGATCCTCGCCACAAGCCAGTGATCAGTATCTAAACTGATCTAAAATATTTAAGCAGTATCTAAAATATTTCCATTTTACAGATGAGAAAAGGAAGGCCCATAGAGGTTAGTTAAATGAGTAGGGTGGGGTTCCTCGGCAAGGAGGGTTTGATTTGGGTAAGTGCATACATACTCATCCCTTCAGACACTGATTTTGTGTCCTGTCCTCTTTACTTTAGTTCAGAGACACCTGTTTCTATAAGTTATAAAATGCTTGGTAGGGCAGGACCCATGTCAGTCTCACTCATAGTTACATATGTAGTATTTAGCCATGTACCTGAACATAGCAGATGCTTAATCAATGTTTCTTGAATGAATGTTGAATAAACACAAATCTGCAAGAGTATCAACATAATCTTATTGACCCTTAAGTACATATGAGTACTTCAGTATACGGTCTTTAAAACACATTTGGGTCAATTAAGAAGCCCTTTAATTCAGTAAGAATGACTTCTCTTGTTTGTTTATCTCTACTGGAACGGGAACAATTTCAGAAGGCTTCATGACTACTAAGGTTACATATGTCTCTGATGGAACTCAGCCAGGTAGCTCAAAGATGTAGAAATTCTGACGTGGAACTCTTCTCACCCATGCCCCAATATCAGGAAAAATACTCAACACAATCGGCATACTAAAAGGTGAATATTCTGACATGAACTAGGATGATGGACTACCTTGGAAAACATTTTCAATGGTATAAAAGCACTACTTTTGACAAGGAGTCAGAGAAGTATTGTATGACCAGTGAGAGGAAAAGAAGTATGTTGACACCAGTATACAACTCTCCCATTTCAATTTGCCTATGAATAATTTAAAACATCAATTGAAGCACTCTGGGCACCATGGGGCTGTGTGTTGGACCCAGCCTCAGCTTCCTTGCCTCATTCACCTCAGGTATGCACAAAGCAGCATTTGCAGCAAATGCCACCCCTTACGGATATTCAGGGACCAGGCTCCAGAACCTGGCAGACAATTTATTACTGATCTCACTGATGATGACAGTTCCCTCTCAAGAGCCAACAGAAGAGGAATATAAATACCATAATGAAGTTTCTTTCTGGAGAATGTACTAAGATTTAACATCCAACAGCCACAAATATCCTATGGCAAGGACAGATATTTCTACATTGAGAAGATTACTGCATTCTGCTGGTGAGGAGCTCTTTGTTCCTCATTATTTTATTTTAGATGACTAAACCCAATGAGAAACATCCATTCAGAAAAAAAAGATAGCCACTTTGTATATTTACACAAAACATTGCATAGTTTTAGCCTTTTCAGCTCACTGCACTTCAGTACGGGTCCGTGTAGATAAAAGGTTTAGATATGATCCTTTCAGAAAAAGTGGAAACTTCAGCAAATTTTCCAAGAATTATTTTCCCAGGTGGCATAGCTAGACACCTGTTTGAGAGAGTTTAAGTGCTCTCTCTCTTCTCCATTGCTTTCTCTTTCCAATTGTCTCGAAGGACTCAGGCCTCACTTATCAGACCTCCTCTAAGTCAGGAGTATATTTTTTATTTAAATATTTTCTTATTCAAAGCAACTTTGAACGACCTAAAAATGTTAACAGAAACACAGACTCATACATATTGACAAGATTTTTGATTTTTGAGCAATTTTAATAGAACTTAATGGTTTCTGGTTAACATTCAGAGACAACCTAGCTTTTGAGAATTATAATCCTGGTTTTAGTGATTTATCTTATATGTAACCAACTAACAGGATTTCTCAACAGTGGTGTTACTGACAGTTTGGACTGAATAATCCTTTGCTGTGGGAAGCTGTGCTGTGCATTGTGGGATATTTGGCAGCATTCTTGGCCTCTACACACTAGATGTCAATAGCATCCCCCAGCCCTGTTATGACCATCAAAAATGTCTCCATCACTGTCCAATGTTCCTTAGGACACAAATTCATCCTTGGTTGTGAACAACTAATCTACTCTTTATACCACACCCTCCAATCTAAGACTAAAAGAAAATAGTCTTAGCTCCTGGTGGAAAGACAAGTTGAAAATATGGAGAATGTTCTCAGATAATATTTGTAATATATACTCCATATAATCTATTGAGAGAATATAAATAGACACTGTGCCCCATTTAGAAAAGATTAGACACTGGCCTATGGAAACATTGTGATACAAGGTGGTTAGGGTGCCAGGTCACCACCACCACCAACAACAAAAATCCTATTTGACCCACAGAGTAGCCGAAGAACGACACTATCAAATATAACCTTCACATTCACAATGTTTCTCAAGAGAGAGAATTTGCTCAGCTTTTTTGCTTGGAATGCCAAGAACAAAGTTCCTCTTTTGGACAGAATTTAAGGTTTCCCCCAGGCCTTCTTCCGATCGCCTCATGTTCCCTATTCCTTCTAGTCTGGGACATCTAGACCAGGAATTCCTGCCACCCAGACAACTGGTGCAAGACTTAGAGTTCACGATATAGGGAGAAAGGGATGTTTCTATTTTATAAAACCTTTTGAGTTCAAGTATATCATACATACAGACGAGTATACAAATTTTAAATTGATAGCTCAATGAATGATCGCAAATTGCACACACTCATGGAATGCCATCCAAGTAAGAAACAGAATATCAACAGCAACCCGCAAGCCTTCCTATACCTCCTCACAATCACTATTCCCGTCCTCTTCCTTATTTCTAACACTGTACATTACTTTGGCCTGGTTTTGAACTTGATAGGCTTTTAGATACCATAGATTCCGAGTCATACCCACTTTACAAGGAATTATGCCTGTAGTGGATAGCTTGTCAGATTTCTGAGATGAGGAGAGAAAGGAACACTGCTTTCTCACCTTCAAGTAATCTTATGCCTGAAAGGCTGTTGATTCTTAGCGCTAACTTGTCAGATACATGCCCAGAGACTTACTAGCACTAAGCAAATAGTGCTTATAAATTAAAACTTGCTTTTAATTAATGAGAGTCAGACCATAATTTATGAGCAATTATTTACTCAATAAAGTTAATCACAACCCTGCACATGTGACCGAAGCTGTAATACTAATCGAATCCATCCTGACATTTTCTGTACAACCTGTGGTAAGAATAAAAATAGGTTTGAAATGATTGCATCTGGGAAGCAGTATATAGTACAGTGGTGAAAACAAAACTGGAGTTAGGTTTGGGGCTATGACCCTTATAACTGTGTGTTCTTAGTCTAATTATTTAATTTCTCTAGCTTTCAGTTTTCTCATCTGTCAAATGGGGATTATAATAGTTTCCTACCGTACATGATTAAGAAAAATAAATGAATTAATAAATATAAAATGCTCATTAGAATAAACATTCTATATATTTATAGCATCAATATATATTTGCTCATCATTGTTTAGAACCATCTTAGCATTAGAAAGAAGCATGAAGCCTGACACACATGTACAGGGTCAAATACTCACCACACAGTTAAAATTGGGGATTGCTTCATATTTATAAGAATAGGGATACAGCAACATCTGAGCATATGCATGAAATGATAGGTAAGCCCTAATGTTCTTCTTGTGTTTTCGAAGGAAGTTAGCTACAGCTTTCACTTCCGGCTCAGATTCTGGGAAAGGTCCACAGTACGTATCATCACAAGGGTGCATAGAAGCTCCTTCATCTGCAAGTTATAAAAGAAAATGGGGTGGGGGAGTGGACAGGCAAGAAGCAAAAAAACCCACAAATCTGCATTGTTAGACTGTGATTTTTCTTTTATTTCGATAGACAGATGGTATTATTCAGCAATTCATCTCACTTCTCATTTACAGAGATCAATTACTGAAAAATCCAAGGTGATTGAAGCCTGCATGCATACATAATAGGAGGGTGGCCTAAACAGGAAATAGGTGCTGATTGTTTAACTGAGCCTGCCTAAACCACTCGAAAGAGGCAGGTAGCTCTATCAGTTGGAGAACTAATTCTATATGGTCCTCTAGAGCAGATAAGGTCTCCTACTTATATATACTCCACAATACCTGTATACTCCATATATATACTCCACAACACTCAACACACTTGCAATTAGTGTTAAATATTTACTCCTTTAACATTCGACCAATATTTACACTGTTCTAGGTGCCTGGGATACACTGGGAAACAACACACAAAAAAAATCCCTGCTCTCACAGAACCTTCATCCAACCTGGATTCTTTGTTAGACTCCAGAGCTCTGTGAAGGCAGGGACTGTGTCTTCCTTGCTGGGCTTCTGGCAACTAGAAAAATGGTATGGCAAGTGTTTAACAAATATTTTTGGATAAGTGAATGTTGGATCAAAAGGAAAGGCTTGAGGGAGGCTTAGTTGATTAGAGAGTGAGCTCTTGACAACAAAGTTGCTGATTCGGTTCTCATAAGGGATGGTGGGCTGCGCCCCCTGCAACAAAGATTGAAAACAGCGACTGGACTTGGAGCTGAGCTGCGCCCTCCAGAACTAGAGTGAAGGACAACGACTTGACTTGGAGCTGATAGGCTCCGGAAAAACACAATGTTCCCCAATATTCCCCCCAAAAAAATTGAAAAAAAAAGTCTTAATATCTGTACAGGTGTCTGGTAAGATATAAATATTGACATATCAAGAACATGGAAACAAGACAGAAATAATTCCACAGAACATGGCAAACCAATTTCTATTATATTTTTAGGTTAGCAACATCCAAACTGGTTTTGTAAAACCCAAGAGGCCTCTGCAGTTATCTTGGTGGTCAGATATGGTTCAGTTAAGAAATCCTTAAAACTAAATTTTAATAATTTTTGAATTAAGAAATTACATCATATGAATCTATGAAGGGGAGGAAGGAAAATAAGATTCAGTATAATAATCACAAAGTATTAAGGTTCCAAGAAATTTTGAAAATAATTACATTTTCCCATAGTTATTTGCCATTCTGGGTCATTATGATCCCTCACATACCCCTAGAAAACTATGTCTTTCCATAAACAAGTGGAAAATGTTTGGTGACTCTGTGACACAGTCTAATTCTACAGACATGAAAAGAAACCAAGTCAAATCAGACTAAATCTTGAGGATTCAGGCCTTCAGCATCACATTAGTGGCAAATCTGTGAAGACACACTGCCCCTGGCTAGGCTTGCAGAGCTCATGCTTTATTCAAGGATAACACACCAGTGGACCTCTTAAACCACCTCGTGGCTCTGTAGACCCGCCTGCGAGAATCAGGGCCCTGCCATGCAAAGATGGCTGGAGCTCCGGGAACCTCCACCATTCCTTCCTTTAGGGGTAGGTTTGCTGCAGCTGCCAGGCGCACTGCAGGACACCCAGGCTTATTATCAAGGAGTTCCTCGCACAATGGGCTGGACATCCTTGTCTTGTTCCTGGTCTTAAGAGGAATGCTTTTAGCTTTTCCTCATTGAGTATGATGCTTAGCTATGGCTTTTAATATGGCCTTTATTATGTTGATATATGTTCTTTCTGTTCCCACTTTGCTGAGAATTTTTATCATAAATGGATGTTGGATTTCGTCAAATGCTTTCTCTGCATCAATTGATATGATCATATGATCTTTATCCTTCATTTTTTTAATGTGGTGTATCATGTTGATTGATTTGTGGATATAGAACCAACCATGCATACCAAAAATAAATCCCAATTGTTTGTGGTGTATGATCTTTTTAATGTATTACTGAATTCGGTTTGCTAATATTTTATGGAGGATTTTTGCATCTAAGTTCATCAGGGATATTGGCCTATAACTTTCTTTTTTGTAATGTCTTTGTCTGGTTTTGGAATCAGGGTAATGCTAGACTCATACAATGAGCTTGGTAGTCTCCCCTCCTCTTCATTTTTATGGAATATTTTGAGAAGAATAGATGTTAATTCTTTTTAAAATAATGTTTGGTAAAATTCACCCTTGAAGCCATCTGGTCCAGAACTTTCATTTGTTGGCAGCTTATTGATTATGGATTCAATTTCATTAGTAGTAATTGTTGGGTTCAAACTTTGTTTCTTCTTGATTCAGCCTTGGAAGATTGTATGCTTCTAGAAATTTATCCATTTCTTCTAGATTGTATCACTTCTCAGCCTTTTGGTAAGATCAAGTGTAGAATCTGTTCTTATCAGTTTAATATTTTTTCATTTTGAATGTTTGTTTTTCTTTTTATTTATAGCTTTTCAATTGTACATCAACGGAATCATATCAACAATTTTTTTGCATTGTTGTAGTGTTTTTAAAAATTATGTATATATAATAAAATTATGTATACATAATATATATATAGTAGTTGTTAAATTCACATGATCCAAAATTTAAAAGTTTTAAAAGGATTGCCGTTTTAAGTTTCATAGATTTTTTCAGATTGTTTATGAAGCTTGTTTGTTACTATTTATACTCCCAAAAGTAGTGTATAAAAGTGCCATTTCTCTTCAATCCCTAACAATACTCTACAAGTTTATCACCTTTTGATTTTTGCCAGTTTGATGGCAAGAATTTAATTTTCCTTCCTTTCTGCAAGTGTTTCTGAGCATATATTTGTTTTCTATTAGACTCTTCTATGAATTGCTTACTTGTGATCTAAGCTCATGTTATTCTCTCTTGGGCTGTTTATTTTTTCTTAGCCATGTATAAAATAGCTTTGTGTAGATACTCATCTGTCACCTGCATTGCATGTTATCCTCAAATTTGTAATTTTTCTACTTAATTGTTAATGGGAGTTTATATCATTTTAGACATTTAAAATTATATATAATCACTATGTCTTTTCTTTTTCAATGGCTTTCGGGTTTTCTGTTTTAGTTAAGAAAGTTTTCAGTATTCTTAGAGATTATAGGTAATTTATAGTTTTACTTCTTCTGGATTTTCTTTTTATACATATGTAACATATGATTATACCTTCAGTTTTTAAAATAGGGATAGCCAATTCTGTCAGCATCATTTAGTAAATAGTCTGTCATTTTCCCTCTGAATTGAAACACTACCTTGGTCATATATTAAAAGTCTACTGCATGTGTGGATCTATTTCTAGATTTCCTGTTCTGTTCTGCTGATCCGTTTGTCTATTTCATATTGTTACCCTATCAATCTATAGTAGAATTAAAGTATGCTCTGATATCAGGCTCTGATATTGGCTTTTTAGGGTCTATTTATTTTTTCCTGTAAACTTTATGACCGTTTTACCAATTGCAAGAGCAGAAAACAAAATGAAACCCTATTGAAATTCTAACTGGGATTACATTCAATTTATACTGATTTTGGGAGGATATTATTATATTGAGTCACCCAATATAAAGACATGTTATGCTATTCCATTTGCTCAGATTGTGCTTTATTTTCATTTACATGTTAACATTTTCTTTAATATGTATCTATTATTGTTCTTGTGAGTTGATAACTGTTTTCAAATGGTCATTTCAGAGCACTATATTAGAAGTCACTTCATGATACTATCAGTGTTCTTCCCATCCTCTCTTTTTCTGTCCCCCACCTCCAACTCCATGAAATATAACTGGGAATTAGTTCCCCAGCCTATACCTTTTAAACTTCATTTTGGAGGATTATGTGCTCTCAAAATAAAAATATGACTCATTGAGTAAATCTTATATTCAATATTATATGTTATATATATATACAGTATACACACATAATGTATATTTATGTATATATATGGTGTGTGTGTATACATACACCACACACACACACACACACACACACACTATATAGTGTTCTGATAACTTTTAAAGATATAGGCCTACCATTTATTGGGAATAATGAATAATAGCTCTATTGACATTTCCTTAGAAAATCAGACCCTCTTCTAAATAACTGAACATTCTAAATTGCTAAAGATAAATTACTTGCTTTTTCAACTAACAAAGGGTGGAATTGCTGTTTTTTGTCCTTTATATGGGGAAAAAAACTGAACTTCATGATTTTCTCCTTTAAGATTCAGTAGCCAGGGGGATAAATGTTTGGTACTGAAAATGGGACCAGCTCTATATGTCCCTTTTGGAGAGGAGAACAATCAGGGCTGTAGGTGGAGATGTGAGTGGTGAGTATCTAGCCTTGTGTCCCTGGCCGTATACCTCAGTGAGACACTCCTGTTGACCCAAGCTACTAGCCTTATCCTAGGCATGTTTACTAGAACCAGCCAACACCATTCTTCTCTGGGTAGGTTTGAGGTTCTTATAACATCCCGTACTAGCATAGGTGGTACAGATTCAATATCTGGTGGGAAGAGTGGCAGGGTATAGAATAGAGAATAATTCTAGGGATGACTGGGTATAAATTGGGTAGCATTTATGTTGTACAGTAGTTATTTATTTACATGGACTCTCCTTTCCTTTAGAGGGTGAGCGCCTCAAGGAGACGTCGTGCGTTATTATTCCCAAGTACTTAGCAAAATACCCTTGCTATCCTTTAAGCATTGCTGAATGAATAAGTGGAGATTACCCAGATCAGAGAAGGTCCTTGCACCTAGGACTATTATTACATGGGACTATTTCTTTGATTAGACAACTGAACCCCAGGTCATCTCCATGGAAGCTGGGAATATACAAGGGCAATATAACAACAAAAAAGTCTTCAAAAAGCCTCTTAGACCACGAGAACACTTTTTTTTACCTAAATATTTCTTGAATAATTTCAAATCTGCAATGCTGAGCTTCCCCTAAGTTATAGGTATTTTAACAGATGTTAACAGTTTCAGAAAGGAAATGAGGTACTTAAGAAATTCTTATGTACAAGTAATGAGCCCCTGATTGTTTAGGCACGTGGGTACAAATCCTCCCTTGCCCCCAGAAAATACAGACTGATAACTTCATGGGTAAGCTTTAAACAAGTCATAGGAGAAATAGGGCTATTAAATTTCCTTTTAGACTGCATAAAAACTGGTAAGCTTTCTTCCAAAGAATGAATGGAGAGATATTTGCAACTGGAGAGGACAGTTTACAACAGGAAGGTTTTGATGAAGATGCAGAGAAAGCATATGTATGTGCAGGATGGACAGGGCCAGAAACAGTAGAGCCTGGCCAGCAAAGCAGGGGAAAGTGACTTCGGAAGAGCCCGGAGCCTGGCTTTTCACAGAGCTTGACCTCCTGCTTAAAATATTCTCCTCCCTTGGTTTTTGATACATTATTCTTTTATGTTTTTCTTCTAACCATTCTTTTTTCAGTCCTTTTTATGGGTTTCTCTTCCTCTGTTAGTCCCTTGAAAGGAAGAGTACCCAATTATTCTGCCCTTAGTCCATTCTCAATTATTTCTCTTTTTAATGAGTATGGCTTCTTCAACTACTATTTGTATGTTGATACTTCCATTTATTCACAAGTATTTATTTTGCACATATGCACCACACACTGGCATACATTAATGAGCAGAATAAAGTTTCCTGCCTTGCAGAGCTTACACTCTAGTGGTGGTGCTAAGGGTCAGGGGAGACAATAAACAATAAATGCAGAGAATAAGTGAGTTGCACTGTGTAGTAGGACAGTGTTATGGAAAAGAGAAAAAGGTAGAAGAGTGCAGAAAAGATCCAGGATTCTGGGGAGGTGGGTTGCAATAAGATGGAGATGATGGTTATTCTCAGAAACTGACTTTTGAGCAGACTTGAAGAATACAGGGAGTCAGCCATTGCATCTGAAGAAGAGTGTTTTAGGCAGAGGGAAGAGCTAATGCAAAGGTTCCAAGGCAGGCCTGGAGTGTGTCTGACCAGTGTGGATAGAGCCACATGTTGAGGGGAGGGTAGAAATAGATGAGATCAGACAGTCATTGGGGGCCCACATCATATGAAGTTTTATAGGCTCTTTTATGTCCTTTGGGTGAGTAAAATGGTTAGCCATTGCAGCATGTTTTGCTGAGAACTGACATCATCTGACTTATAGTTCAAAGGTTCTTTATAGCTGAGGACAGTGTGTGTGTGTATGTGTGTGTGTGTGTGTGTGTGTGTGTGTGTGTGTGTGTGTGTTGTAGGGAGGGTGTGTGCAAGGATAGAAGCTGTGAGACTGGTTTGGAGGCTCCTACAACAGTCCAGGTGAGAGCTGATGATGATGGTTTGGACCAAGGTGGTAGTAATAGAAGTGGTCAGAAATGGTGGAATCTAGAGCTATTTTAAAGGTAAAGTCAAATGGGGTTTCCTAATGGATTAGATGTAGGGTATGTGAAAGAGAGAGAGAGAGAGAGAGGAAAGTTAAAGATTTTTCCATGGTTTTAGGCTTGAGCATCTGGAGGGTTGGAGTTGCCATCAACTGAATTGAAAATGGCTGTAGGGAGAACAGGTCTGACAAAGCGAAGATCAAGTGTTGAGTTTTGGATATTTTGAGTTTGAGATGTCTATTAGTTATTTCAGTGGAAATGGCAAGTAGATGTTATATATAGGAGTTGGGGAGAATATTTTGGTCTATTAAATGTAGGAGATATACATTTGGGAGTCATAGACACATCGCCGAGGATGAGATATCTAAAGGAATGAATGTGGATAGAGAAGAAAAAGGTCCAAGATTGCATGACTGAACCTTAGGCATTCCAATGAAAAGAGTTTAGGGGGAAGGAGAGGAGCAAAACAATTAATTAATTAATTAATTAAACAAAATAAAAAGAATAGACTGAAACAAAACAAGCAACCAATGAGTTTGGAAGAGAGTTTAATATTCTGGAGGCCAAGCAAAGTTAAATGTATTGAAAAAGAAAGCATGTCCACTTTGTCAATACTACCGAGAAATCAAGTAAGATGACATCAAGATTTGACCATTGTATTTAGCAATAGGGAGAATGGTTTGATGGACTTGCGAGGGTATAACGCTATGTTGGAATGAGCTTAAGAGGGATTTGAAGGAGAGGAACTGGCACTGCAAAACGGAACAAAGAAATAGGGCAGTAGCTGGTGGAAACAGTTGAGATGAGAAGGATTTCTTTTCAGATGGGGGAATAACATGCTTTGATGCTGATGGGAAAACTCCAGTAGAGAACAAACAAACACCCTAAACCAACCAAGCAGACAACAGAACAAAAGAGATGGGATAATTCCTGGAGTAATATTCTTGAGTAGGCAAATCAATGACTCCTGAATCTCTATCTCAAGTTTCAAATTCATGTATAATGTAGCCTTCTGGATATTTCCATCTGCTTGTCTCAGAAGCTCTGAAAGCTCAAGATATCCCTATATGGAATCATCTTTCTCTTTCCTAGCCATCACTAATCTTTTGCTATGTTTCTTAACCCATGTTTCCCTCATTCATCTAGCAGCCTAAGTCAGAAACTTTGGTGGAACAATTCTAGAGATTTTCTTCTCTTTCACCTCTCCATCCAATTGGAGAGCAAATTCTGTTGATCTGACCTGCTAAATCTCTTTGGGCCTGAACTTCAGGCCCTCATCCTTATTTCTGTACATTATCAGAACAGTCCCTGCCTTTGGTTTGGCTGGCCTACCTTCAGTTCAGCCTTCTCAACAATGTCACTGTAAACTTTTAAAGACAGAAATCGGATCTTATCACTCTGCGGCTTAACCTTCTTCAGTGATTGCCTTCTGGACAAAATTCTGAAATCTTCACTATGCCCGGAAGGCCATAGAGGTAGTGCGATCAAAATGTTTGAATGGGGTAGTCATATGTATTATAGTTTATTGTGTGTGTGTGTGTGTGTGTGTGTGTGTGTTGTGTGTGTTGCATGTATGTTTTCTGTCTTAAGAAACAATTTGTGATTTTTGCCCCATTGCTGTACAGAAAGGACTGTGACTGGTATTTTATACCATTTACTAGGTAATTTCATGTACTTTCCATGGCTCTGAAATAGTTTCAAAGTTCCATAGTTTTCCCCTTCCTTGGAACTCAGAGGGTCATGCTTCTTCCCTCTGACCAGATGCTTATGGGATAAGGTCTTTCATGTTCTTGTTTGGTCAACCTGCTTGAAATTTTAGCTTCTACTACTCTGCCTTAAGCCTTCTGCTTTAACTCCTACTAAACTACTGGTCATTTTCCAGAGTTTCCATACCCTTTTTGCCTTTGTGACTTTGCACATGATGTTACCTCTGCCTGAAACATCTCTTTTCTTCACAATCTGATTTTTCTTGTTCTTCAATGCTCAATTCAGTTATGACTTCCTCTCAGCATCTTCTCCAATGCCCCTAGGCTGGGTTAGGTGCTCTCCTATATGTGTCCAAACACCATGCATTTGTCATGAAGCTTAGTATCCTGTGTTAAAATTGTATGCACACCTATTTCCCTACTCGTTGGGCCTAGCCCAGTGTTTGACAAATATTGGGTACCTAATAAAATGAAAAAGAATTTTATTTTTTGATTAGCATGCACAAGCTAACCTGCATAATATATAATATAATAAGAACGGCCATGCCTCAATTTAATGCTGTTTGCCTGAGAAGTATATTAGACTCTGGAATACGCTAGAGCATTTCATGGTATATTTTATGGACTGGCATTCTGCCAATGTTATTTACCGCAGATTTAAGTATTGATTTAGCAGAATGGGGTTTCACATTCAAAATGCTATCTGCCTGTCTTTTTCTTGGAATTTTTGCCTTACTCATCTCCTATCCCAATCCTGTCTAAAAAAATTAAAAAAAGCAGAATCTGAAAAGCAGAGCCTCTAAAATGAAAAGAAATTAATTCAGGTGGAAGGAAAGCCACTAAAATGATCTAATTTTATTTATAGCCTTTGGGGGGCAAGATCCAGGCTTTACTAAGATGCAAAGGAACAGCTCACAAACATTATTGAATATTAAGTCCCTGCAGGATTTTAAGTAGCTGTGTTGGATACACAATTTGAAGAGCCCTATCCAGATCTAGCCTCAATCACACAGATTCTGGTCTGAAATATCTGCTGTACTACAGAAGATGAAAATAGTGGAGAGGGAAAACACCAGACACAGCATTTCAAGAAAACAAGTAAAAAACACCAGATAAAGGATTCAATATCCAGGAGACAATGACGAAACATACTTGTAGGGGAAAAGGAACAAGAAGCATTAAACCTAAAACTTGAGGTTTTAGGAGCATGAGAATCAAAAGGTGATTCATTTTCCCTTAGTTTATGGGAGCCAGTATATTGTTTCTGAGGCGGAGACAAAATTCTTTCCCATCTTTGCATGCAGAACAACTGCAGAATATATAACAGATCTCTGCAGTGCAGAGGGGAGTGATTTTAGTCTTGTCAAATAAGACAGCATACATCTCTGTTCTGAACGTCTCAGCAATTTAACTTCCATACCACACTTCACCTCTTTAGTTTTTGAGTACTGAGATGCGAAACTCTACAAGGACCACATAAATCTAGAAAGGAGACAAGACGTGCACCTATAAGGAAATTAGAGGACAAGGCAATGTAGGTATAATACATTTGTAAAGCGTGCAGTGCAGACTAAGTGCATGGAGCACAAAGGATGGAGAGAAAGCAGGAAGGATTGGAAGCCCTGGGGAGGATGTAATGGCAAAGAGTCTCGCTGGGATTCAAGATGGAAGGGACTCGAAAAAATATGACTTCACCAAAAAAAAAAAAATAAATAAATAAAGGTTTTGCTGCTTTCTATGAACCTTAGTCCTTCTGGATGGCAAAATGAGGTTGGAGGTACACTTTAGAGAAGAAATGGAGAAAGGGGGGGTACTAGAAGCAGCAATGGACTGAAAAATCCCACAACTGGGTTGTAGTCAGAAGTAGTGTACTATGAATGAGTTCAGTGACAGGCATGTCACTACTCTGGCTACATTTGTTGTGGGTGGCTTAGGGACCCAAATTGGTGGTTCTCGTGGTGTTGTGACAATGTGTTGCTATCAGTTGGGGGAGGGGTGGGGTTGTCTTGCAGTAGCTAGTCACATGCTATAAAGTTATTTAACTAAAAATATTGGTTTAGTTATCCTGATAAATAACTCTTAATTTACTCGAATACACCCTTTTAACAGGAGGAGAGTAGGGAGAGAAAAAAAATGATTAGGGTGGGTGTGCCTAGAATAAAAACCACAGGTGTTTATTCTCTTCATCAGTTGGGTGTGTGGTAGTGGGGGAAAAAGCCGAGAACTGTTGGATAGAAAATGATTGTTAAGAGCAGCATTGATAGTTCATGGTTTCAGTCCAGATGAAAAAAAGTTCCAATGTAATTACATACTTATTTTTCCTTCACATCCTTAGATTCTGTTCTAAATGTGAAATTGACATTTAGTGATAGAAGTTGTGTGACTTAATTGATTTCTGTTTTTGTATTTAGAGGCAGTCTCCAAGAATGGATTGCAATCTAAAACTTAGTTGGCAAGCAAGTTGCTTAATTTTCAGAACATGCTTTTTCTTAGGTAAAAATTTCCCTCCCTGCCTAAGGTCCTCCAACCCCTCCCAAATCTGCTTCTGCTCTTGTATTACAAATCTTGGTGTATGGCACCTGATTGCCCAAATTGGAAATCATTTACTCCATCCAACAATATGCAAAGAGCTGCTGGTGCCATTGTGTTAACTTCTCTCCAATACACCTAACCCAACTACTACTGTTTTAGTCAAAACTTCCCTGGACTATCGTATGGGTTCCCTGACTCTAGGCTCATCTTCTAGAGTCTGTATCAGAAGTCCTGAATTAATTTTACTGAAATGCAAATTTTACTTTGTAATTCTTTTGCTTAAAGCTTTCCAATGGTTCATCACAGCCTTCAGGAGAAACGGGCTGGATTGGGGCCTTTTCTCTATACCCCTTGTGGTTGGTTGAATAATGGCCCCCAAATATTGCCAGGTCCTAATCTATGGAATCTGTGACTGTTACCTTATATAGAAAAGGGCCTTTGCAGATGTGATAAAGTTCTTGAAATGGGGAGATCATTCTGGATTACCTGGGTAGGCCCTGAATGTAATCACATATATCCTATAAGAGGGAAATTTGATGATAGACAGAAGAGAAAGCTATGTGATGGAAGCAGAGGGAAACGGAGTCAGAGAGGATGCTATGTCACTGGTCGTGAAGGTGGAGAAAGAGGTCACAGGATAAGGAACACAGGTGGCCACTAGAAGCTGGAAAAAAAAGAAGGAAACGGATTCTCCTCCTAGAACTTTCTGAGGGAGTATGGTTTACCGTACCTTTAGCCTGGTGAAATCCATTTTGGACTTCTGGCTTTCAGAAATGCAAGAAAATAAATATGTGTTGTTTGAAGCCACCAACTTGGTGGCCATTTGTCAGAATGGCAAAAGGACACTAATACACTCTTATAAGCACCCTTTAATTATCCTTACACAGCATTTATCAGTTTAGCGTAATTGTATTTTTACTAAACTGTCAATCTTCTTGAGACTAGGAATTATATCTTTTTCTTGTTTGTATCTGCTCTGCCTAGCAGACTGCCCTTAAAAATATTTATTAAAGAAATTAATGAATTTATCAATATGATTCAGACTAGAGGATACCCCCAGGAAATTCTTTTTTCTCTTATTAACATTCTTTGGTTTTTGGATCAAAGCCCTTAAACTGGATATACAGGGGATTTTTTATTTTTTTTGTCTAACGATCTTAGGGTCTTCTTTAACTCCCACAGTGTCCCCATCTGTCCCTCTCTTTTCTAGTTAGTCTCCGAGTTCCCTCCCACCTTTTCCAGCGTCTTCTCCTTTCTGCCCCTACCTAATTTTGGCACTCATAATATCTCACCTCGACAACCCCAGGGCCTCTCAACTGGTCTCCCTGCCACCACATGCTTTAATCCATCCCTCCTACTGCTATCATCACTGAGTTTTTCTAAAACCCAAGTAGATCACGTTATTCTGCCAACTCCTGGGAAACCCTCATTGGCTCGTCATGGCTAACAACATTAGCCCCGCCCCATCCTTCCACCTGGAGCCCAAACCCCTACTGATTGATGGTTTTCAGGCTTATGCTCGTCTGTCACCTCATAAGCAGCCTCAGCCCCAGCACCACCCTTCCCAGAGCCGGTTTCTGCTCCATTACTCCCTCCCACATTTCTTTGCTTTTGTTCCTCCTGTTCCTTCAGCCTCAACTGTGCAGCTCCTCTCTTGAAACCTATTGAAATCCTTCCAGGCCTGGAAGGCTCCGTTCCAAAGCCGCCTGTCTGCAGCTTTCCCTCTCTCACCCCAGTCAGAATTTCTCTTTCCTCTCTCCTCTGTGCGAGACATTCATACCTCTAGGTACCAGCTCTCACTCAGTCTCAACTCACGGCTAGTCGTTAACATGCCACGCTCCCTCACTGGGCTGCTACTTCCCAAGAACCAGACTTGAATAGCCTTCCTATTTGCCAGCCATGGTGCTTTGCTCATAGCAGGGGCTCAATAAATGTTTACTGAGTGAATCTGCCACATAGTAAGGTTCCTCTTAGTCTATCACGTCAAAATTCCATTTGTGTTTCATATTTTAAAGCAGTTTCATCATAACTTAAAGTTACAATAAAAGACAAGAGATTGCACAAGAAGAGCTGGAACAATGTTTTCTAGGTCTCCCGCATACCTTAAAATACATGCAAATAAAATCATACCTGAGAATAAGAATATACTTGAGAATGAGAATAAGTAAAAAGAAAAGGGAATCAATAGTTTTGAATCATATTTGTCTTTGATTGTTGCCAATATACCTTCCCAATGTAACAGTGATGAATGAGATGAATTAGTGCTATTTTTGTTGTGGAACTTGCTGGAATCTCTCTCTCAGGATGACACAGGCTAGAATGACATGCCAGAATCTCATTTTAAATAGATGTCAGTGTAAGAAAATAGTTATTGTAGTCTAATGAAATATGTCACACAAATTAAAATATTTTTGCTGATGTACACTTTTTATTTCTCCACATAATAAAACAATACATTTTTGTAAAATGTTTGAATCAGTGTAAAACAATCTTTTCTTTTGTTCTCTTTCACAGCCAACACCCTTAGGTTCCCCTAAGGTCAAGAGAGATGACAGGGAGGCCAGAGACACGAAGGGCAGTGCATTTGGTGTTTAATAACAGATTAAATAATATGTAATTAGGTGGGAACTCTAACTTTGCATTTCCCACACCCGGTGGGGGGTGGTGAGTGGGGGCAATGAGCAAGGTGGTGAAAGGAGTATAATATGATTTCTTTAGAAGCCCATGGGCTGCCTCTTTTTGGTCCCACTTCCCCATGTTTTTACTAATAATAACTAAGCTAAATAACAGAAATTAATACAAAAGGAAAAATGCTCTGAATGGTGGTAGTACAATTTGGAGCTTGATTTCAGTTAAAATTTTCTTTTTAGTTTTTTTCAGAAAAGTATGTTGACTTATTTTTGCTATTTTTAATTGTTTTGAGTGGCCAATGAATGTCCATGATTATGCCACGTAGCTTGCTCCCTCCTTCATCTGTCTTAGCCATCCATTTCTTTTCCCTAGAGGCAATTACTTTTACTTCTTTCTTGTATTATTCCAGGGTTAGCCTATGCATTTATAAGCAAAATGTCACATTTATTATACCCATTTGTGGAAAAAATGTTTTTTTAACACATATAGTGGTGTTCTTTATATACGTATTTTAATTTTAAAACTTGCTTTGTTCAACTAGTGTGCGTATGCAATCCTGAAGATTTTTCATATCAGTACATAAAATAGCTGTCTAATTCTGGCTATTTCTGTCTATTTCACTGTATAATTGTAGTCTAACTTACATAACTAGTCCTTTGTTGATGGACATTTGGAATGCTTCTAATCTCTTGTTGTGATAAAGAATGCTGCAATAAGTGTCCTTGTACATATGTTATTTTCCACATATGGGATGATAGCAATAGGATAAATTTCTAAAAGTAGAATTACTCAATCAAAAGGATATGTATTTCTTTTATTTTTTAGACATTGCCAAATACCTTTCCACAGAAGTTGTACCCATTCACACTCAGGAATGTATAATATTGCCCATTTCCCCATATCCTTCAAATTTTATTCTCTTTCTGTCTTTTAACACAGAACTGTTGCATAATGAAGTTACAAGAATATCAATAGGTCTAAATTAGATGATCAGAAAATGGTTTTGTTTCAAGTGTCATTTGAACATAGATAGGTAGAGAAAAATGTACTTGAAGAAGATTAGAAACTGATTCCTTGGTCTAAAGAAACATTCCAAAGTAGCCTCCATACAGAGTACCTGCATATATTAGGCGCTCAGTAAATGTTTGTTGAATGACTCCTGTGACTCTGTTGAGTTTTGCTAAATTTTCAGTGCTACAATAGGATGGCCTAACTTAAAGTCTCATAGTATCAACAAGATCATATATTTAAATGGTATTTGTCTCAGTTTCATATCACTCTATGCATATTTTTAAAAATTCATGTTTATTGATTGGTCATTTGGCTAATCACTTGTAGATTATATGGGAAATATAAATACAGAATGCATACTATTAAAAACAAATTTGTTCCTCAAAGTGGGATTCTAAAATTAAGTTTATAAAACATTTAAAAGAAGAAAACCCAACACTCGTCCTCCACTTCCAGTATTTTGGTATATTTTCCCCCAGTCTTGTTTTTTTCTTTCTGTGTTAGTATATGAATATGTATATATCATACACATTTATTTGTCATATGCACATATAGAATCATCATATATTTTATAGAACTATGTTCAATTGAAAAAAGTTATAGCCAGAATTAGACTCAATATTATATACTTTTTATTTTTAAATGAACTTCTTATCCGTTTTTATGGCTTTCTAAAATTTCATCAAATGAGTATAAAATTGCTTAACCATTGCCCTGTTCAATATTTGGGTTGTTTTTAACCTTTTATTATTATAAATTACACTATGGTCAGCAACTTTTTCCTTATAATTTATTTTCAAAATGGAATGCTTAGACCAAAGCATGTGCATAGGCTTAAGGTCCTGCTTTGACTGTGTTCTTTTCACTGTTCATATGGACTGATCTGAGCTGCCTGCAAAGCATCAACTACCCCCTAGGTGTTAAGGACCTACAAACCTATATGATAAGACGAGACCATGTTGACTACTTCAAATCTATATCCAGTTACGGATTGCACATCTTCCCCTCGATTCCCACAAGCGCTTCAAATCCGCTGCTCAAAGTGGATTCATCTTTGCCACCCTATCCTCACCTCTTCCTAGATTCCATATCTTGGTAGACCATGCTCTGTTGCAACTCTAGCCAGAAATGGTCATCTTACACTCCTCATTTTTCCCTCTAAACTTTGTCATCTACATCTCATTGGGGTCTAAGGGAATGCTGCTGGTTTTGCATTTCTCGTGCGTGTGCCCTCTCCATCCTACCACTTCCTCCTGGATTATGATCCTGCTGTAGTTGACTAACCTGTCCTTTGGCTGACACTCCTGCTCAAGTGACACTCAGAGATCAGTCATTTTCTTCACAGCTTTAAAAGCTCCCAATTATCCCTTCTTTTAAAGGCTTTAAATTATTTAGCATTTGTTAAACTTTTCCACCAAAATACCCCTAACAGGCAAAGTCAACATACCGTGTTTCCCCGAAAATAAGACCTAGCCGACAATCAGCTCTAATGCATCTTTTGGAGCAAAAATTAATATAAGACTCAGTCTTATTTTACTGTAAGACCGGGTATACTATACTATACTATACTATACTATACTATACTATACTATACTACACTATAGACCGGGTCTTATATTAATTTTTGCTCCAAAAGATGCATTAGAGCTGATTGTCCAGCTAGGTCTTATTTTCAGGGAAACACTGTAGATTGTAAGTCCATAATTTTGTTTCACCTTAAAAATTCATGAGGATTGTCTGGTCCATTCAATTATGTATTTGTGTTTGTTCAAACGTAAAGTAATTCTGTTTCTGAAATCTTCAAATGAAATTGATGTTCCCTAAAGGTATGTTACAACTTTTTGTGACTCTCTTTTTGTATATGGATGTAATTCCATATACATATAACCTCAGTTTGACAGGCACAGCTTCTAGAATAAAATCAGAGCTTAGCACAGCTCTGAATCTCAGTATGCCTATCATGAACACTGGGACCTTTTCCTGCCACTTCTCTCACCAGTTGACTCAGCCATGCAGGGCCACCTGCCATCCACCCTCACAACACCCGTTCTGTTTCATGCTGCATATTTTCCTCAAGGACCTACCTGTTTCCTTTATCTGGATGCCCTCCTGACTCTGAATTCTTTGCTTTACTTACCTCCTGCCCCACAGTTTGGTCTACCTGATGACAAATATATTTTTTAATATTTAAATCTATTATCTCTTCTATGAACACTTTTTTGACTTTATCAAGTAGAACTGAACTGGTCCCTTCTTTTTCTTTATCTCCACTGTACCATACGCATATCTATATATGTGTACACAGATATGCCATACATATTTCTACATAGTGTCTATAACATTTTATTTTGTGTTTTTCTTTCCTTTCCTCTTCACTTTTTTTCTCCTTCCCTCTTTCTCCTTTTTCTTTTTTCTCTTCACCTAATCCAACCTCAATGATTTTAAACCCGATCAGGACAGGGAATCTGTTAGATTTGTCTTTGCTTCCCAATTGCCTAACACAGTATGGCAAATAGAATGCATGCAGTACAGTATTTTTTGATGAGTGGAGGAATGAATGATGTTTTGATGGGTTGGTCAAATTGCTTTTCTAATGCCCCCAGAGATACATGCTCTCCCAACTTACCATTGCTTCCAGCTTAATTTCACATTAAACATCTTGGGGAATAATTTAATAGATGAAATATTATTTTGTTTTATTTTAATATAATTTTTGATTACTAGGAGGTTGCCAATTTTATCATGTTGGTTTATTTTCATGAGTTATGACTGTTTTTATTTTAACCTCTAGAGTTTGGGAGTTTTTCTTCACATTTTATATGGACTCAAAAATAATTTTTATTGTGTAATATTTGATTCTGAAGTGTTTATGTAAAAACGATAGTAAAACTTCCTTTGCTATATTTACTGCAAATATTTTTTTCTTGTAAGGCTGTTTATCTTTGTTTCGGTTCCTTTCAAAAACACTTAGTTCTTTACATAATGAAGATATATTTACATTTGGAATTCATTGTGGTATATGCCATATTTGTCTAACGATGTGGACAATAATGTTCTTAGGTTAGACTTTTTTTTTTTAAGGAGGGCGCAGCTCACAGTGGCCCATGTTGGGATCAAACTGGCAACCTTGCTGTTATTAGCACCATGCTCTAACAAACTGAGCTAACTGTCCATCCACATTAGACTTTTTATTATATTTTGAAAGCAATGTTTTCACATGAGAAAGTATAATTTTTTTCAAGGTTTTGGATTAGATATTTTTATTATTTTGGAGGAGTCTTTTTCTTAATTTTTAAAAATATTTCAGTTTTAGCTGAAATACAGTATTAGTTTCAAGTGCACAATAACAGTGATTAAAAATTAACGTAACTTACAAAGTAAGTTACTATTTGCAGTACCCATCTGACACCATAGATAGTTATTACAATATTATTGACAATATAATTTTAAACTGAATATCTGCCCTCAGCAATGCATCTGGTACAGAGTAGAGAGACTAATTATCTTTAAAAGTTAGTTAGATCATATCACTCTTCAGTTCAAAGCTCTCCAGTGGTTTCCCATCCCATTCAGAGAAAAATCCAAAGTCCTTCTTAAGATGCCGGACTTTTATCATTTTGCCTCTGGTTCTTCTCTGACTCCATCTCCTACCCCTCTCTCATTCCTCGCTCAGCTCCACCCACACAGCCCTCCTTGCTCTTCCTTAAACACACCAAAGATGCTCTCAATTCAGAGCCTTTACACTATTGTTCTCTCTACCTGTTCTTCCCCCAGACCTACTTCACTCTCAAGTTTCATCTTACGGAGAGGTCTTCTCTATGCACCTAAAACAACTAACCCACCCTTACCCCTGGCCTGCTCTATTCTTTCCTAGTATTCTGTTTTTCCTCATAGAATGTATGACAACCTGACTTTGTTTTGTTTATTGCTGTTTTCCCACTAACCACCTCAGTAGCTAGTAGTTGAATAAATGAAGGAATGAATTTAGTCATGCATCTGATAACTCTCTGAGGTGATAACTATATAAAATGTATTTGGTATTTTTTTCTTACGTTGTAAAAAATTTTTTCCCTGATAACAACACTACCATCACTGATGTCATTTATTACTATGGTTTGAATGTTTGTCCCCCTATAAATTCATATGTTGAAATCCTCATGTCCAACATGAAGGTATTATTAGGTTGGTGCAAAAGTGATTGCGGTTTTTGCAATTATTTTCAACCTTTTAAACCACAATTACTTTTGCACCAATCTAATAGAAGGTGGAGTTTGTGGGCCGTGATTAGGTCATGAGTCAGGGGTCCTTGTGAATGGGACTAGTAACCCTTATAAAAGAGATTCCAGAGAGCTCCCCAGCACCTCCCACCATGGAGAACACCGTGAAAAGGTGTTACGTATGAACCAGCAAACCCTCACTAAACACTTAATCTGCTGGCTGGCTCCGTGATCTTGGACTTTCCAACCCTTAGAACTGTGAGAAATGAATGTTTATTGTTTCTAAGCCACCCATTCTCTGATATTTTCTTATAGCAGCCCAAACAAAGACAATTATTTTGGGGGACACCTAATAACTTCTGGACCCCTAGGGTTCTGCAATTCACTAGGGTTTGGTGTGCTTTGGGAAGGGCCGTTCTAGAAGACAGTGTAAAGGCAAGGTGATTCCCATGTGTCTCTTGTCATCATTCAGCATATCACACCTTTTCAAACGATTATAAAAAGCGGTAGATAAAAAGAATATCATCGTTTTCCTATTTCTGCATGTAAGAATAGCATTCAAAAGAGATTGTTTTAATAACCTCAAAAGGAGTTTGGATTAAAAATAAGCATATAGGTTGCAAGGGAATTGGGAATCTGAACATAAGGAAAATAATTTAACATTAGTGGCCCAGAAGGAACATAGTGCTATAATGCTCATAAGATTTTAAAAACAACAACAAGGACTAAAAAATTCAAAGCAGTTAGATATGCATAAAATTTATGAAAATAAAAAATAACAAGACTTGTTAAATGCAAATGATACAGCTGGAGGAAAATTATCCCTGAGATGTTGTTTGTTTTTGGTAAACTCAGAAATGCAATAATGCTGAAAAGCAACCAGCATAGTGGAAAAAGAATTGATAGATAAAAGCTTTAAAAACGTTATTCGTATGCCCACAGCAAAACCAGAGGCCTTCTCAAGATTGGGCAGCATGGGAGGGTTACCTGCTAAAAAAGGCACAATAAAATTTACTGGACTTAAAAATCAGAACCAAATGAAATATCAGTAGCTCAGTGTCCCAAGAGCTGAGGGAGTGATTCTGTGCTCTCCATCATGCCTCATTTCAAAAATATGCTTACATGCTTACTTACTTACTTCAGTGATTTTCAAAAATGAGTTATTTGTAAAAGGTTTTAAAACTGGCACATCCTTTTCAAAAATGTTAACAAGGATATTTGTTCATGATTTTGGAATGGATGTTATAAATAAAGATTTTGCCTATCACACGCACATTCTTACATAGTTACCTACAAGAATGATCAGAGAAATAAAACAATATATCATTTTGAGTACACACACACACACACACACACAAAATCTGTACCAAACATTATTTAATCTGTAGTTACCAAAAGCTCATTTTAAAGGATGTGTATTTAAAGCTCATTTTAAAGGATGTGTATTTAAAGGATGTGTATTTGGATGTGTCTTGTATAAACAACATAAAACAGGGAGATGAAATGAGTGTTGTATGTAATCCATATCTGAATTAGGAAAAATAGGATTTAAGAGTGACTTCACAAAAGATAAAATAGCTCTTTTTAGTGGTATATTAGCTGGAAGCCACATGTTTCTCTAACAAGGAAGAAAAGGAAAGCTTTTTGTATTTTCTTTAAGTCTTAAAAACAGGAGGATATTCAGTTCATCCTTAAGAACTTCTATCCTGAAATTTAGAACAAAATTTGCAAAAAGCATGTTTAAGCTTGATGAATTAGAGGAGCTCTGAATGGAATGGGCAATATTTTCTCTAGCTGAGTAATACTAAGGAGATAGATAATAGCCTACTAATATTTCTAATAGGTACATTACTTTAAAAAGCCAAAACAGGATGGATGGCAATTGAATACAAAAAGGTGGGATAGTAGCAATAATGAAAACAATGAAAAAGAGAAAGAAGAATTGAACAGAATGTCAGAAAGAGCTTATGAAAGTGTAACATTCCCGGCTGCGGTAATAAATGTAGACTGGGAAATGAAATGTTTCCGAGAGACTCTGTATTGGTCAGTGTTTCCTGAAAGGATACAGAATCTACTGTGGCTACTTTAAGCAGAGTTGTTTTTCTTTTGTTTGGTTTTTAATTTTATTTAGAGCCACTGGGAAAGAAACTGTAGTTTGAGCCCTCAAGAGGTCTGGTGCTGGTTCCCAGGGCAGCTACTGCCTTTTCTAAGATGAGAAAGCTGCTCAGGTAAACCACACACCTCTGCAATGGTGCTGGACAGCAGGGAAAACAGAAGCCACAGAAAAATGACCTCCATCTTCCACATTTGAAGTCTCACGTGAGGGCACCAAAATGGTAGCGCCGAGGTCACACCCAGATCCCGAGCTGTAAGGGGTTCTAGGAAACGTAGTCTTAATCTTATTTGGTCTCAGCAGTACAGGAAGGCACTAGAAAGAGTTTGGAATGGATGGAGAGTGCCTATCCATGACATGCACTACAGCCTTCATTACAAGAGAAACTTAAAAAGAAAATGCCTAAAATAACAAGAAAACCAGAAAAATCAGGAAGAACCAATTCTTCCTAAGTTTCACCCTTCATCGTCAGCTCTCCCCAAGTATATCAACAGGACTGTTTATACAAGGATTTAAAAGACAACATTTGGAATAAGAGTAAGACACACTTTAAAGCTACATACTTTTATTTGGAGATCTTTCATTTGAAACTGTGATAGAATTGCCCTTGCGGGGTTATGATTTGTAGGACACAGCAAATAAGAAAGTTGCCTGGCATTAGTAGGTTCTGTATGGTCAGGTACAGGTAGGGTTGTTTGAGACAATTATGGTGGTGGTAGAAGTTCTTAAAACCATCACCAAGAAGTCAGGCCAACACTAATTCTAATTGTGTTCATTTCTAAAATGATAGCTGGCTTTTCAGGCAATATGGCAGAAATATGGCAGATACTATGATAAAACCTCCTGCTATAAACATGTCTAAATGTTCCATAGTCAATGTAAACATTGTAAACACAGCAGAGTTCTCAAAAATATTCCTGAGGGAACAAAGAGGAAGAGGGAGCTGGAATGAGAATAGCTGAAACAGAAGCTGCAGCCATTCTTGGGTGTTAACCGAAAGAAGCCTTGGAGGCTTGTTTCAATGGCTGTCTATGGTGGTGGCAGGGGACCAGGATTTGGATCCTCAATATGCAGGAAGGGGGAACAAGACCTGGGCATATACCTGGGACCCTCAAAGAGTGAAACTTTCAATGAAAGTATGAGCTACAAAAAAATCTGCCTCTGTGGGAAGATGTCAAGCTCTGGCTGGGAGGGAAAAGGCCTCCCTAGAGAATTCATCATCATTTGCGTGACACTGTAGGCAAATTCAAACCACCTGCAGGTATGAGGTGGCTCCAGATCAGAAATAGCCCCTGGGGAATCTGCCTCTCCTTCCCTCTAACCATACATTTCCAACCTCTCTCTTTCTCTTGTCTGTGTTTCTTAATTTTGGTTGAACGGCCCCAGTCCTATTATTCTTTTGATACCTAAACTACTCCTTTGCAGCCACGTATTAGTCTTTAACAATGTGAGTGACCATTCACAGCAAGTTGATCCCGAAGGGGTCAGACTAATGGTTAAAAACAAGGGCACTAGAGTCCGTCAGACTTGGCTTCCCATTTCTGGCTCAAACTATTTGTAATCTGGAGCACGTTTCCTAATTTCTCTGAATCTTACTTTCTTAATCAGTTAAAGAGGGATAATAATAGCATCTACCAATGAGAAATTCATCTCGAGCACACGCGTGGCACATAATGATGAACTCTTAGTCAATGGTAACCGTGTATCAACACCACCAGTGAACAAACCCCATATAAGCTAAATTTCTAAATCTCTAGGACACTATGCCCTTTACTCCCTTTATAAAAAGCACAACTAAGCAGCTATACACAATGTCAGAGAGGTATTAGATTTGGGGAAAAGGGTTATCACTTTGTGAGGGGTGGAAATGTCTAACTAGTACATTGTTTTGTATACCTGAAACTAATAAAAAAAACTAAGAATAATTAACTAATTGATACTCTAATTTTTAAATTTTTCTGTCAACTTCTACAGAAGATTTTAGGTGATTAATATTTTTTTTATATGAAACTGGTTGTAAAGCCAATAGGGTAAGCCAACAGATTTTCCCTTCAGATTTCTCTAGAATCCCAAATAATTTCTTGGGCATTAGATATGGATTCATTTACTCTTTCAGAAGTTTCTGATGCAATTTATAGCAGCTTGTATTATAGAAGGTGCTTAATACAGTTATTTTGATTAACAATTGGATTAGTATATAATGTGTTAGAATCAGCCCTAACAGAGGTAGCTGGGACTCTTAGAGTCTAATTTGACCACCTAGTTGAGGTTTAATTCTATTTGCAAGTCATTTTCAGCCCCAAATTAGCCAACTCTTGTCTGTAAATCTCCAGTGGTGTAACATTCACCGTCTCATAAGGCAATGCCTTCCTGTTGTGAGTTCCATGCCTCTGGAAATTTGATGTGCATTTGTTTTCTCCCCGAGCTTTCCTGGAGGCCAGAATGAGCACTTCCTCATATTCTCAAATAGCAGATCCAATTGTACAAAGCCTTAGTCAGTGTAGTAGATTGTGCTGAGTATTCCCAATCATGGTTATTAAGCAATACTGAAGAGAATCTACATACTTCACAGGAAAGTTTGATTGAAATCCTCATTAGACATTTTTGAGATGCCAAGTCCCTTTCTCAAGAGTCTGGCAATCTCTCGTTTTTTTCCTCTCTCTCCTTGTCCCAAACATAGGCTCTGAAATTCCCTATAGTTTTATAGAAATTCAGCTCAAGTTCTCACCTAGAATAGCTTTCTCAAAACCAAGCCCCTTCCGTGGGAGGAACTCATTCTCTTAGAAAGCTGGCCAGTCACCACCTATTCTTTCACAGGTGGCTGAAAACATCAGCATGCAGTAGTTTCATCTCAGGTGATTTATCAAAATATTTGTCCAACCAAAACAGCCTTCCTCCCCTACATTTTTTGATAGAATGAGGGGGTTTTGACAGGAGAACAGCATGGGTGGAGAGGAACTTACGTAATTGGGCCGCAAAAAAATATGGTTTTCTCCATATTATACCTAATTTACAATATGAGGTGATTGAGTATTCTAAAAAAAGTAGTTATATTTCATTAAGTACCTAACTAGCTCCTAAATGGCAATTAAACTTTTTAATAACAGCTTTATTGAGCTATAATCCACATAGCATAAAATTCACTCTTTTGAAGTACACAGTTCAATGAATTTTAGCATAGTCACAAACATCACCACTATCTAATTCCAAAATATTTTTATCATCCTCAGTAGAAACCCCTTACTCATTAGCAGTCTCTCCCCAATTCCCCCTCTCCATTGACCATGGTAACCACTAATCTACTCTCTGTCTCTATGCATTTGCCTATTTTGGATATTCAGTATAAATTACACAATATTTGTTATTTTGTGACTGGCTTATTTCACTTAGCATAACGTTTTCAAGGTTCATCCATATCGTAGCATATATCAGCACTTATTCTTTTTTTATGGCTAAATAATAGCTCAATGTATAGGTATATCGTATTTTGTTTATTCATCGGTTGATAGACATTTGGGTTGATTCTACTTTTTGGCCGTTATGAATAATGCTGCTATAAACATTCATGTACAAGTCACCATATATACAAATGTTTTCATTTCTCTTGGGTATATGCCTAGGAATGGAATTGCTAGGTCATTTGATAACTCAATGTTTAACTTTTTGAGAAACTATTAATATTAAATAGTTTTCCAAAGTGGCTGCATCATTTTACACTCCCACCGGTAAGTGGGAGTGTTTCAGTTTTCCCACACCCTCACCAACACTTGTTATCATCTTTCTTTTTTATTATAGCTATCTTAGTAAGTGTGAGGTGGTACCTTGGTGTGCCTTGTCTTGATGGCTAATGATGTTGAACATCTTTTTATGTGCTTATTCCCATTTGTGTGTCTTCTTTGGAGAAATGTCTGTTTAAGTCACGTGTGCATTTAAAATTGGGTTATTTGTCTTTTTATTGTTGAGTTATAAGAGTTCTTTTAATATTCTGATTACAAGTCCTTATCAGATATATGATTTCATGTTCTCCCATTCTGTAGGCTGTCCTGATAGTAATTTATGTTTAGGGAACACATGATTCAGGGATTAAAGCTTAAGTATAGATGTTATCCAAACCCTTCACTTTTCTCCTGAACTTATTCCAGTTTGGAAAAAGAAGTACTCATAGAATTCTCTAAAAAGTGCATAGAGAAAGTGGGAAAAAACAGTGCCTAGTAGAGAACATGTGCTCAATTAACGTTGGCAAATAAATGCATAGCATGTATATATTTATTTTTTGGTTGCCATCCCTACTCTGATTTGTTGAGTCCCACTGTTGGACTTTCAGAGCAATGATATTCATTTCATGGCCTGAAGGCCCCCAGAGGAGCTTTGAAGTCTTGGAAAGGTGTACCTGTTTCCATGTGTATGCTTGAAATTGACTGTCTACTCCATATTAAATGCACTAACGTGTAACACTGTCATAAGGGCGTCTGCAGATTTTTCATGGTAATAACCAGTTTCATCTTCTACTCTTTAAGTCTGAGACTCACTGAGTTAAGAGAAAGAAACAATTGTTTCTGTCAGGTCAATGTTGATGGTATAGTGTTTAAAATGGACCTGGGTATTTCCGTATCACTTAATCTTACAGATGTTTATTTGGAGAGTCACTTAGGGATTTCACTTATTTCTATGCCCTTGACTTAAGAGTGGTTTCCTCAATGAGGGAATAGCAAATAGATGTGGGGAGATGGATTCGATGCTGTGAGAGAGGAAGGCCACATCTGCCTGCCTGTCAAATCAGCTGAATCTACCCGGGAGGCTTGTGGGAGAGACGGTCCCAGTCAGGCTATCGCCATTTCCACATCACTTCCAATGGGCTGTCAAGGTCATTTTGCAACTGACAATTGCCACAATCCCTTGTCAACATCTTGAGCGTTGACTTATAGGAAGAATCAAAACAATTAAAAAATGGGAAGAATCAAAGGAATTCTAGTGGAGACAGCAGTTGAAACTAAAAAAATCAAAGAAGACAATATGTATGAAGGAAACAAGCTGGGTAAAGGAAGAAGAACAAAGGAGGGCAAGACACGTATTTGTAACTGGATATAAACGAGAGTCTAGCTTTACACAGGCAGAGCTGGCTGGCGTGCTAGTGTTACTCAGCTCAGTTACCCAGTCAGGGTACTTACTCAGATGATGGTTGGCGTCATGTGTATGACATACATACGGATGTGGGTAGCTGCCAACTAATGAAATGGGACACATAGTTATGCAAAATGGTTCCATCAGAGAGAGGGAAAAAGAGAATTAAAAAAAAAATTTGTGGTCTTAGGGAGTTAATGTGAACAAGTTTTTTTTTGTTTCAATCCAAGTCGAAGAAAAATATTTTAACTCTAAACAGCCCTCAGTGATACCCCTTTATTTATGTGATGCTTTTTCTTTTCCCATGAGTGCAAACACTTTTAAGCTTGCCTTATGACTCAATATGACAACGCTCTCAGGGAGGAAAGAAGTAGTTTTACGAACAGTTGACAAGAGGCTCAAAGGTGAATTGACTATTGTGGAGGGTTGGGGAGAAGGGATGGGTCGGTGATATTTAGACCTCTTGTTTGGAGCTCGGACTGAAGTTGGCATACAACATATGTAAATTCCTTTAATTCCTATGGAAATTCTATAAGCTGCGTATTATTATTATTATTATTATTACTATTATTATAATTTGATAGGTTAAAGAAAATTGCCCAAATCATTGAACTGATAATGGCAGCATCAAACCATGTCTGTCATATTCTAGAGCCAGATTCTTTCTGCGCTACCATATTCTTATGTGCCAATTCTATTTGACGAAGGGAAGTTTCCTGGAGAGATATGTGGAAGGAGTCAAAGCCCTCACCCAATTATTCTGTCTGATTCTGGTGGGGATGGGAGAAGTGGCATCTAATACAGAACTCAAAGCATCGTAGAATGAGTGATTTTGTGGTAGGCCTCATTTCTAAAGGACTAATGAAGACTTTCTACCGTGTTTCCCCGAAAATAAGACCTAGCCGGACCATCACCTCTAATGCGTCTTTTTGAGCAAAAATTAATATAAGACCCGGTCTTAAACATTAATTTTTGCTCCAAAAGATCGGTTCTTATGTAATATAATATAATAATATAATATAATATAATATAATATAATATAATATAATATAATATAATATAATATACTGAGTTTTACATTAATTTTTGCTCCAAAAAGACGCATTAGAGCTGATGAATTGGTGAGGTCTTATTTTTGGGGAAACATGGTATTACACAGCAGTCTGTATTCTGAGGGAGCTAAGGTAGGATTCGGCAAAAGGGCAGTTCCTTACAACTGCATTTTGATAGTGCTACTCCTTCCCCTTCCTCTTGTTGCCAAGTGTGACACTGGTGAAGGAAACCAAAATATGTCACGGTAAAATACAACTTTTTGACATAAAACTTATTTTGAGCTGAAGGAAATGAAGCAGCAGCAAATGAGGAAAAGCTCTCTTTACCCTTCCCTTTTCTGTCTAAAGGCAGGATATAAATTTTTCTTTTACTGGAGACAGACTCTCATCAGCCCAGAGAGGGCACCAGAAGAATCTGCAAACAAATCTAACTCCATTAGTTTCCTCCCATATATTTAGCTTCCCAGTTTGCTGCCCTTGGAAGCCTAAAACTGATTTCCTTTGTCTTGCCATTTCTCTACAAATTGATTGCTCTTTGTTGAAGATGCTATATATGCCAGAGTTCTAAATTGCCACTTTGAGCTCCTTTTCATGAGGTTTCTCCCGTGGGTCAGCGTGGCACACGTTAATAAACTGTTTTTCTCTTTGTGGATAAGGGTCCCAGCTGAAAACCCAAGGTGGATAGAAATAAAGTTTTGCCTCTACACTAGCTATGGCTATTATATGTTTTTTTCTCTCTCTCTGGTACCATGCCTTTTCATTTTGCCAGTTTCCTTCTTTAAAATGAGATCCTCTCCTTACTTGAAAGGTACGTATCAATGACACATGGAATGCAGCAGAAATATATTCTCCGAGGGGGTGGCCAATCAATGCATAACTGGCAGATTGGTGGTTCCTAGACAAGGGGTCTGGCAGCTTTGATTGTCACCGCAGATGAAGGCAGGATGAGTGTTCCTCTCAGTGAAAGGATGCAAACATTTAATCAGATTCGTACCCACAGAGCATAGTTCCTGTTTTAGTTTCTGAATGACAAATACTGTATTCCTCAGTTTTCTGCTTTTACATCTGTGTTGAAATTCTCAATTTTCAGGATTGGGGTTCCATTTGATATTTACATGTTTTAAAATGCTTTTCACTTTCTTTTGCAAATGATAGCTGCAACATACATATCTGTGTTATTCTCTATCAGGTTTGCACGTACAGAAAAACATCAGTCTTACATGAGAGTCCCAAAGGGCTCATTATATTTGAGAGTGAAATCTGCGGAAACATTTGGATCTGCATCTCAATTATTCCCCAACTTACCGCACCATTTCACTTTCCAGTTACGATTGGCGTCAACTCCACGGCAGGGAAACTTTGACCTCCTTGATCTTGTTTTTCTCCAAAATCGATCCTAGAATGTAATTAAGAAAATAGGTGCAGACAAAATACTCAAAAGGTCATTCTCATGCATTTTCTTAGCTCAGCCCTGAGGAGGAGAGTTCCTCCGCGAACCGACAAGTCCTGGGAGTGGAAAGAGGAGTGGATTAGCGGGAGAGACCCAAGTTCATGCTCCAATATCTGCCACAAACTTGTTGTCCCTTACCTTCTTTTGGTCTCATTTCTTCACAGGCAAATTGAATAAGCTGGACTAAACTAGTGATTTTTCACAATTTGTTTAAAAGAAGAAATTTTTATTTACATGAACTCTTAAGCAAAGCTAAATATACAAGCAAAATTAAGAGGTTGCTGCTATGATGGGGGAGGAGAGTAGAGGTCTCTTGTAGCTCCGGAATCACTAGTCTGACTGCCCACAAGCTTCCTTCCTGTTCTACGACTGTTTTCTAGGATTTATTCAGCCTCTCTTCTCGATTGGATAAGCAAAGTGACTTACGTTGGTCCAGCTAAAATGGTATCCATCAACGTTAAGCACAGGCATGATATAGAAATACAGATGATTCATCATTTTTCTCATGGTAGGGTCACTTCTATATGTTAGAAGAGCCTAAAAGACAAATGTGACATGTTTCTTATAAATTGATCTTAAATACAGATGTAGACAAAAATACATGAAAAAAATCCATTCTCTCCATGGGAAATGCCAAATATATTGAGTTAAAAAGTAACAAGCTAATAGGAGCTATACTCTTTGACATCACATATTTCTTAATGAGATTTTTGTCTCACATTCTTTATCACTGATAACATTTTAGTAAAGATGGCAAAACAGGTTAATTGGGCAGCCTTTTGCAGTATTTCAGATCTTGGCTAAATTTTAGGCTGGTTAAGAAAGTAACAATTTATATGATTTTTGTATAATCAGTTCTTTTAAAAATTCCATTCAATTGTGGACAAAATAATTACCTAAAATAATTACCTAATTCCTAAAAAAATGTATACACATTTTAAGAAAGGAAAAAAGTGTATTAAAATTGTAATACTCAATACATACTAATAACAAAAGATGAATACAAGTCACGTTTGACTTGTGCAATTATAAAAGGTGCTCAAAGTAGTTCCCATCTGTGTAATTTTAATACAGATTTTTTCCTTTCTTAAAATGTGTATACTATTTTTTGGCACCCTCTGTATTTTTATATCCTTACATGATACATCATAACACAGGCTAGTTATATATGTTACTTAACTGTTTGTCTAATTGGCACCAGATTCAGGTCTTAGAACTTCATAGATGCTGTTCGCTCCTAACTTTTCTATAAAAAAAGGTTAATGAACAATATAACATCTCTCGTCTTGCTGTTGTGATGGGGTTTTACTTATATTGTATCTAAACCCAAATTGGAAGATTCTGCAATACGTATAGATTTGGCCTCAAATAGAAAAGTACTTAATGTGCTAAGTCAACTTAAGACATTTCGAAATACCATTCCTTTTTTTGAAAAGTTCTTCTGATGCACGTTTGTCTATGTGTAAAGTATCTTAGAAAAACACATAGGAAATTTGTAACAATGGCTGCCTCTGGGGAAGAGAACAGGGGGACAACGGATGTACAGAAAGGAAAATTACCTTTAATTTTTATACCCATTTAGATTGTTTTCCCCATATTAAAAATGCAGTTCAAAATAAAATCTTAAATTATGTATATACTGCCTGGGAAAATTTAGCACTTAAAATTCCAATCTTCTTTTACATCTATCTAGTGGAGTAGAATTTCTGAACCCATCATAAGCAGCATTCTGTATTTACATGGTGAAAATTCTGTTCATAGACAATAATACAACTTAATCCAATAATACAACTTATTGTTAGAAACTATCATTATATTAGAAATAACAATGAGAATATAGGGCTATGTTTAAGAACATGAGTTAAATACAATTTTATTAAATATCTAACTATAGGATTAACACAAGTTGATAAATGATAATATAATTTTCTCTTGTTCTCCTTGATTTAAGGCCCAATAATAATTTGTTGGCCAAATAGCTTCAGTAGAACTTTCATATATGCTCAAATGTCTCAAACTAGAGGAACATCTCTGGTATGGGAATATTCCTGGAATCGTACATATCCTGGAATTTTCTTTTCCTTTGATAAATGGGGGTTCCCCAATGCTTGGAGGAAGTCTCCTACGGGGAAGGGCAGTGACAGAGGTATATGGTTAGTTACATCCCTCTCTTAAAGTTAGGCAGCTGTGGCTTTCCATGCCACTGGAGAGAGGAAGAGAGAAGAGATGGAATGGAGCTGGGGTCAACAAGGCAGGGAAAAAGGGGGCAGGAAAAAGTCACGGTAATTTCTCCTTCTAGCATTAGGGACCTTAGCTAATTGTCTCAGTCCAAACTGGGGAATCCTCACCTTTTCCAAGCATAGATCATGTATCATGTTAGGACCTAGGTGCCAGACTATGCTAGAGACCGGAATGAGAATGTTCTCGTATCCTGCCTTCTCCTCCTCCAGTGCAAGTGACCACCATACTTCTGTATTTAAAAGAAGACTGCTAACTTTTTAAGTAAATAGAAACCAAACACAGGGAAGAATATTACATCTATGTGCCCACCAAACACATGTTGCCATATTTATGAAATCTTTAAAAAAAATTGAGACATTATAGATACAACTAAAGCTTCCTTTTCATCACCCCCTGATTCCCTTTTCCTCCCCTCCACCAAGGTGATCACTACCCTAAATTTGACATTATCATTCCCATGCATGATTTTGTTTTGCAACATATATATATATATATATGGATTCATGAACTGTATATATGTGTATGCTTTGAAATTTCTTGCAAATTAAATCAAGATATGTCAATCTTCAGTCTGCTGTTCTCCCAAATATTATACCTTTGATACTTAATAAGCTGATGATTTATCCATTTTAACTACTATCTAGTATTCCATTATAGCTAAATGCATAATATATTGATTCTTATTTTGTTGATGGACAGTTAGGTTGCTTCTGATATTTCATTGTTACGATATGGCAATAAACATTTTTGCATATGCTTCTTCGACATGTGTGAGAGTTTCTTTATGATAAATATCTAGGAATGGATTTGCTGGATCATGGATTTACATGGCTTCTACTTTAGTAAATGTTGCCACTTTCTCTCTAAATCAGTAAATACTCTCATCTGCAATAGGAACTGAGAGTTCCTATTGTGCTACAATCTTACCATCCCTTGGTATTATTAAACTTTCAATTAAAAATAATTTAATGGGCATGAAGTTGTTTTGCTGGTTTACTTCAGGTGTCCCTGATTACAAATTATACTGAAGAGCTTTTACATAATAATAGGCAATTCTATAAATTTCTCACTCACATTTTTACCCGTTTTTCTATTAAACTCTTCTTATATTCTAGATATTAACCTTTTGGTTATATCATGAACACCTTCCTTTCCTGCAGCTTATTCTTCCCTATTTTCATCTTGATCTTGTACATATATTTTTAATTTTATCACCATTAAATGTATGTTTTATTTAAGAACCCATCTCTGCCTCAAGATCATAAATATATTGTAGTTTCTTCAAAAAGTTGTTTTACAGTGTGTTTTTCAAATGTAGGTCTTAACCCTCCTAGAAGCGATTTTTTACACGATGAAAGTTTGGGATTTATTAAATTATTTGTCCATTATGGAGGACCAGCTGTGCCACTGTATACATTTGAATGGGTTGTCTCTTCCTCATTGAGTTAGCAGTTCTGTCAAATGTCAAGTTTTCTCTTCTGTGTGGAATTGCCCTAATGTACTTACTTTGGTTTACATCCATTGACCAAAACCACACCATGGTTTATATAGAATCTGTTGAGTCTGGTAGGATGTGCTTCCCCATGTTTTTCCACTTCAGAATCATCTTGGCTGTTTTTGACACTTCTCTCTTCACATTCATTTTGAAATCAAGTTTGAGCTCATTAATGATGTTCTGTCCTATCCTAGGTTGTTGTTTATTTTTTTTTGTCATTTATGGATGTTGAAATTTTAGCACATCTTTCTTCATCTATTAACATAATTGTATAATTGTTGTTACGGTCAATTTCAGTAAGTTTCTATTGTTGAATCATTCTTGTATTCCTGGGATAAGCCCATTTGGTTATGCTATATACTCATATTGGTTGGATTCATGTTGCTAATATTCACATCTGTATTCTGAAGGAAATAGGCCTAAGATTTCCTTTCTTATTTTCTCCTTGTCTGGTTTTGGTGCAAAGGTTATGTTACTCTATTATTATTTGGGGAGTAAACCATCTAGGCCTAGAGCAGAAATTAATTAAATATAAAACAAAGATACAATAGAGAAGATATATATTTCTTTTTCATTGATTTGTGCTCTTTGTTTCTTTTGTTGACTTTCTTTTCTAATTTTTTGACTTGGAAGCTTAGCTCATTAATTTTGAAACCTAATTATTTTCTAATATACTTATTAGAAAATAAAGAAATATATTCCCTTAAGCACTACATTAGCTACATTCTAAATTTTTAGATATATAATAGTTTTGTTTCCATTCAGTTGTAAACGTTAAAAATTTCCCTTGATTTCTTTAAACCAGGTGTTATTTATAAATACTTTCATATTTTAAAATATGTAAGTTTTCTTTCTTAAGTCATACTTTTATAAATCATTTCTAGCAACTACATTATAGTCAGAAAATATGGTGTCTGTGATACAGATTTTTGGTGTTTCTTAAGCCTTGCTCTGTGACCTAACATGTAGTCAAGTTTTACAAATGTTTCTATTGTGCTTGAAAAGAATATACATTCTCTAAATAATGGGTATGGATAATATATATGTTTATTAGATCAAGTTTATAATCACATTGTTTATCTATATTCTTACTAAAAATTTTGCCTGTCTAGTGTCTTAGTCACTGAGAGATGTGTTAAAAAAAAAATCACATTATTATATTTGCTATTTTTCCTTATAATTCTGTCAAATTTTGTTTTATATATTTTGAGGCCATTAACACAGTCTCATTTTAAAGTTCTTCATTTCTAAATAATATATTTAATAAGGAAGCTGTTTTCTAGTATTCTATTCCGGAGTGGATTTAATTTCCAAGACTTGCCAGAACGTGTTTTTCCTCTGACAAATAGGGTGTCATTGTACTGCATATTCTATATTTTGATTTTTATAACTCTCCAAGAATTGTAGCCATTCTCCATCTGGTCAGACAAAGAGACAATATTCACCCTATTATGGCTGTTCAGTACTGAACAGGATGACGGAGAGACCTCCTTGTTTTAATGCTTTAAGTAATAGGACATACTCATAGATCATTTTTCGTTTATGGTTTAGGTGGAGTTTAAAAAAAAAAGATGACCATGTGACTTTTTCCTATTATTCTATTATAACCATAAAGAATGTAGGTGTGTACTTTCTTTCTAATGTGTAGGACTCTCTTTTAGCAATCAACTCACACCACCCATACACAGAAAAGGAGATGCCTACTAATTAAGTTCCATCTGGGCTTTACAAGTTTGATTTCTTGATTACTATTGTTACTTATGAGGAAGACAGAAATGGTCATAATCTGAAGGCCAGTCACAAAGCAATGTACATACGCCTCACTGTGGCAGGCTCTAGGTATTACATGCACCTTCAATTTATTTTAAAAATACGTCACTTTAAATGGATTTTGATTTTAAAATAAAAGATAGAGAAAGTTTTGAGTATTACCTTCTGCTGGGAACATGATATGTTTGGCATTAGGTTAGGAAATTTCTGAAGTTCAGAAAGACAAAGAATGAATCTATTTGGTATTCATCACCTACCAAGACCATTTTGGCGTCTCCATAAATACATTTTATATACTAGAATTCACCAAATAAGGTTTGGTTAAATTTGTAGAAAAATTCTGCAATACTAAAGTTTTTGTGTGCTGTGACAAAATTAGGCCTAAGAGTTTTCCTCCTTTTCCCTGTTTTTTGGATTTATTTGTTTGGATATTGCTTTCTTAGAGCCCCATGACAACCTGGAATGTTGGGGTATTTGTTTGAAGATTGGTGTTACTGGTTTTTAAAAAGGTAGCTTAAAAATTTTCCATTATTTTGTTCTCTAGAATCACTAGAGAGTACCTAATATTAACAACCACACATTCAATGAAAAGCACACTAGGAGAACTAGGCGTATTATAGCTGAGGCCAAAGGAAGGGCACAGTTACCAGTCAGGTTGAAGAATCTCCTCATCTGAGCTGGAGGTGAGTAAAATTATTTAGGATGGAAAAAAGTTGTAGCACCAAAGTGGGTGCATCTAGACACAAGAGAGGTATTTAAAATTTAATACTAGGAGAATTAATTAGAACAGGAGAGAGTTTCCAGGGAAGTTTTTAAAATAAAATTTATTGGGGTAACATTAGTTAATAACATTATATAAGTTTGATGTTTTGGATATTAGTCCTTTATTGGAATATCATTTGCAAATATAGTTTCTCCCTTTTGGTTGGTCCCCTATTGTTTTGTTGATTGTTTCCTTCACTGTGCCGAAGCTTTTTAGTTTGATGTAGTCCCATTCATTTATTTTTGCTTTTACATGCCTTCTCTTTGGGGTCAAGTTCACAAAAACCACTCTGAGACCAAGTTCTATAAGTTTAGTACCTATGTTTTCTTCTATGTAGTTTATTGTTTCAGGTATTATATTCAAGTCTTTAATCCATTTTGAGTTAATTTTTGTGTATGGCATCAGATAGCAGTCTAATTTCATTTTTTTGTATGTGGCTTTCCAATTTTCCCAGCACCATTTAATGAGGAGGCTTTCCTTTTCCATTGTATGTTTTTGGCTCCTTTGTTGAAAATTAGTTGCCCATATATATGTGGGTTTATTTCTTGCTTCTCAATTCTGTTCCATTGGTCTGTTTTTCTACCAATACCATACTGTTTTGATTATTGTAGTTTTGTAGTGCAATTTGAAATCAAGGAGTGTGATACCTTTGGTTTTGTTCTTTTTTTCTCAGGATTTCTTTGGCTATTTGGGGTCATTAGTGGTTCCATTAAAATTTGAGGATGTTTTGTTCTGTTTCTTTGAAAAATGCCATTGGGATTTTGATGGGGATTGCATTACATCTGTGTACTGCTTTAGGAAATTGGCCATTTTAACTATGTTAATTCTTCCAATCCATGAGCAAGAAATATAATTTCATATCTTTGTGTCTTCTTCAATTTCTTTCAACATGTCTTCTAGTTTTTAGTGTATAGGTCCTTCACTTACTTTGTTAAGTGTATTCCTATGTAGTTTATCCTTTTTGTTGCAATTGCAAATGAGATTGTGCTTTTTTCTGATATTTTGTTGTTAGCATATAGGAGTTCAACAGATTTCTGTATATTGATTTTGTATTCTGCAACTTTACTGTATTTGTTTATTGTTTCTAACAGGATATTGGTGGAATCTTTAGAGTTTTCTATATATAGAATCATGTCATCTGCAAATAGTGAGAATTTTACTTCTTCATTCCCAATTTGAATACTTTTTATTTCTTTCCCTTGTCTGATTGCTCTGGCTAGGACTTCCAGTACTATGTGGAATAACAGTGACAAGAGTGGGCATTCTTGTTTTGTTCCTGATCTTAGAGGAAAAGCTTTCAGTTTTTCACCACTGAGTATATTAACTGAGGGTTTGTCTTATATGACCTTTATTATATTGAAGTACTTTCCTCCTAAACCCATTTGATTGAGGGTTTTAATCAAAAATGGACGTTATGTCTTGTCAAATGCCTTTTCTGCATCTATTGATCACATGATATGATCACATGATCTTTATCTATGTTATGTGGTATATCACAGTGATATACATATGTTGAACTATCTCCAAGGACTTGTAAAAAGGAGAGCTTAATCTATAAAGATATTTGATGTCACAGTATGAGAAGCTCATTAAATCCAAAATGGTAACCAAATAATAGTTTGAAAGCAAAGTGAACAAAAGGCTCTATGAGCAAAGGATGGAGAACTGGAAAATCATAGCTAACCTTGTAAATTCTAGGCATTTTTATACTTAGTTTATACTTAGAAACTCCCAGAGATGACTAATCTAACAGAGCATATGATGACTGAAAATTGTTGTCTATTGCTCTATATTTTCTAATAAGAAACGTAGAGAAATATTTGAGATATTTTGTGTCACCATGGAGAATATGATATTAGAAGCATGTCCACTCTACTCTTTCCTAAGTAATAATTTCTAGAACTTTTATAAATGAGATAGCCTGATAAAAATGATTAGTTGTATTTACTCAGGACAAACAGTGTGCAGGTCAGGACCAACTCTGTGGCATTAAAATCCATGTAAGAATATTTTACCTACCATAAATAAAGTACAAGTGTCCTCACTTTGCATGCCTCTGATACACACAAATTTCAGTTACCATGGTTTAGTTAAATAACATCATCTTCCAACGAGTACAGTTTAAATTTCAGTTACTACTGCTAGTTCTTTAGTCTACAAATCACTATGTAAATAAGAGACGTGCATCAAGATCTGTGACCAATCATGCTACTTCTTTTAAAGTCTGTCTGAGGGTGAGTGGTGACTGAGTATCTGTTTGTACACAGACTGCGAAGTGTGTAGCCGTGTTGTCCCCTCTTCTCCCAGTGATAAATCTATGTGGCATTTTACAAAAAATGGATGATGGTGAGAGCGAATTGGCCAACAAAGATTAAATTGCAGCAAAGAACTGAAAAGTGATAATCTAGAGGTGACATTTGAATCAAATGTAAATGAAGTTATAGAGGAAATAGCTGACCACAGGAATTTTGACATTGCCACCATTCAACTGTAGATATGCAGCCAGAGGAACTCAGTGAAGAAGAACTTACTGTCATAAATGAGAAAAGTGGTTGTGATGTTCCAGAAGAAATGATGCTGTCAACATTTCACATTAAATGAGCTAATAGATATTTTACAACATTGAAAGTGCAACGGAGAAAATATTAGATCCAACTAAGAAAGGAGTGTGACAATTTGCCAAGGCATAAAAAACAGGCTCACTTCATGTTGTAAGTTATATAATGAGAAGGGAAACACTACCCAAACTACCCATGATAAAGCTTTTTACAAAGAAATGACATTTTAATTATTAATATTTCTAATGTTTTGAATTACAGTGTAATAAATACCAGTTTTACTACTTTTTGTCTTTTCCCTGGACATTTACAACAGATGAAGAGAGTTATTAATCTTTGGACACAAATATGTAAAGTTCATGGAACAGATGTAATTTTCCCCCTTGGTTATTTAGATTTTTTGTGGCTTCAGCTTACATGGTCATCTTTATAATACTGAACTACTGTGCAGGAAAAGTGAGGACTGCTTGTATAATGCCTGTATAAACAATGCCTGTATAAACAATGCCGCGAACATTCTCAAATATTGGATAGTGAAGTACAATGGATGAAAATTAATTTCAATTCAATTAAATTTAACAAACATTAATATAGACCTTGCTATGTACAAAACATTATAAATTGAATAAAAGGGGAGAAAGAGGTTAGAGGATGCAGAGAATATTAATGAAAAACTGGGGAGGGGAGAAGGATAGGAGAATTTGGTGAGCTAAAAGAAAAAGGATGGTAGAAAAATTAAAATACTATAATTACTTGGAATGGTGGTGAACAAAGTCAGACAGTTTAAAACAATGCAGGTCATTTTTATATGATGAACAGGTTTTTTTATTATGTGGTTAAGAACAAAGATTTAATTGCTTACTCAACTCATTAGATATTTGATCTAGGCTTAATGACTCTCTCAATTTCTTATTTATTCCTGGCTCTTGGCAAATTTTATACATATAATTTAAATCCTCTTCTTTAAATGGTTTATTTTATATTTAGTGATACGTTTCTTAGCCAAACTTTGAGTTGCACACCTACAGTTTGAGGGTTTATATTATATTTTTACCTTTAATAACCAGTAAGACATATGAGACTGAAAGAAATGATTATCCAAAAGGCGTATTCCTTGGAAAGCTCTGGGATCCTGGAAGAAAGAGCCTTCCCATTCTGGAAAGCCCCCCAGTTGGAGGACTTTTCCCACAATAACAGCTTTAAGTCCTATACACACAACCCACCACCGCCTCCAAATATTACTGCTTATCCAGCTTACACTCATCAACAGGTTCTTCAAAAATAACTCTCTTCCCTGAAAGCCTCTTATTCCTATTGATGGCTATTTGAATTATCTACATAGTACATCTGAATCACTTGCAGATTTTAGCACCAGGATTAGCCATCAGTGTAGATGGGTGGGGATGTGTAATGGAGGTGGTTTTCCTGTATCATCTGGCTGGGCCAGGAAGGGTGAGGTGTTGCATTTTGTAGCAGCAAAAGAATACCGTGGTTCACCTGGGAAATGAAAGACCAAGGAAGTCTTTCTTTTCTCTTTTTTTGTATGCTGCTGCCTTTCTGTAACAGGATCAAATTAGACCCGCCTGTATATTACACTTTGAAGTCTGGAAGAGCTTTCCATTTCAGACCATTACCATCCCAATTTGCCTGTGGGTCATCTTCTCACAAACCCTTGCTTTATCTGTGGTCTGCTACTGAGTTAAATAGCATACAACCACTGATTCTAAAATACCTGTAGGAATATATGGCTCATGCATAAGGGAGTGTAGTTTGAAAATGAAATGCGTTCAGTTTTGGCTGGGTTAAATTTCTTTTAAATAATCATTTTTGGTTCTGTTTAATATAAAAAAAATTGGAAAATTTGAAAAAAACATAAAGAAGAACAGAAAAATCCCACAATTCTTTTAGCATTTTGTGTATGAGTATTTCTCATATATACGTATCTCAGATATAGATTTTACAACACTGAAATAATAAAGTCCATGCTGGGTTTTATTTATTTTTTGGATATAGCAGCATGGCATGGACAGTTTCTTATATCACTAACTATGCCTCTAAAATATTTTATAAAGTCAGGGCTATCAATAATTTTTTCTATGCCTCCTCTTTTGCTTTTATGCTTGGAAATGCCTCCCTCACTTGGAAATCAAATAAATATTTCTCTGAGTTACTTTCTAAATATTCTATGAATAAAGACTGGTCAGATTTGCCCCAGCAATGTAGAACTGTTTGAGGCAAAATTAAGTTTCTTACATACCTCTGGGCCAACTGGCACCGGCCATGGTTTGGGAAACTTAATCCAGGAATATCGACAATTTTTTTTTTAAATTTTTTTAAAATTAAATTTATTGGGGTGACAATTGTTAGTAAATTTACATAGATTTCAGGTGTACAATTCTGTATTAGATCGTCTATAAATCCCATTGTGTGTTCACCACCCAGAGTCAGTTCTCCTTCCATCACCATATATTTGATCCCCTTTACCCTCATCACCCACCCCCCACCCTCTTACCCTCTGGTAACCACTAAATTATTGTCTGTGTCTATGAGTTTTTGTTTCTCATTTGTTTGTCTTGTTCTTTTTGGTTTATATACCACATATCAGTGAAATCATAGGGTTCTCTGCTTTTTCTGTCTGACTTATTTCACTTAGCATTATACTCTCAAGATCCATCCATGTTGTCACAAATGCTCCTATGTCATTTTTCCTTAACGCCGAATAGTATTCCATTGTGTATATGTACCACAACTTCTTTATCCATTCATCTACTGAAGGACATTTTGGTTGTTTCCATGTCTTGGCCGCCGTAAACAAAGCTGCAATGAACATTGGCGTACACGTGTCTCTATAGAGAAATGCTTTCAGATTTTTTGGGTAGATACCCAGGAGAGCGATTGCTGGGTCATATGGTAATTCTATTCGTAATTTCTTGAGAAACCTCCACACTACCTTCCATAGCGGCTGCACCAGTCTGCATTCCCACCAACAGTGTATGAGGGTTCCTTTTTCTCCACAGCCCCTCCAACACTTGTTACTATTTGTCTTGTTGATGGAAGCCATTCTGACTGGGGTGAGGTGATATCTCATTGTGGTTTTTATTTGCATTTCTCTGATGATTAGCAATGTTGAGCATTTTTTCATATGTCTATTTGCCATTTGTATATCCTCTTTGGAGAAATGTCTCTTCAGGTCCTCTGTCCATTTTTCAATTGGGTTGTTTGTTTTTTTGTTGTTGAGTTTCATGAGTTCCTTGTATATTTTGGATATTAGCCCCTTATCAGAGGAACTGTTTGCGAAAATCTTCTCCCATTCAGTTGGTTGCCTCATTATTTTGTCAATAGTTTCTTTTGCTGTGCAGAAGCTTTTCAGTTTCATATAATCCCATTCGTTTATTTTAGTTTTTACTTCAGAATATTGACAATTTCATACACTCAAAAGTGAACAAAGCCCAAATTGCCTCATTCAACTGGTGATAATCTGAGAAATGAAGCAAATGCTGTTGGCAACAAAGAAATAAGTGGCCTTCCCACAATTAAAAAATCAAAAGATATAAAAATGAGCTGATGTTGAAAATTACTTGACTACACTCCATGTAAATATTCCTACGCCTGAACTGGTGCCAGAACTTCAATGGTGAACTATTTAACCTTTCATCCTTTCTTGTCTCTTCTTATCAGATTAAGTAATACAGGAGAAGTACTTAGACACAGTTTTGTTATGGTGGGCAAAATCAATGGACTTTATTCCTGGATGTCTGCTGCCCAAATTAAGCCTGTGAGTCAGGTACTCATTCATTTTGGCTGCTTACTGAATCTCTTTAATCTCTCATCAGAGAGTATTTCATTCTTTTGGCCCGTGAGAATAAAGTTGCAGGAGAGCAGAGCTTTTGATGGTCCTGTCTCTTCCTCCCCAATTTCCACACTGTGTTAACAATGCCTGGCCTGGTGGGCACTTAGTGGTTACTTGTTGAATAAATTAATCATTTAACCTGCTTCATGTAGTGTTGTGTTGGGTTCCTCCATATATCTTTGCCTTTCATCTTTAAACTTTCTGGCAATGATACATGCTTTGTACTACTTATCAGTGTTTTTTCATTTTACTTTATAAACTACTTTTGGTTTCCAAGGCTAGCTATAATTTTTCTATCAGTCTCATATTGCATTAGAATCTACTCACGTAAGTTTTATTTCACTAATCTACAACCACATGTACACCATGTTCTCAATGTCAGTCTTTTCTCTTTTTTGGGATAACTTTTATTTCTCTGATCAAATTCATACTCCTCAGTCAAGGCCTAACAAGACTTACCTCGTCTACAAATCTTTCCCAAACCTTGTCTTCTTCTAAAGCGTCGTGGGTTTCTCTTGATTCGTGAATTCCTTCAGCTCAGTTTAATCCCCAAAGATACACTGTTTTGTGTTGCTTACTATTGTTTCCTGCACATAAATATTTCTCCTCAAATAGAATATGGGGACCCTGACTTATACTCTTGCTGACCTCCATAGTACTAGCAGAGTTCTGAAAATGTAGTGATCAACAAGAAATTGTTAGACTGATTAATATAAATATCTTCTGGGGAAACCCTATTTAACTGTAATTTAAAAATAACACCTTTATTGGGAAATAATTTATACTTATTATAATTCATCCTTAAAAATTGTAAAATTCAGTGTTTTTTCTAGTATATTCAGCGTTGTGCAACTATCATCCTTATGTAATTTTAGAATATTTTTATAATCCTAAAAGAAATCTCACATCTTTTAGGTATCAATTCCCCAACTCTCTCAGCTACCTCATCAATAGGCAACCACTAATCTACTTTCTGTCTCTAAATTTGCCTATTTTGGATATTGTGTATAAATGGATCGTAATTTGTGGTCTTTTTGTGACTGGCTTTTTTCACTTGACAATGTTTTCAAGGTTCATCAATGGTATAGTATGTACAGCACCTCATTCCTTCTTTTATTGAGATGTAATTCATATAACACAAAATTCACCATTTTAGAGTGGATAGTTCAGTGGTTTTTAGTATATTCATAACGAGCAATTATCATCACTATTTAATTCCAGAGCTCTTCCATCACCCCAAAAAGAAACATTGTTAATAGTCACTCCCACTTCCTCTCTCCTCCCAATCTCTGGCAACCACTGATCTACTTCCTGTTTCAATGAATTTGCCTATTCTGGACATTTCATATCAATGGAATCATACAATATGTGGTCTTTTGTGTCTGGATTATTTCCTTAGCATGTTTTTAAGGGTTATCCATGTTGTAGCTTGTATTGTACTCCATTCCTTTTATGACTGAATAATATCCCACTGTATGGCTAGACCACATTTTGTTTATTCATTAGTTGATGGACTTTTGAGTTGCTTCCAGCTTTTGGCTGTTATGAATAACGCTGCTATGAACATTCATGTACTGGCTTCTGTGTGGATATATGTTTTCATTTTCCTTGGTTATATACACAGGAGTGGAGTTTTTGGTAACTCTGTTTAACTTTTTGAGGAACTTCTAACCTGTTTTAAGGCTGTTTTTTAACTTGGTAGTTTCCTCTACTTTGTAATTTAATTTAAATCCATTACTTTTAAGCTTCGTGAGTGTCCCTTTTCATAAGCCCTTGCTTGCTGTCTACTTTCTTTGTTTCCTGCCCTCTGTTTGCCCTCAGCTTTAAGTCTCTTACTGTAAATAACATGTTTGCTTTTGCAGAAATATAACCTCCAAGTTTTATATATTTATCTTTGTTTCCTACTCCTTATGTATCTATTCTGTTTTCTTTCTTTGATGAATTTAGTGTCTCTATCATCCCTCTTGGCTCATGACAAATTGAAGAAAACTTTATCACCAAAAGGTAGTGTTTTTTAAAGCTTCTTTTTAGTTTCAAGGTGCAAGGACATCTGTAGTCCACATTTCAATAGTAAGTCCACCATGTCTGACTCTCTCATGCTTCCCCCTGCAAAAAATCCCCACAGTACTCTAACTATAAAGTAGTAATGGTTCTGCTAACCTGGTAGATAACCAAGCATTTAATAACAGAAAGATTTTGCAATCTAAGCATACCTCCATTTGTTTCAAGATATAAAAATGTATGATACGAATACTAGGAAAAAGAGAGGAGGCAAGTATTGAAATCAAAAGCGATGGGTCTATATTTTTCAACATAATTAAATGATTTTCAATGTAAAAGATAAAAGCCCAGACTCTTATCATGTATTTTGCATTTTAAAAATGTCTGCCAACCAGCAGTTATATGTTGAGATAAGGAATTCATTTGAACAATTTTCAAAATAACAAAATAATCAAGCCCATTGCACCAGTCATTTAAGGCAGGAAGTTTGCTTCTGTGTCACTGTTTTCTGAGCTTTGTGTGTTCATGACATTCATTGAGCCATCCGCTAAATCGGGGTGGGGAACAGAAGTGCAAGTGGCTCTCAGGGTGTGACATGGGGTAGTCAAGCTGACTGAAGAAGAGAGGGATATATGGAGCTAGAGCTATGTCTTGATACTTCTGGTTTCCATGTTGTAGAGTCAGGGTCAGTTAATGAGGATTATACAACTAGGAAAAGAGAACAGGGATGAAATTGCCTGATTCTCTAGGTAAGAGATAGCACCTGGTTCCAAAGAGAATGAAATCCAGGAGGAGAGAGACCTGGCTATTATTTTTGTAATGCACGGTTTTGTTTTGAGATAAATGTAGATTCACATGTAATTATAAGAATTAACACAGAGAAACCCCAAGGTAGCCTTTACCCACTTTCCCGCAGTGGTAACATTTTGAAAAACTGTAGTATAATATCACAATCAGGATGCTGGCATTGATACAGTCAAGACACAGAACCTTTCCATCACCACCAAGACCCCTCATGTTGTCCTGTCATGGCCCCACCCAACTTCACCTCTCCTTAACCCCCAGCGATCACTAGTCTTTTCTGCATTTCTATAATTTTATCACTTTAAGAACATTATATACATGAAATCATATAGTATGTATCTACTTGGGATTGGTGTTTCTAGCATAGTTCTCTGGAGATCCATTCAGGTTGCTGTGTGTTCCCATAGTTTGTTTCTTTTTATTGCTGAGTAGTTTTCCATGGTATGCATTGTTTAACCCTTTGTCCATGGAAGGATATCTGGATTGTTTCAAGTTCTTGGCTATTAGAAACAAAGCTGCTATAAACATTCCTATGCAAGTATTGAGAGAACGTAAGTTTTAATTTCTTTGGGATCAAAGCCCAGAGTACAATTACTGGGTGTTATGGTAGTTGCGTGTCTAGTTTTAAAAGAAACTGTTCACTGTTTTCAAGAGTAGCTCTATCATTTTACATTCCCACCAGTGATGTATGAGTGATCCAGTTTTTTCACATCCTCTCCAGGATTTGGTGGTGGTGTCTCTGTCTCTGTCTCTGTCTCTGTCTCTATCTCTGTCTCTCTCTCTCTCTCTCTATATATATATATATATACACACACACACACATACACAAACACATAAAGTCATATATATGATTAATTTTAGCCATTTTGATAGATGTTTAGTGATAGCTCATTGTGGTTTCAGTTTGAATTGCCTTAATGGGATCTTTTTATGTGCATTTTTTTTTTTGCCATTTGTATACTATTGGTGAAATATCTCTTTATGACTTTTGCCCATTTTTCAATTGGATAGCTTGCCTTTTTATTGTCAGGCTTTGAATTTACGTACTCCAAATATGAGTCCTTTATCAGATATGCGGTTTGTATATACCTTCCCAGTTTATAGCTTGTCTTTTTAATCCTCTTATCAGGGTCTTTCACACACAAAATTTTTTATTTTGATTGTTTGATAATGTCTAATGTATCAACTTTTCCTTTTATGGAACATGCTTTTGGTGTCCAGTCTATGCACTCTGCTTAGCTTTAGATCCTGAAATTTTTTTTCTCTGAAAGTTTTATAATTTTACATTTAAGTCTGTGAGGCATGACTTAATTTTTGAGTTAATTTTTGTATAAGGTATGAGACTTAGATCGAGGTTCATTTTTTTGCCTGTGGAAGTCCACTTGTTCCAGTACCATTTGTTGAAAAGGCTGTCTTTCCTTCATTGAATTGCTTTTGCACTTTTGTGGAAAATCAGTTGGACGTATTGATGTAGGTCTATTTCTGACTCTTCTTTTCTGTTCCATTTATCTCTGTCTATTCCTTCACGAACACCACACACTTTTGATTAATATGTTTTGAAATTGGGTAGGATGATACTTTTTCAGAGTTTTAGCTCTTTTAGTTCCTTTGCCTTTTCACATAAGTTTTAGAGTAATCTTATTTACATCTACAAAAAGTCTTGCTGGAATTTTTATAGGAATTATGCTATACCTGTATATCAATTTGGGGGCAATTGACATCTTTACTATATTGAGTCCTCCAATCCATGGATACGGTGTGTCTCTCCATTTATTTAGATTTTGCTTAATTTCTTTCACCAGTGTTTTGTAGTTTTTAGCATATAAATCCTGTACACGTTTTGTTAGATTTACTCCTAAGTATTTCATTTTTTGAGTACTTATGAATGGTATATTTTTTATTTCAGCATCCATGTGTTCACTGCTAGTTTATAGAAATACAATTGATTTTTGTATGTTTATCTTGTATCCTGTGATCTTGCTGAACTCATTAATTCTATGAAGTTTTCTGTAGGTTCCTTGGGATTTTTGATGTAGATAATTATGTCATCTAAAAATGGGATAATTCACTCCTTTCCAATCTGTATGCCTTTTGTTTCCTTTTCTTGTCTTGTACTGACCAGAACTTTCAGCACTACTGTTTTTCCCCGAAAATAAGACTGGGTCTCACATTAAGTTTTGCTCCAAAAGACACATTAGGGCTTATGTTCAGGGGATGTCATCCTGAAAAATCATGCTAGGGCTCATTTTCTGGTTAGGTCTTATTTTTGGGGAAACACGATATATTAATTAAGAGTGGACATCCTTACCTTGTTCCTGATTTAATGGGAAGTATTTAGTCATTTACCATAATAGTATCATGTTTGCTGGAGGCTTTTTGCAGATGTTCCTTCCAAAGTTGAAGAAGTTCCCTTCTATTACTATTTTTCTGAGTTTTTATCATGAATGTGTGTTGAATTTTATCAAAGGCTTTTCCTGTATCAGTGGATAAGATTATTATTTTTTCTTCTTTAGTCTGTTAACATGGTAGATTACATTGACTAACTTTCAAATATCGAACTGGGCTTACATTAACTTTCAAATATCGAACTGGGCTTACATCCCTGAAATAAACCTCACTTTATTATGGTGTGTAAATATTTTTATAGATTGCTAAATTCTATTTGCTAATATTTTGTTAAGGAATTCTGAATCAATTTTCATGGAAGATATTAGTTTCTAGTTTTCTTTTTTCCTACTGTCTTTGTTTGATTTTGGTATCAAGGTAATACTAGCTTTGTAAAATGAATTGGAAGTATTATATTTTGTGAAACAAGTCATGTAGAATTGGTGTTAATATTTCTTTAAGCATTTGGTAGAATTCTTCAGTGAAACCATCTGGGTCTAGGTCTCACTTTCCCATGAATTTTAAAATCATGAATTCAATGTCCTTAACAGTAATAGGGGTATTCAATTTAATTGTTTAATAATGAATGAGTTGTGGTAGTTTGTGCATTTTAATTTATTGATCCATTTTGTCTAAGTTGTCAAATTTATATGTGTAGAGTTATTCATTGTATTGTCTTATTATCCTTTTGACATCAGCAGGGTCTGTAGTGATAGCGCTGTTTCATTTCTAATATTGGTAATTTGTAGCTTTTGTCTTTTTTCTTTGTCTCTCTTGCTGGAGCTTTATTAATTTTGTTGATATTTTCAAGAACCAACTCTTTGTTTCACTGAGTTTCTCTGATAATTTTCTGTTTTCAAGTTCATTGATTTATTCTCTTATCAATATTCTGCTTTCTTTGGTTTTATTTTCTATTTTTCCGGATTCTTGAGGTGAGATCTTAGATTATTACTTTGAGACTTCTCTTTTCTAAGGCACTCATATGCATTTAATGCCATAAACTTCCCTCTCAGCATTGCTTTAGCTGTTGTTGTATTTTCATTTTCGTTCAGTTTAGTGTATGTAAAAAAAAATTTCCTTGAGATTTTATCTTTGACCCATGGATAATTTAGAAGCATGTTAATTTCCAAGGGTTTGGAGGTTTTCCTGTTATCTTTCTGCTATCGATATCCAGTTGAATTTCATTGTGATTAGAGAACACAGTCTATATGATTTTAATTGTTTTAAATTTGTTAAAGACTGGGTTTTGGTCCAGGATATGGTATATATCTTGATACATGTTCCATAGGCACATATTCTGTTGTTGGGTGGAGGGCACTATACATGGTTAGATCCTATTGATTATTGGTGCTGTTGATTTCTTTCATGTCCTTGCTGATTTTCTTTCTAATGATTCTCTTTACCTTGTTTAAAAATACCAAGTTGCAGATAGTACTACTAATAAGCCTTGATTTGATTAAGTGCTTATTATATGCAAAGCACTCTCTTTAAGTCTTTTTATATGCATTATATCATTTAATCCTCCCAATAACCCAATGTGTCACATATTATTATTACCGAGGTTGAGAGAGGTTAAACGACTTGCCCACCAAGATCACAGAGCTAGTAGATGGCAGAGCTGGCATTCCAACCCAGGGTTGTCTATTACATGTGTGCATATAACCTCTATGCAATTTGTTTTGCCAGGATCCTAGATGACTTGATAAATTTTCTTCCAGTTTACATTTGAGTAAAGATGCAAACATTATAGTGATGGCTGTGGGGAAAGTCCCACCAAAGTACGGAAGGCAGAATCTAAGGTAGTCCCCAATGATTCCCACTTCTTGGTACCCCTTAGTATAATGCCCTCCCCTTGAATACGGTCTGGACTTAGTGACTGACTTCTAATGGACAGAATATGGCAAAAGTGATGGGATGTCACTTCTGAGGTTAAGTTACAAAGAGATTGTGGTTTCCATCTTGGGCCTGCTGTCTCTCCCCATCCCTCATCCACTGAGGGAAGCCAGGTGCTGTGTTGTGAGCTGCCCTACGGACAGGCCCACGTGACAAGGATCCGATGCCTCGGGCTCTCAGCCAGGGAGGGCCTGAGGCTGCCAGCAGCCATGTGAGTGAACACAGATGCAGCTCCTCCCTAACACAAACCTCGAGATGACAGAAGCTCCAGCTGACACCTTGACTGTAGCCTTGTAAGGGACCCTGAGCCAGAGGTGTCTGGCTGACCTGGGCCTGGATCACTGACCCACAGAATCTATGTTGTTTTAAGCTGTTGAGTTTGGGTGAAAGTACCCAAGAAAGAGAGAAAGCAAAGGTAGGAAGCCAGTCTTTTGGCTTCTGACACTCCCCTCTGCTCTTGGGATTGAAACTCCAGGGAAATCAAGAGATGATAGAGACCCCCTGACAGACTGGGGTAAAAAATATAAGAACAGAGGACCTCTGTCCTGTTTACAATGAGTCTGAGAGGACATCACCTCACATGATCCTACTATGCAGTGAGGGGCAAATATAGGCGGGGACAATTGGAAGTGTGGCATGTGTCAGCCAAGAGAGGAATAGACATAAATCGCATCCTGGAGTGTCTGGTAGGCAGAAAGAGAACCCAGTGGTTCCCTGGTATCCTCAGAGAGGGGCATGGAAATTAGATGAGTTGGGCACCTGGAGCTGGTCGTGGGATTTCTGTGGTGGAGGGGAGGTAACCTGTGAAAGAGACACTGCTTAGAGCCCCTCTTGCTCTAGCCGCCACCTGCCTTCTTTGGCAGACTGAAGATTTAACAAGCGACTGAGTTAGTGTGTAAGAGACAATGTTCCACTTCTTGGCAGGTTTAAGATTATTTAATGCATTATGTCATTCCCTCTGCCCCCAATAGCACCATTAGTGGAAATGGGGGCTTTAAAGCGAATGCAGTTATTTCTCACAAGCCTGTAATGTGTGTTGATCCACTCCAGTCACTGCTACCATGTGTTGTCACACCTTGGCAGCCCCATTGCTTCCACAAGGCCACTGAGATGAGTGACCCCTAGGCCTCCTAGTTTCCATTTTTGGTTGCTATCCTGACTCAGACAGAAAATGAAAATGATAAAGTAGAGGGGCAAGTAACATCCATACATGGTGAGAGTGGTATAGAAAGAGTAGCAGAAGCACAGAAATGGCTAGACATATCTGCATACTTGAAGATGGCCTGGTGTAGGAGTGGAAGTTGTTCCTTCCTCATCTTTGGTGAAATGGAGCGTAATCTTAATTGATGCGTTTTGCTCTCAAATCAGCTAACCTCAATTGGTAGTCATCATAAGTGCCTCCTCCTTTTTCTGTGGTTACAGGGTGTCCTCCTCTTCTTTGGAAACTTAGCTTGAGTTATAGGGCTGCTGTATATGGCTGTACAGATTGTGCAAAAATCCAGGTGGTACCATTCATATTGTATGAGATAATTTGACAAGTCATCTCTCAGTAATCTTTCCACATCATTACCTCTGGATTCTCATTATTCTCATTCATTAACAAATATTTAAGATTTATTAAGTGCCAGGTGTTTTAGGTGCTGGGGACTTGGCAATGAACAAGATAAATAGAGTCTGTGCCCTTGGCTTTGGTACAAAAAGAGACAGATGATAACACCTTGAACAATGTGAGCTTTGATGTTATAAAGAAGAGGTTGCACATGTGGGTGTGAGATAAAATGTTGGGGAGATAATTTCTTATGTTCTTTAATAATACACAGAACCATAACCTCTAAATATGTATTCTGTACTTAACCATTTTCCCCACTTTTGAAACTCGAGACAGCAGACAATAGGCTGTATGTATACAAGAGATATTTAATACAAGGTAATAGAGTTAACAACTTCTTATTAGCTTTTGCGTTTGTCCTACCAGGATGAAATGGTATTTTAAGAGAATATGAATTACTCAATACACTGAGTGGGAATAGTTTGAAAATTTTATCATTACATAAAATTAAGGATACTTTTATGGGGTTGGTGGTGGCAGAGAGGCAGATTTTACAAATTTAGTATATTCTTGACATTTGTGAGGGATATTTTCTAAGACTAGGAGAGGCCTCAAGATCACAAACCTCACCAGGGCACATAATTTCCCCATAAAACATAGAAAAATATAACTGAAATATTTAAATATCTTTTGTATCCTTAATGGTTCTCTGTAAGTACAGGGCTGAAAATATGTGTAGGGTTATTTTCTGGCTTAGAACCTTCATTTCCTTGGACTTCTTCATTACCAGTACTAGTGGTTGGTTTTCTTTTAAGAGACTTTTTCTTTTAATTAAAAAAAAATAAGTAGAGGTTAAAAAAAAAAAAACCATGAAAGTGATTACATTCTTAATGAACAGAACAGTATTGGAACATATGAAGATGATGGTTCATGAAGCTGGCTCACTCTTGGGTTAGGGACCCACTAACTTACAGAAGCCCTCAGAAAATGAGAAATCACTATGAGTCATTAACAATTAGAGTCAATGAAAAACACTGAAACTAAGAATGTTAAATCCACAGATGTTAAAGGTCTTTGGTATCTAAATGACAGATTCATTGCAGGAGGGCAAAATACAACCATTTGCTCATCTGTTTATTGTCATAGTATACGCAAGATCATTTTGATGGATAAGACAGTGATATAGAATTTTCCTAGCTGAATATCACATGAGAAACTGCTCTGGAACACCTTAAATCGGATTTTTAGTCTTTTGCCAAATGCCAGCTACTATGGTTGCTTCCTAATTTGTCACAAATTCATGAATGCTCTGAACCTCAGGTTCCTTCTTCTAATGAGGATTGATAAGTGCAACCTCCAAGGACAGAGGTGAGGATGAACTGAGCCAGCGTTATAAGAAATCTTCATACACATGGAAGGGACCCACACCATCAAGGTGTTAATCATTCAATCAGGTATCACTGGCTTCATATTCCCAGGTTTGTTCCTTGAGCAGAATAAACACATGGGAAGCACCAACTAGCTGAAATGGACATTGTGTAAAGGGTTTAACTTACTTCTTTTACAAACCACTGACAAAAGGCAGGACCAATCCATTCTCTTGCATGAATACCGCAGTCAATCCAGACAGCTCTTTTGTAAGCTCGTGATCTTCTGCCCAGCTGAAAACAAGAGTATTCATAGTAACCAACACAGGTTTTTATTTTTTGATTCATTGACCAGCATAATTAATAAGGTTTCAGCATAATTATTCACTATAGTTTGTTAGGTAACCCATGAAAAAGATAGAGATTCCTCATCTACTTCAGAAGTCCAGCCTTGTTTATACAGAAACAATAAATTTATCACCCTAATTACAAATCAAAGAACTAGAAAATACACAAGGAAAAGGGCAATACCTTAAATAGGTTTGCTTCTCTATTTTAATACATTATGTGACTGTTAAGTAAAAAGCCAAATTACCCCCTACCCCCGCCCTCCATCCAAGGGCTCTTAAAGAGATAGCAATGTTTTTTTAGGTGAACAAAGTCAAATTTTATTTCAACGCAAAATGGAAAAACACAAAACAACTTGATCTGTAGAATCAAGTGGCAGATTTTTCTTTATAATCCTGTTATCCATATTACTTATAACCTGGTTTCTAACCCAGGTTATGAATAGGTGGCTCTTGACATTATATTTATAGGGGATCTAGTTTTCATTTATTCATTAATTTACTCAACTAATACTTCAGGAAATCCTTTTCATTGTCAGACATTGTACTTGGCACCAGAGATTGAAAGTTGAAGGACAAGGATTTATATGTTAGCAGAGAAAACAGACATATGAGCAATTAATCCTTATGAAGTGTGTAAGTTATTTCATAGGAGTGTCCTAGAACAGGGGAACATGCCTATGTTTCTTGAGAAATAGAAGGCTTCTCAGGAGAGGAGACTTCTTCTTGAGCACTGGAGACTTGAGCAAGACTTGAAGCTTGCCTGGCAGACAAGTTGGAAGAAGGCATTTCAAGCTTGGAAGAGAATCTGAACACATCCTATCTAAGGAACTTTCTAGGACATGAGGAAGGAAGGGCAGATGAAGCTGGACGCAGAAGCAGAGAACACATGAAATTCCTGAATACCATGTAAAAGAGAGAAGGCTTCCTCCTGAATTTCAAGTGAAGCTGGGGAGAGAAAGAGGGTGAGAGCTCCCAATGACAGCATGTGGTGATGGATGAGGAGGTAGAGGTGGGGGACTTGAGAGGAAGTTCAGTACTGAGGCCATTATTCCAATAGTCAAGGGGGAATAGATCCAGAGATAAGTTAGGGCAACAGCAGTGAGGGCGGGAGAAGTGGTGGGGGCACATCCAAAAGATACTTAGAAGAAAGAATGGTTAGTTCCCTGTGGTAGATTTAAAATAAGTGGTTAAAATAAAGGAGAGAAATTTAGGAGGATGCTCATGGTTTTTGACGGGGAGCACAGTGGTGCCATTCTGAGCCCAGGTGCTTTTGTGAATACTGAGATGAGAATGTAAAGTAGACAGTAATAAATGAATTTAAAGCTCCAGCGGGTAGACTCGACTGCATAGAATAGTCTGGAATGATTGTTGAAACCATGGGGACGCTGTGCCCATGTAGAGAATGTTCATAGAACGAAAGCACATCTGAGGCTAGAATCCTAGGATTACCAAGAACCTCAGGGAAAGACAAGGGGAGAAGAGTCAGAGAATGAGACCAAGGGGAATGGTCAGAGAGATGGGAGGGGAACCAACTAGGACTCATCGTTGACCTTGGCAAGAGAAGGTTTAGAGGAGTTGTGGGGGTGCAAAGGCCAGGAAGTCAAGGTCTGAATGGGAAGTGAGGAAGTAGAGACAGTGTTGCTTTATTATATATCTTTTTAGATGTTTGGTTGAGAAGGAATAAAGAGCTATGGGTCAGTGGATAGAAGAGAACACAAGGCTGGGAATGACACATACCTTCTCACACATTTATGTCGTTTTCATTGGTTCACCTTAAGTAGCGCCAACTAACAAATCATTTTGAAGGCCATTCTTTTTTAAGTACATTCATAACTCTGAATGTGTTAGAATTCTCTGTAAGACTCAATGGCAAAAATTTACTGTGGCTTAAAACCTAAGGAAAATTGTTTTCTTAAATGATTAGATGATGTTAAATATGAGACTGACAGACCATTTCATTTCTTTTCCCCATAGGTCAAAGTTAGATAAAAAGGAGTGGTAACATTTTAGCTAATTTTCTATTTTTACCTTTAAAACAAAAAGAGATCTTCCCTCATATGATTTTCCAATAGAAAACATGTGAATGAGTCCTGAATGAGTATTATTCAAATGATGCATCCAATTTTGAATCTAAAAGCAAGTAAATAAAAACCATGTCAGACTCCCATAATTATAGAGCTATTAGAGAACAAAAGGTAACAAAAAGACAATAGGTTTCAGAACTCAAAGAACATACATGGAATATAATATTAAACAAAAACCAATTCTCTAATTTTCTTTAGGATACTTAAAATTACATTTTATTTTCTGCCTTTACAAATACTAGCTTCATGTCTTTATATTGTAACCTCTTTAAAGCATACCTTCTGCTACCATTTATCATTAATATCTTGATGGCAGAGTTTTAAAGAAAATTAATTGATGCATTCTGAGTTCCTTTTAAAAATCAAAACTTATTTCCATTTCCCCCCAAGTATTTAAAAGAAAATAAAAGAAATTGGAGTTGGTAAACCATCTAAACAACTTGAAAATGTTCATTAAAGTCCAATATATTATAATTTGCCACTGAACAGAAGATGCTAAGAAAAAGGCATTATTTTTTGCATTTAAAGGTAATGTATCGAGCCACACATCGGAAGGCATAGTCTGAGTAATTTCCCCAGTAATACATTTCCCCAGTGATACATTTGCATTGATCTGTTCACACACACTTATCTGTCATCAGGAGAAGGTATACGAGTATTTGAGATGGATGAATAAGGCACTTAGAAAGATGGGTGACATTTCTGACTTAAAAGCCCTGTGAGGAGGAAAGAAGTCACACAAAAGTGTCCCACTGTTTCCATGATGTAAAAGAGTCTATGCTGAAAAAATAGATTTTGGAAAGTAGCCATATTTTTTTTTCTTTCTATTCTTATTTATTCTAATGACTATATATATATATATATATATATATACACATATACATATATATACATCTATATATTTTAAAAATTTATATACATCTATATATTTTAAAAATTTGACTTTATAGTACATGTTAATAGCACTTCCATGTACTAACTTATCTAAAACCTTTCCTTTGTTGTAACATAAAATATGTAGAAATGATTTTGAAAAGAAAGTCATTATCAAGAGAACCAAAAATTTTCTTAAAAATATAAGACTATAACAGGAGCTTATTAATTCTATATGTGGCATTCCTCTGCTCAATTCAAGGGAAGCATAGAAAATATATATACACATTCATTCAATCATACTGTCATCAACTCTTTATTTGGAGGTCTCTATTTGCTTGCCACTTAGAGTCATGAACAAGAAAGAAATGGCCTGCCCTCATGGAACTTGCAGCTTATTAGGAGAGAAAGGCATTAATCAAATAATTGTACACCCACGTGCTGTGGGTGCATGCAGTATGCTGGGGTTGGAGTGGAGTCCTGATCCAGTCTGGGAGAGTGGAAACAGATCTTCTTGCTTAAGCTGAGATTTGAAGAATAACTAATTGTTGTCCAGATGAACAGTAAAGGATGGGATAGTGGGAATGAGGTTGCTGTGTATTCCAGGTAGAATAAATAACAGCATGTTAATAGGTCCTGAGATGCCACAGATGAGGCTTGGTCTTTGGGAAGTCTTAAGTTTGCGGGAGGTGTGGGGCAAGAATCAAAGTTCACGCTACCCCTCAACAAATCACTGTCCTCCAACTTTGGCTAGCTCTCCCTGCCATCAGGAAGTGCATCAAGCTTTTTAGTTACTTACGGTCTTTAGAACTACAATTATTAACAACATTACTTTACTCTTCCAATGTACTTCCATGCCCTTTCTAGGGGTGGGTCGGGTAAAGCAGATGAAATTCAAATTATTTTGCTATGTCTTATATAGCAGTTAAAGGTTTAATGAAGAGACGATTGAACTGAGGGGCCTAGACAATAAGAGAGCTTTTTATATAGCCCCACCTCTGTCTTAATGCTTCTCAATAAAGGTGCATTGATTTAAAAAAATAAATAAATTAAAAAAGCTCCTTTGATTACATACTTCTTCTAAGGAGTGATAAACTTCATAATTATATTCCGAAAGGGATCTTCGATTTCTCTGGGTTTGCAAACTGCTTTCCTTTTCTAGTGTGTTCTGGAGATCTTCTATGAGAATCCTAGAGTTGAAATGGTAGACATGAAGAAAATTACATGGAGTAATATAAAAATCAGGCAATATCAAAACAAAATCATGCATCTTTGAGGAGAAAGATAGAGAAGATTGATATTTCTGAAAATACCAAATGTTGGGAAAACGTTCTTTTTCAGGAAATAAAAACTTAAATAAATGGTGTAATAAATATAAAATGTAAAATAGGCATGTGTTTTCAAATATTAATAGTAATCATAACTACCATTGATTGACAGGTACAAGAATTGAATGATGGATATGACCACTTATATTTGTTAAGTACCTGCTAGGAACTGTGCTATATATTTCAACACACATGATCACAGGTAATAACCCTCTGAGGTAGGTTTTATTGTTATTTCCATTTCACAAATGGGGAAACTGAGGCTCAAATGGGTGAAGAACTTCCAACATCACTCTGCTAGTATGGGGTACAGAACCAGAATTTGAACTTGGACTGTGAACACAAATTCCTGTTTTTAAACTCCATTCTGGTTTGACATGGTGAAAACTGAAACAAGACAAAGTCTTTTACTCCCTCACCACATCCTCCTTTCCGTCTGTTTCTATCTGTTGCCATCCCTTTCATCACTGAGAAACTGTTCTCATATCATCACCCAGCACACCTGACCCAAGACTCAGAGAGAAAAAGAAAAGGAAGGAAGAAGCTACAGTCCTCCAGAGAAACCTAAAGAAATGCCCTGAGTGGGAGAAAGTGAACGTCACTGCCTGCCAGTATGAAGAATGCCGAGAGAAGACAAGCTCAGCTAATCAAAGTAAATGCATTTGAAAATTGAAGGCTGTGGCTAGGGTGGGGGACTCCAGGGTCACTGCAGTGTGTGGAACCAGCTCCAGCTGGAGTCGTTAGTGTTCTTGGTGAGATGTCTGGGCTAGACAGAGGCTTGTCTCCCCATTACTCACTTATCTCCTCTAACTAGAGGGCCGTGAAGTAACAAGGCATTCCCTCATCTGGAATGCTTCAAGATGTTAAGAGCCCCGCAGTGATTTTTTCTGGGCCTGGCAGGTAGCTAAAATGCTTTGCTTTCATATTTTATCTTCCCAAAGAACCTATTGCTTCGTGGTTTAAGTGCTATTAAAAAAATCATGTAATGGATCTTTAAATGACTTCCAAGGTTGATCTATATAAGCCACTTTATAAAAAAAGATTATCTTGAATGACCTGAACCAACACTTTTTGTTCCATGAAGGAAGCAGCTTTACTCAGGGTCATGCTGGGTGTAGAACTTTCCTTTTATTCCTTCCTTTGTTATTTGCTGAGTATTGTACCCATTGTGGACAAATACTTAATGAGGAATTTATCATTGGCTGATTGTTCTTTTTCTTTCAATTTTTGACTTTAAAAATAAGAAACATTAAATATCAATGTGGGGGGTGGCAAGTGACACAAAGTCGGTAAACTTGCTTTGTAGTGACTTGCAGTAGCTCAGAATGTGAGTGGGACATTCGATTGTCCGTCTGAACATGATCTGTATTTGTGCTTCCTTTCTTCCCACAAGGAAAGAAGTTACAGTTGAAAGTGGGTTTGTATGGGGTACAACACTTTAAATTTCACCTGTGTAGGTCTTAAGACCCAAATGAACTTTTGTATCACTGTCCAAACTTCCTGTGTTGTGAGATACTATGGGGTGGTCAAGACAGGTGCAAGTTTGATTAGGCTGAGATGGTTTGTCAACATAGTCCTTTTACTACAGGCAATCTTCAAAAGAGTTTCCCTTACTAGTACCATCTATCCATGTCTCCTGGCGACTTTTCTCTATCCCAGGAAACTAAGAAAAAAAAGTGTAAATAGATTTGTCAGAGCCAGCAATCTACACAAGAATTTCCTCCCGAATTTTCAGTTTAAAAAGACAAAATACATAAACACAAAGTTTTCAAAATATTTACAAAATGAGCTGTAGTGTATTGCTTTTGCAGTATTTCCAAAGTGGACAGACCTTTTAAATATAAACAAGTGCAGATAACTTGTTTCCACTCAAGAGCAATCCCACCCATGTATCATCAGAAAGTTTTGAAGTTCTGATGCTGATATATCCATGTGTTTGGCAGCTCTTGGTAGAACAACCATTCTAAGAAGGGGGGAAAGACTTAGGACACGAAGACAGATAGACGTAGAGGGAAGAGGATATGAAGAGACAAAGGAAAACGACGGCCATGTACAAACTAAGAGAGGCCTGGTAAAGATCCTTCTTTCACAGCCCTCAGAACGGACAAACGCTGCCCATACTGTGATTTCAGACGTCCAGCTTCCAGAATCATGAGATGACAAATTTGTTTTTAAGCCAGCCAGTCTGTGGTACTTTGTTATGGCAGCTGTAAGTTTTATAACTTAGACTGTACTTTAACTCAGACCCTAAAAGACCAACCTGAAAATGAAAATAATTGTGATGTGGCAGGTCTAGCCCATGTTCCTTGTCAAGTAGTTGACTAGAAGCTGAAAGATTGATGAGAAGGTCATGAAATGCTGTCCAAAAATGGTTTTTGTAACTGTTGTATTTTCTTAGTTATTTGTGGCTGATTATTATTCCTATGCCAGGTGTAAGTACTCCTAGAGCTATGAAGAGCTTTCCATGTGATGTCATCACTTAGTACAAAACCACCTCCTGAAAACTTCCAGGATGGAGGGGAGGCTCAGATATTTGAAATTCCATGACCAATTTTTACAGGTACTTAATTTACAAAGTGATGGAAATTTTTAATGACAGAATAAGTCATCTCATCTGTCATATCACCTAGAGGCCAGACACATGGGGTCACATTATCTCTGCTTTAAAGATAGCTATAGCTATACATTATAGCTATACATTATGTATAATTTTACAGGGTCAATGATAATCTTTTGAAAATATCCCAGACTACAATAATAAAAGTCAATTAAAATGATCTCTACCTACTGGCCCTGTGAAATTTGACTTATGTGTTATTATCTTGGGACCAACAGAATGAGTAATTCTAAATGACTGAGGACACAACTGGTTTAAAACACTGTTTTTAAGACTCTATTCTCTGTGACATACAGTGTGATTTTTTTTTCTATATCTGTTCCACATGAACTATATTTAATGGCAGGAAATAGAGACTTGTTAAAATAACTGGTATATTCTTTTCTACTGAATAATAATTAATGAAATATGTGAGTTGTTACTGAGCACCTATAGATATAATTCCCAAGCTCTCTCTTGCCGGGCACTCAGAGAATCAAGGCACGCCTTCAAAGCTACAGCAATGCCTAAAATATGTTCAATAGGAACAATAGTTTTATGCACAGCTGTGACTCTATCCTGTTCTAGAAGCACAGATAAAATACCTTACTGCAGAAAGCATATCAGTACTTCAGCAAGGCTGTGATTATCTTTCTGTCAGGGAAGTATTGGTGTAGTAGACCAGGGAGGGACGTCACTGCCACTTTGCACCCCTTGGCCCAGCCTTCCACGGAGACTGGAGTCTTCACCATTGACCCACAGAGCCATGAACCCATTTCAGGCCTTGCCCGACATTAGGGATCTTTGTGACAGTTTGGGCAGTACAGAACTTACTAAAAAGTTGCGGTTGTTGAGGTTAGTCATTTACATCATGCCTCTCAGCCCTCAAAACCTAGGATTTCAAACAAAAGATATGCCACTGCCTCCTGTCTCATCAATTCACTACACTGTCTTTCAACGCCCCCTCCTGTTCCTGCCTGACTCTCCAGCTCTCCATTTCCTTTTTCCTTGTACCTGTTGGAATCCCTCTTTCATTGTAAATAAATTTCCTACTTCCTCCAGTCTCTTCAGAGAACTCTCTTTTCTCATAGTCTTGCCCCAGCAAAAATTAGACTCTCTTAAGGAAAGAGATTTTATTTTTTTTTGGTTTTCTCTTCTTCCACTCCACCTACCATGGGGCCAGAAGGGAGGGAGGTCAGCATTCTCCTGGACTCCCATTTCTGCCTCCCCCTTAATCTTCTAACTTCCAGGAAAAGCTCATGCTCCCTCCTGCATCATGCCATTCCTAGTTGCTTTCCTTTCACTCCTGGATACTCTCTGATGTCCCTATTCCAGGAATTCTCTCCCTCCACCTCTAATCTTGCTATCAGCCAAGGAGACTGGAGACTGTGGTGATGCGATGATTCTCTGGTGACTTAGCCCATGTGATCTCCACTCCACTTCATCTGTCTCCTCCACGGCTACTTCCTGAATCTTGTCACCAGCCATAAGTGTTCTACCCCAGAACTCTTACCATCCAATAACCTACACTTTGTCAAAACTTCATTGCTTCCAGCTTGTTATTTGCAGTCACACTAATCCTGTTTTCAATATAAAGATCTTCATCCCTTTCTTGATTTTTCAATTTTGTCCCATTATTTCTCCTCCATTCCTATCCAGATTAGACCCATGGATGAATACTTGAGCTAGTGCCTCTCTAGGAACCACTACTTCCTTGCCAGCTTGATCTTTCTTTGTTCCTGTCCAATAACATTTCAACTCTGTATCAGGTTTACAATCTCTCTTCTCTGCAACAACTACTTTTATTGGTTCCTACCCCAGTCTTTCTCTCAGAACACTCTTCAATACCTGTTTTTTCACTTTCAGAAGATAATCTTGCTTCTTACTTCCTCCAGAAAATTTAGCCATCAGTTATGATCTCTTTCTACTAGAACCACATTTAGCTCTTCAGTCTTAGACGATAAAGTGCCCTTCCTATTGTGCAAACCCACTCTCCACTTGCGCATTCTTTCCTGCATCATCAGCCTCTCCTTCCTTACTGGACCTTCCCCTCGGCCCACAGACGTGCCAAAATGGCCTCCGACCCAAACAAATCCCAAATCTCAAGCAGTCATTGATGCTGCATCTTCCAGTAGTCACTCCTAATTCTCTGCTTGTCTCCTTATTCTGCCTTCTAAGAGCAGTCGTCTGCACTGCTGCTCCATGTTCTCTCCTGTTCACTTCTCTGTCTTCTGCTCCTGACAATCTAATCCCAGCAGTAGAGTCACCAACACAGTTTCTATTGCCAAATCCAAAGGACACTGGTCATTCCTTTTCTCTGCGGCACTTGGCACCACTGACGTTCCTTCTCCCTAAAGTCTTTCATTTCTTTTTTGACTCCTGTGAGTATCTTCCACTTGCTCTATTCTTAGTACTCTAGTCCTTAAAAAACAAACAAACAAACAAACAACACCCAAATAACCAAATCTGTTTGAATCTGTCTGCTCAGTCACCCAAGCTAGAAGACTTGGCGTCATCCTTGGCTTCTTCCTGTTCCACCTATATCCAACCAAGTGTGGAGTCTGGGGGATTTTGCCGCTGAACTGCTGAAAGCTGTCCTGGTCCCACTTCTCTGGTCGTGACTCAGGGCCTCTCTCTCAATAGGAGACTGCGTTTGCAATCTCCTATTCCCCCTCCACCCAGTTACATGTGGCTCCCCTCTTACATGGGGGTTGTGCAGCGCCACCCACAGGATAAAGTCTGAGCTTGCTCTTTGCAAGGTCCTGAGTCTCATCCTTTGCCTGACACAGCTCCTACAGAAAGCTTGTTTTGTCCCTGCTTTTCTATCCACATTCTAGGCACTCCTAGGCTGCTCTCCTTTCCTTTGTATTTACACTGACCACTTAGTGGTGATGTTGAGATCATATGTCACTGTGGGTCCTTTCCCCTCCCCCATTACACTAATATGCTCATCAAAGGTAAACATGATTGTGTTATATTCATGTTGGTTTTCCCCACTTTATAAAAAAAGTACCTGAAACATTGTCACTGGCAACCAATACATAACCTGAATACAGCTATCATTGAATTCAATTTAGTGCAAATGAATTAAGCAATGAAATAAAAAATGCTTACTTGTATGGGATGGTGGCTTCCTCTAAGAAGGCTAACAGGGCTCGGGAACCATTTTGGGGAATATGGACATCAGTAACTGTTCCCTCTGAGACATAGGAGAGACTGCTGGGCTGCCACAGGTCCACCTGTAGTGCAGGAACCAACCTATAATTCACATTCAGTGTAGGTGGGGAAAGATCCGTGTCACAATGTCAAACACATTATCTTGTTTGCATTCAGAAACACCAAATACATTTTGGAATTAGACTCAATGCATTGACTTTGCATTTGGTCTACAAATTGTATCATATCCAGATAGAATGTGATCATTATTTATACGTAATAGTTTAAAGACTAATACGTTAAAGCCACAAAGGAAAAATAACGTAGTTCTAAGTATGACTATGATATTGTTTAAAACTATTTATTGCATAAATTTTTGAATAATAAGAAAAAGAAAGATATAAATTACCCTTCATCCTACTATATAGAAGCAAATTGTGTAGCTTGACAACATTTGGTAACTTTACATGAAATATTCTCCAGGCTACTCCTCCTTCCCTAACTTATGCCTTTCACTTATTTCTACTCCATCTTCACATGCCAACAGAAACAGCCCTTTCTCAGGGAAGACTCATCAGCTAGGGTAGGTCCCCTTGTGCTTCTTTCATTTTATAACTTCCTCTTACCAGAATGCACCATATTTTGCCATGTATAATGCGCTCCCATGTATAATGCGCACCTATGTTTTTGGCCCAAACTTTCAGGGAAATGGAATTAGTATTACCCATGTATAATGCACATCCTTATTTTTCCCTCACATATTTGGGCAAAAACTGTGCATTATCCACAGCAAAATATGGTCAACTCCATGAGGGCAAACGATTTGTCCAGTCTGGTCATCACCAGGTGCCTAAAATGGCGCCTTGTGTATATTAGCAACTCAGTCATCATCTGTTGCATGGGTGTAGACCCTGGGTAGTAACTCACTACACGTTCACCAGGTGGTCAGTGTTTTGCAGGCAAGCAGGAACCACGTGTGTTTGGTATCCTGTAGTCTTCCCAGTGCCTTGTCTAGTGCTCTGCACCTGGTAGGAGCTCCACATTCCTGGAAAGAATGACTGAACTCAGCTGGGAGGGAGGACGGCTCAGTCTGCACCAGCCTAGAACTACGGTTTCAATACGGCACAGTGTGTCTGTCCAGTCCTGTCTGTCTGCTCTCTGCTTTGGGGCTCCCTCTTCCTGCATTTCCGGTCTTGGTTTGTTGCAGGATCTTGATCCCTGCTAAATCCTTATCTGATCAGGATGAGTTGCTCCATCTTCACTAAGATGCCAGTGTCTCTGCATTCTCTTAGGAATGCTAGAAGAGTAAAAATACTTTGTGACACAAGGAAACATACACCTCTACCGGTATAATTTAACCTGGAACAGGGCAGAGAGCCATTTATTTTGGGGACAAAGAGTCTACTTGTTCTCTTTCAAGCAGTTGACTCTTCCACTAATTTGCAAGGGCAAATCTGACTCAGCTAACATGCTAGTCCAACAATCGGAGAAAAGCAGAAGTGTGGAGCTGGGAGGGATGCTGAGAGATCATTTGGTCCATCTGTCAGCCCTTGGGCAAGGATACAACTAGGACTGAATCAAACTGTCCCCAATAGATGCAAGTAAACATCTTTTAAGTCTCCAAAAGAGGAGTGTCACCGACATACTGGTTTAACTCTGATTGACATTTAACAAGATTGCAGATATTTTTCTTAATCTCTTACACTGAAGCATAGTTTCATTTTTTTTGTTTTGTTTTGTTCTATTCTTTAGTGAGGAGTGTCTGGTTTCTTGCCCTTGTGAGATAAAGCATGTTGGTATCTTTCACTTTTCTTTATATGTTAGATTTATAAAATTCTTTAATCATCTTTGGGACTTGCCTCTAAACCCTTATAGAGACAGATTTTTTTCTTTCTGATTGTGTTGGCTTTTATGCTCATTTCACCATTTTAAAAAAATTTTGATTACAATTGACGTACAATATTATATTAGTTTCAGTTGTATAGCATAGTGGTTAAACGTTTATATAACTTAGAAAGTGATCCCCTCGATAAGTGTAGTACCCATCAGATACCCCAGTTATTACAGTATTGACTATATATTCCCTATGCTGTACTTTACATCCCCGTGACTGTTTTTACAACTGGCAATTTGTACAGGTTAATCCTTTCTCCCCAACCCCCTTCCCATCTGTCAACCATCAATTTATTTTTCAGAGACAGATTTTTGATATTAAGGTTTCCTGCAATCATTTAATGCCAGTGGAGATGAGGAAATAGTGCCATATTCATAGGGTAAAGAGCCATAGGAATCAAAATAATATAAATAAGCCCCTGGAGATGAGTCTGTAAGTGTTATTTTCTGGAGTGCATGCTAAAATAAGCACCCTCATCCCACAGAAAAGCATAGCTTCCCTATAGGAAAGTAATATAGGGAAAGTATAGGGAGTAATATACCCTACAGCATAACCTGGAGAAGACCCCCTAGGAAACCAACATGTCATCAGAAAACAGTTGTTCTAAAGGAAACCAACAAAAAAGAATTTGCAAAAGCAGCAATTGCATTTTGGTGTAGTATTAGGAAAGTAAATGAAAATGAATTATCAGCTCTTCTGCAACAATGTTTTGGGTAAAGGGTACTTGGATAAGTAACATGGATATTTCATTCTGGGTGGCAGGCTCATATCTGTATCTTGATATAGGGGGCAGTAAGGCCCATGTGAGATTTGTAAAGTGCCACTGGCCTTACAGATAATTCTAATCTTTTCAATAACAGGCGTTATTGTAGATATTTTTATGAATGAGAAGACCTACGTTCATAAAGGTCAATTATCTTTCCTAAAGAGGCATAGCGACAAAATGGTGACATAGGGTATGCCTAACTCCGAAGCCCATGATTTACTGATTGGGTAAGTGTCTTCAGCATCTTCTGAGAGGACCCCAGAAGAAGCAGCAACTTCCAGCTTCCTGATTTAGTGTTTGAGGGGGTGGCCGGACTGGTGGGTCTCAGACCAACAGGGAATGTCAGGGGTTATTTACCCTATAAATTAATATGCATATTTTTAAAGTCCCCTGTGGGCAGGTTACCATCAATCATTTCCACAGGGCCTGATCACACTGGGTGAAGTGAAAAACAGTTTCTGAACTGCAAGGCTGGGTGACCCTGGATTAGGATGACAACAAAATATCAGCCACCTTGTCAGGATGGCCTGAGACTGTTTACCAACCATCAGAGGACTGGGCTACAAACATCCCTGATATCCAAGCAACAGATGATCCTTTGTGGAGCCTTCTGGCCTTGGAACCAGGTGGTTGCTCCCATGCATTCCTTTCCTATGACTACCTGTCACATAGAGTCAGATCTCTTTAAAGGAGGAGGCAATTCAGTGCAAAACGTTCAAGACTATGGATGTTTTGGAATCCAGTGACCCTCAGCTGGAATGCTAGTGTGACTTTGGGGAAGATTTTCACATTTCTGAGCCTCAGTTTCCCCATCTGTCTTGTGAAGATAATTAAGAAACCTATTCACACGCTTTCCTGTAGGGTTAACTAGAATAATAGAAATAAAACACATAGCAGAGAGTCTGGCACATGGTGAAAGCTCAGCAAATATTAACTGGCTGTCATTATTATTTTTGAAAAGCCTATGAAAAGAAGAGCTAGAAGCAGTAAAGTTTTCCTTCACCTATTTTCAGTTAAGATGAAAAATAGGGTGAGATTGTCCCCTTATTCAGAGAGTAAAACCTATAGACGGCTTTAAGGAGGATGGGACACAATAAACACAGCAAGAATCTGAACAAGGCTGGACTGTTTCCTAACACAAAAGCAAGTAGCTGGGGCTAATTTTTCCTAGCTCTGTCTTCTCTGTCCAAGCCCAGGAGTGTTTTATAAGTTATCACAGCCTCAATAAATCCAAACAAAGGCCCCAGACATTTAGGTAATTAAGTTTCTTGTTATTTCACTATTAAAGAAAGATGAAAATATAATAACTACCAACTAATTAGGGATTAAAATGATCATAAAAGTTAGTGGAGACCCCATATTAGAATAACATTAGATCAGTCCAAATGAAAACAGAGCTTATAAATGTTACTATAATAGCAATTAATACTACCAGCCGGAGTACTAGTCATCAGAAGAGCATTATTCGTACAACATGAGGTAGAGGAGGGACGGTCTGGAAAGACTTTCTTTTGGCATGCAAGTTTTCTCTCTAATTCTCTTTCAGGCTGAATACCAATAGTCATAACTAGATAGTAAGTCATATTTACCAAAACAAAGCACATATATTGGAAAAGAAAAAGATTCTTAACATTTCCCAGAACTATTAATTGGTACATTCACCAGTTTGGGAGAGATGTTGAAGCCCATCAGTCAAAGACTCAGAACGTAGCGGTTTATTGGCTTGTCACAACAAGCAGTAATCTCAGTGAGAGGGTGTTAGAAAGAAACTAGGGGATTTGGGCTCGTGTCAGGTAATTTTGTGAAGGGTTTAAGGAACTGCAGTTTTTCTCTGCATTGAATGTCGTCTGAAAAGGGGGTAATTCTATCACTGGATATCTTAATAATTTTATCTAGAAGTGGGAGAAATAACATGGGGCTAAGGATGTAATTAATAAGCCCTAGTCACTTATATCAGCCCAAAATGGGGATGTTTGGTCATTTTCCTGGTTTGGACAATGTTCTTTTTGAGTCTGTGTTTGGTCATGATCCCAGTGGTCTTGCTTTTATCTTATTTCAGGACGGACAGACACTGGTCTTGTCTGAAGTTAGTGTTCCATGAAATGGTTTATAGTTCACAGGACAATGCAAGGTCTCTCTGTGAGGTCTGCTAGCCAGGAGCTGTGTTCCCCTTTCCAGGATAATCACTGCCCTGTTTAGGTCATGTGATAAGTAACTCTATGCTACACGAGGGCTGGGGACTCTCAGCATTATCAGGCCAGGGTGGTTCGAAGGTGATTTAGGGACTAGGGAGTTTGGGGTTATGGAACGAAGGCTGGCGAGCTATGCTGGTCCACCCAGGAAAAATTAGGAAGTTCATGACATGTACGTTTGACAGCTGCATTGTTCTGTGGTACCTACATACCACCCCCTTTTTCATACAAAAGAGTCAGTACTACCTTAATCTGCCCTCTAGGTGAACATTTGAAGACTTACCAATACTAAGGGAAGGTTCCTGACTCCTGTACTACGGTGCGAAAAATTTAGCCGACCCCACACAAGAAACTTATTAGAGAAGTAATATTTCACTACATTTTGCTACCTTAAAATATATCTGCAACTGAGAATTGAGTTAGCATTTTTAGTCCATATTTTTCTTCTTACCCTGAAGGTCAGAAATAAAACAAGACCCTCTCAACAATTTAGCACTAGAATCACCTTTTACTGATCAGTTATATGGACTTATTGGTCAGTATCAAAACTAATACATAAAGCAAGATAACTACTCAATTTTTACAAAGTTATTTTCAACACTTTTCCTGAAAGCATTTCCCCAAAGCAACTAAGAAGATGAAATGGAAATCAGCAAATTATTTTCTTCCATATGAATTGTCACCTGATGGTAATTGTCACCTGATGTCACCAGTGAGGGACTCTCAAAATGGAAGGCTGGATGACCAAGTAACTGAATCATCATCTTTTGAACAACCCAGAGGACCAGGAGAGTGTTCCATCTCTCAGTTGTCTGTGAGAACAGGTAACTACCCAACATCTATTCACTGTTTCCTGAGTACCTACTGAGTCTCAGCCCTTGAGCTCCATGCTGAGGAGCAAGATATAGCTCTGCTCTCAAAGACTAAGCAGACGTCACATGTAGTCTACAGAGAGAAGACACATGAGGACTGTTCCATTGCATTATGGGAGGTGCTTTGGGACACCTTCCCAGGAGATGTGCTGCCTGTGCATAATAGTGAATGATGACTAGTAATTAGTCTGGAAAGGGTGAAGGGAAGTAGAATAAGAGGCATCTTCAGAGACTTCCATGCCAGATGGGTTGTGTAAGAGATAGAAGAGAGGAGAAAGAATGACAATGTTGAAGTTTATCTGAGCCCTGGGATCCTGGAAAACAGTAATGGTTACAATAATCCCACTGCTCCTCTGTGTTCTAGAAATGGCTTACTACAAAGAACCATCCTCCCCACAATAATTTAGAAAAGACTCACGGACTCACTGCCACCCGCATTTTTTTTTTTTTAATCTATGACAACCCACATACAGATCCTCAGATTCCCATTCTTTGCCTCATAAATGGTTAGCTGAACTGTTTGTCCCCACTGATCGATCCGGACAAACTACTTGCTACTTTGACTTGACCAAGTGTTCGTTAAGCTTTTCTCTTCCCACCAGGCCTCTGAACTTTTATCCAACCTTGGCCAGACACATCCAGCCCCTTCCTAATACCGTGTTTCCCCCAAAATAAGACCTAGCCTGACCATCAGCTCTAATGCATCTTTTGGAGCAAAAATTAATATAAGACCTGGTATCATTTTAGTATAAGACCGGGTCATATCATATCATATCATATCATATCATATATGATACCGGCTCTTATGTTAATTTTTGCTGCAAAAGACGCATTAGAGCTGATGGTCCGGCTAGGTCTTAGTTTTGGGGAAACACGGTAGCCTCTCCTGAGCATCAGCTGACCACACAGTGAAACTTTCTCTAACGTACTGTCTGATCAAGCCACCTCCACCTGTTTACCCCACTTCCTGATTCTGTCTAGCTTTGTTCACGCCTCCATAAGAGAAAGTCCTTTTCTATCTGACTTTTGAGAGTTATAGCTCTTCAGGTTGGCATGTTCTCCCTATGGCAATAGTCTCTTTTCCCGTATTTGCAAAAATCCTTTTGAATAAAGTCTCTGCTTTCCTAACTCTAGATATGGTTTTTAGTTAATGGTACTATACAAAAGCATGCTCATGGTTTCTTTAGAGAATACAAGTTCAGAAGAAGTTCTTTTAACCAACTTCCACATATTGTATCCTGACTTAACTAATAATACTCTTCTATATTGACAGAATTCCTGCTTCAAGATATGGGATAAAGATATTTCCATCCCACTCCCTCCCCCTCACACACAATCACCTCTAAAATAAAGGGAGCTTGAAAAAGGAATCACTAACTTTATCTTTGATGAAACTAGCTATAGACCTGAACAATAAAATATAAAGGTACCAAGCAAATAGAGAAATAGCAAATGACTTAGTTGATCAGAAAAAGTTTGAATCTAACCAGCTAGGGATGAGGTATGGGATATCAATGAAAAGCAAGTTCAGGAGCTCCACAGAAGCTCAGGACTGTCTCAGGGATTGGTATTACTGTGGAGTATGGAAGGTGGGGGTGAAGAGCTGGTGACACAAAACTAAGAGACCTTTTAGAAGTCTGAAGGACTCTAAATTCTCTATTCACCAACATCACTCTCAGGTAATGGCCCCTCCCATGTGCCCAGGAAAATATGTTTTCTGGAGAAAGTGGAAAAGGGGGCTTTGAAGTGGTGATGCAGGACATAGAAGAAGCTAAGAGTATGATGGATGATTGGATAAAGAGGGTGTGATATATATACACAATGGAATACTATTTTGCCATAAGAAGAGATGAAATAGTGCCATTTGCAAAAACAGATGAATTTTGAGATTATTATGCTAAGTGAAATAAGTCACACATAAAAAGTTGAGAACCATATGATTTCACTGATATGTGGGATATAAAACTGAAAGCAACGAACAAGACAAACAAAAAACAAAAACTCAGACACAGACAATAGGTTAGTGGTTCCCAGAGAAAGGGGCCACGGGAGTGGTAGATGAGGGTAAATGGGATCCAATATATGGTGATGGAAAGAGAACTGACTCTGGGTGGTGAGCACACAATGTGATATACAGATGACATATTGCAGAATTGGACACTTGAAACCCATGTAATTTTACTAACGATTGTCACCCTAATAAATTTTAATTAAAAAACAAAGGAGTTGGGAGTATGTTGGAGGGAAAACAGGTAGATTAAGCAAAAATCTCCACACCATCTGGCTGTTTTTCAAAAAATATACTGATAAAATGTTGAATTTACCAGGAAGATATAAATACTATTCATCCAAATACATCCAATATGACAGCATCAAAATATATATGGAAAAAAAACTGACAATATCATAAGGATTGTAAATTATAAATCCTCAGTTAGATGTCAGTAACTGAAAGATCAGATTTTCGTCCCAAGCACACAGAGAAATTATTTGAAAATTGACTCAGTACCAGGCTACAAAACAAGTCTCAACAAATGTCAGAGAATGAATGTCAAACAAATGTTCTCTGATTACAGTATAATTAAGTTTAGAAACCAGTGGCAAAAAATCTATTTACATTTAGAAACTTAAAAACCATTGTTAAATAACTTGTGGGTTCAAAAAAGACACTGAGGTGGAATTAGAACCAAATAAAAGCTAAATACAACATTTCTAAGAGAGAAATTTACGATCTTAAATGCTCATGATGCAAAAAAATAAAGATGAGAAATTGATGTCATATGTATAAATCAAGAGGTTAGGAAAAGAACAACAGTATAAACTACAAAAACGTAGAATATATGGCATAGTATAGCTGAGGATAAATTGATGAAATGGAAAACAAAAGTAATAGTGAGGATCAACAAAACATAAGAGTTGGTCTTTGAAAGACAATTTAAACAGGAAAATTGTTAGCAAATCTGCTTAAGAACAAAGGATGAAGATTGAAATGACCAGGATCAGCCATGAGAATGATGTAAACTCAGATTCGTCAAATCAACAAAAAATGGATACTATAAACAATCTTAAGCCAATACATTTGAAACTTAAATGAAAAATTTCATAAGAAATCATAATTTACCAATATCACTTTAAAAATTATCTGAAGAAGCAATAAAAAACCTGAATAGGTTTATTTTCATTTAACAAAACTGTATTAATAGTTAAAAATTCATATCCTTCCCAACCCCTGCATGCCCTAAATCATACAAGACAAAAAACCCCAAAAAACTAAAACAAAAAAAACCAACCAAACAACAAAAAAAACCCAAACAAAGCCTCCCACCCTCCAAAAAAACCAGCAGGCTCGGGGAAGCTCTAACACATATGCAATACATAATATTATCCCAATCTGGTATTAACACTTCCAGAGGTTAGAGAAAGAAGAAATGCTCCTAAAGTCATTTAACGACGCTAATATAATGTTTGATAAGAAAAACCAGACAAGGATAGCATGGGGAAAATAATTATGAGACGATCTTACTTATGAACATAGGTGCCAATCCTAAGAATATCTATGCATAAACGGAATATAAAAACATACTAAAATCATGACTGATTGCAGTTGCAGTTTAACATTAGAAAAACCTGTTAATGTGTTTCATCATATTAATGGTAATGTATTAAAGAGAAGAAACCATGTGATCATATGAATGCACTCAGAAAAATAACTTTTCAAAATTCTACATCTATTATAAAATATCTGTAGAAATTAGTAACGAAAAAGTATATTTCTTTAACCCATTAAAGGATATGTACCAAAAATCTGCAAGCATTTGTATACAGTGGCAGTGTTAGAAGCATTCATTTTAAAGTCAGACACAAAGTAAATGTACTATAATACCAATTTCATAGACTCATACTGAGGGTCACTGCTAAAGTGAAAGAATCAATTTTAAGAAGGCTAAGAATCATAAGGGAAGAAACAAAACTGTCATTCTACATAAACCACTGTCTACAGAGAAGCCAAGAGAACTGATTCAGGTAAACCATGAGAATCCAAAGGTTAGTGGCATTTAGGAATATAATATCAATGTAAATATATATATACATCAATGTAAATGTGTATTTATTGACTTTGTAATGTCTTCACAAAAACATTAAGTGTAAAAGCCGATTGTAGAAGAGTAGGAATAGGTAACGTCACCAAAATGGTGCCAAGGGAGCCCTCAGCCTTTGTCCTCCAACAAATATCAACAATTAGACAGATATCCATAAACCAAAACAGTTCTGGGAGAGCTCGGGAGCCCACTTAAGAAAGTTTAGCAACAGAGTGGAACAAAAAAAACATGAGAGTAACTGCACAGGTAGAGAAGGAAGACAACTTCATTTTGTCTGTATCGTCCCATTTCCCCAAACCAGCATTGTTCAGTGCCAAGAGGGAATTTCCAGCCAGGAGTTCTCATCAAGAAAAAGGAAAAGCAGGCTGAGCAACCAGCTTTGCAGGGCGAGCGACAGATTCTCCAGTCTTTTCGGAGCACCACACGGCGGTCTCACTTCAGTTTTATCCCACCCAGACCAGCAAAGCTGAGGTGTATAGAGATGGCTATGAACAAGAAAGAAAAGCAGGGGCTAGCAGCAGCAGCCACGCAGTGGGAGAAAGCGTGGATCATACCTGTTCTACAGATATATCCAGCAGCTTTCAGCACTGGAGAAGAAATCAACTGCGAGCACGGCTGCTACAGACCTCTTTCAGATGGCACCAGCTTTCTCCCCACAGGTTCACCTTTGCTGGTACTAGCTGCCTGAGTCCCTCCCTGCTCCCTCACTCCTCTCTGCCACTGGAGCTCGGAAACAGCACCAGCAGCCAGGTCCAAGGCTGTGTGAGTACAGGAGGCCAGCCTAGACCTCGGTTGCTGACCCTTATAGCGATGTGTGTGCTTATGGCTGCACCTCCAGCTGCATGCCACTGAACTGACACCTGCAACTGTCACCAGCCTCTACTACAGTGTGCAAACCTTGTGTGTGATTGTGAAGTCATGGGAGAGCATGTTGACAGCCAGGGCCCCGGCAGAGGCTGGTGGCCCGGATGAGGCCATGTCTCCTGTCACTGGTCTTCAGTATCATACTCACCTGTAACCTCTTCAGCTGCAAACCCCAGCCCAGTCCCTGTCACTGGCATCCACTGCAGGGGGAGATTGTGTAGTCATGGGAGAGCATGCTGACAGCCAGGGTGCCCACAGTTGCCAGTGAGCCTGTAGTTGGCCCCAGCCCTTCCTGCCTGCCCTGGCCTCCACCACTATGAGTGCACCTGTCCCCTGCCACTACTCAGGCACCTGCAGCTGTCCACTGCACCTGTGTGCATCCTACAAGCTCCCTGTCCCGATCTTTAGCCATTGAACCTAGAGGTGCTGCTGAGAACTCCAACAGCCCTTGCAGTCACTGTGGACCCTCAACAGCACTCATCGAGGGTCATATAGTCATTGAAGCTGTGGACCCCAGTGGCCTGTGCTGAAGAGTCATAATGCCCCCTGGACCTCCTACTACATGCCCCTGTACCACTAGACCCAGGGTCCCAGCATGCCCCAGCATGCCCCTACCTGTAAGTGAAGTGTTCCCTTACTAAAGTCAGTCCATAACATCTGGAAGAAATGACTGCTTTTTCAAATGCTCCTACACCTATGCAAGGCTATAGGGTTCACAAAGAATTAGGGAAGCATGACTCCACCAAAGGAATAGAGTAAACCTCTAGTCACTGGCCCTAAGGAAATGCAGATCCAGGAATTGCTCAACAAAGAATTCAAAATAATTATTCTAAAGATGCTCACAAAACTAGAAAAGAACACAAATAAACAACTTAATGACATAGTAAAACAATGTAAGAACACAATGAGAAGTTCAAAACGAGGATAGAAAACAAAACAAAAAAACCCCCAAATTTTGGAGCTGAGGAATATAATGACTGAACAAAAGAATTCAATAATTTCGACAGCAAACTTGACCAAACAAGAATCAGTGAGTTAAAAGACAGGTAAACTGAAATTATCCAATTAGAAGAGCAAAAAGGAAAAAGAATGAAAAGGGATGACTATAGGACACTATAGGACACTATAAAAAGAAATAATAAGCCATCACTGGAGTATCAGAAGAAGAGAGGGAGAAAGGGGCAGAAAGCTTATTTAAAGAAAAATCATTGAGAGATTAAACCCGAGGAGAGATTTGAACATCCAAGTTCATGGAGCTAATAGTTATTCCATAATTTCAATCCAAAACGATCTTCTCCAAGACATTTTAAAAAATTGTTTAAAACCAAAGACAAAGAATTTTACAAGCAGCAAGAGAAAAAAAAAAGTCTCCTAAAAGGGAACACCCATTAGGCTACTACTAGTGGATTTGTGGCAGAGGTCTTGCAATCAGAGGAGAATGGGATGATATATTTAAAGTGCTATAAGAAAGAAATTGTCAATGGAAAGTACTTTACCCAGCAAAGCTGTCCTTCAGATATGAAGGCCAGATAAAGATTTTCCCTGATAAACCAAAGCTGAGGGAATTCCCCACTAACCCTGGCTTACAAGAAATGCTGAAAGTTCTACAAGCTAAACAAAAGGATGCTAATTAGTAACATGAAAATATACAACACTGTGGTAAAGGTAACCATAGAGTCAGATTCAGAATACTCTTCTACTGTAATGATGGTGGTGTCTTAACTACTTAACTATAGTATAAATTTCAAGGACAAAAGTATTAAAAAAAAAAAGCTACTGCTACAAAAATTTGTTACTGGATACACAATATAAAAAGATGTAAACTGTGACATCAAAAACATAAAAGGGGTGAGTAAAAGGGCAGAATTTTTGTATGTGATTGAAGTTGAATGTTACCAGAGTAAAATGGACCATATGCAAATGTGTGTATATAAAATACCTAAGCCTCAGTACTAATCACAAAACAAAAAACCTATGATAGAATCACAAAAGATATTGAGAAGGGAATAAAAGCATACCACTACAGAAAATTATCAATTCACAAAGGAAGGCAGAAAGAGAGGAAGAAAAGAACACGGGAACAACAAAACAGCCAGAACACAATAAATAAGACGGCATTGGTAGCTCCTGTCCATCAGTAATTACTCTAAATGTAAAAGAATTGAATTGTCCAATCAAAAGACAGAGTAGCTGATGGATACAAAATAAGAACCAACTATAGTCTGCTTACAAGAGACCACTTCAGCTTAAGGGCACACATAACTCAAAGGGAAAGGATGGAAAAAGATATTCCATGTTAAGTGGACCTCAGAAGAGAGCAGGAGTAGCTGTACTTAATACTTGACAAAGTAGACTATAAATTAAAAATGGTAGCAGAAAGAAGAAGGTCATTATATAATAATAAAATTGGTACAGCCACTATAAAAATGGTAGCAAGAAAAAAAGAAGGTCATTATATAAAGATAAAATTGGTACAGCCACTATGGACAACTAAGTATGGAGGTTCTTCAAAAGAACTACCAAGTGATCCAACAGTCCCACTTCTGAGTATACGAGCTGTGATAAAAAAATATGATGAATGTTTAAAGAAAAAAAATGTATTACAATAAAAGACACATTGCTATTAATCACCCTCAAAATACTCCCCCTTGCTCCCAACACACTTATCCCATCATTCTTGCCACTTTCTGAAGCAGTTCTGGAAGTCCTCTTTTGTGAGTGTCTTTAGTTGTGCTGTTGTGGCTGCCTCGATGTCCTGTGTCCTGAATCTATTCAAAATGTTTACCTTTCATGGTCATTTTGACTTTGGGGAAGAGCCAGAAGTTACACGGTGCTAGATCTGGTGAATAGGGTGGATGAGGACACACTGTAATGTTTTTATTTGACAGAAATTGCTGTACCAGAACCTATGTGTGACATGGAGCCTTCTGTTGTGATCACAAAATCTGGTGAATGCTGCTGCAGAGTGCCATCCAACAGAAAGGCCGGGATCTTCAATATGGGAATTGGTGTATCTAACCTTAGTAACAGTGTGTGACAAGTTTCAACTTATTCGGTGCAGTCATTCGGGTGTGAGCTACAGTTGAGAGGTGTTTTTTAAAGTGTGCCGTAAATCATCTTCCATCATGACAATGCTCGGTGTCACACATTGCTTCCGGTACGGCAATTTCTGTCAAATAAAAACATTATGGTGTATCCTCATCCACTTTATTCACTGTATCTACAACCATGAGACTTCTTGTTCTTCCCCAAAGTCAAAATGACCATGAAAGGAGAACATTTTGAATGGATTCAGGACACGGAGGCAGCCATGACAGCGGATATCTGTACTCCCATGTTCACTGCCGCATTAGTCACAATAGCTAAGATATGGAAACAATCTGTCTGTGTACAGATGAAGGAAGAAAATGTGGAACCCATATATACAATGGGTATCATTCAGCTGTGAGAAAGAAGAAAATACGGCTATCTGTGACAATGTGGATGAACCTTGGGGGTATTATCCTCAGTGAAATAAGTCAGAGATGGACAGATACTGCATGATATCACTTATATGTGGAATCTAAAAACGTCAAACTCATAGAAACAGTAGAATCCTGGTGACCAGGGGCTGGGTGGGGGGGGAAATGGGGCAATGTTGGTCTAAGGATACCAATTCCCAGCCATAATATGAATAAGATCTAGGGATCTAATGCATAGATTTGTGATGATAGTTAACATTGCTAAGAGACTAGATATTAAATGTTTTCTACACAAAAAAGAAATGGTAATTATATAATGTGATGGAGGTGTTAGTTAACGCTATGGTGGTAATCATTTTGCAATATATGTCAAAAGAACATGTATACCTTAAACTTATACAAACCTGTATGTCAGTGATAGCTCATAAAATTGGAGAAAAGAATAATATGTATAGTATGATGCCATTTGTACAAATACAATGTATATATATTTATATATAACATATATATTTGATAAAATTATATTACATATATACACACGCAAATTGGGGTGAATCCAAAACTAGCTGGGAGGAAAAAGACCCATAATTCAAACCATTTGAATTCTACAAGAGAATGTTTGATTTCTGGCAGAGAATGCTACCCAATTTTACTATCTACAAAGTTTTTTTTATCCCCTCCTCATTCCTATCAACTCTTTTATAGATTCTGGTTAGAAACCTGCCTGTTCATCAGGGGCAGGTAACTGGTAGCATCACGAGAAGGTGGAATCAGTCTCTCTAGTAATCAGGAAAATGTAAATTAAAACAGAATGAATCCATACCACACAGATGTTTAAACTTTTTAAGGGAAATAGCCAGAGTATACCACTATTAAGTTATTTGGACTTAACTACTTAATAAGCAGCACTGTTAGGCATTTCTTTTGATTTTTTTCACTTGGCAATATATCAAGGACATTTTTCATGTCAGTCCATACAGATCCATTCCAATGTGTGTGTACACGAATAATTTATTGATGAATTTGGGTCCTCAGGAAACAAATTTCAAAAACACAACTATTGCACTTTCTCTGGAATATCTGAAGGCAGATTGCTTTGTGGCATACTTATATTCCTGAAACTCTTCTAAATGAGAAGGAAGTAGGTTTGAAAAGGTGGTATATTTCTGGTAATCTGGTTTTCCCACAGTAGGGAGCTGGGTACATATTAGATATCTTTTTTAGTTAGTTGATCAAACTGGTGCTTCTACTGTATTGCTGGAACTTTGAATCGAGGCGTGTCTGCTTTTGCATAAACTGTATATGAGGTATCACAATTAAAGTTGTGAACTCATCCTAGAAAAAGTGCTACACACCTCATTGCTGAATATCACTATGGTTAGCTTCGAAGTACTCCCCTTGGGAAGCTATGCACTGATGCCAGCGCCTAGTCCACCCTTCAAAGCAATTTTGGAACTCTTTTTCTGGAATGGCCATCAGAGCTGTCGTTGTATTATCCTTGATGTCCTGAATGTCATCAAAATATCTTCCTTTCAATATGTCCTTTATCTTTAGGTAAAGAAAGAAGTCATTGGGGGCCAGATCAGGTGAGTAGGGAGGGTGTTCCAATACAGTTATTTGTTTACTGGCTAAAAACTCCCTCACAGACAGTGCCGTGTGAGCTGGTGCATTGTCGTGATGCAAGAGCCATGAATTGTTGGTGAACAGTTCAGATGGTCTAACTTTTTCACATTGCCTTTTCAGCACTTCCAAATAGTAAACTTGGTTAACTGTCCAGTTGTTACAAATTCATAATGAATAATCCCTCTGATATCAAAAAAGGTTAGCAACATCGCTGCAACAAGTTTGCTAATTTACTTGTGAGAACTCATATATTCCCACGGCATCATGCAAGGCTTTTTTTCCGGCTGTATGGCCCTGGTTCTGGTTTTACCTTGCTGCTGTTCACATCCCACTCCATCTTTCCTGCACTCTGCATTGTCTCTAAGGTCCAGGAAGGACTAATGATGAAAGCTGCACATCGGCGTAGCCCACCAGCCTGACAATGCTGAAGTGAATGCAATGCTCTGGAAACTTAGCCCACGACCAACAGTGGGACACATGGCTCTGTTGGCATCAACTGAAAGTTCTAAGAATTTTGTATTAAACACTCTGAGGTTACCAGCATTGGGGTTGTGCATGAACATGTTCCTTTTTCATTCCCCTAAATAAATGTATGCTCCCATCAGCTGTTCCTGATTCCACTGGGTTCTCATTAAATTCAGATTTTATTGCCCTCCTTCCTATAGCTGGTAGACACCAAATAAGTATCATGAAATGCATCTTTTACTGATATTTCTTCTAAATTTTGTGAATGAGGAAGGAAGGGCATTTATAGGCACAGGGCATAAGGGCATTTGGAAGTTTTTGAGGCTGAGTACCTTGGATTGAATAATTAGTTCTTTTAGATATGTATGTGTAAATGTAAATGCTAGCTTTCCTGGGTGCTGTGTTCTTTCTGGCTAAACAAGGACTTGTTCTAAGTCAATAAGAATTGGGCTTCATTTAGGTAATTTTCTTTAGATAGTAATAGAAACGGTTATTTTATTAATCTTATTTCTAATCCAACCAGAACAAAAAACATTCAATCATGTAATTCTGCACATCCTGGATGGGACCAGAGGTAAGCATGACTCTTGACTTTACAATATCACCTTCACCCCTCTATCTTGGAGTCAGATCATCTGCTTCAGAAAATGGCTGTAGCAGGAAGAAGGGGAAATATTAGAAAGATTAGATACACTGACAGCAAAGTGTGGTTCTTTCAGATTGAAGATAACTGCTAATTTTTAAAAGGATTAAAAATTTCCAAATGTTCAACTGATTGAGATTTTTCACCTACTAAGAATATTCATTGCTGAAGTGACAGTTTAATTTTCATGACTCTACCCTAAATCCTGGGCAATATTAGAAAGTTATATTTATGTAAGGAAAAAGAAATAAAAGGCATTTGAGTCAGAAAAGAAGAAATAAAACTCTATTTTCAGATGACATGATATTATATCTAGAAAATCCTAAAGACTCCACCAACAACCTGTTAGAACTAACAAGTGAATTCAGTAAAGTTATAGGATACAAAATCAATATGCAAAAATCAGTTGTGTTTTTATACACTAATAACAAACTGTCAGAAAGAGAAATTAAGACAACAATCCCGTTTATAGGTGTACCAAAAAATATAAAATACCTGAAGTAAATTTAACAAAGGAGGTAAAACACCCATACTAGGACAATTATAAGAAGAAAGAAATTTAAGAGGACACAAATAAGCTCATGGATAGGAAGAATTAATATAGTTACAATATCCATACCACACAAAACAATCTATAGATTCATTGCAATCCCTATCAAATTCCAAGGGCATTTTGCGCAGAAACAGAACAATCTTAAAATTTGTATGGAACCACAAAAGACTCCAAATAACCAAAGCAATCTTGAGAAAGAACAACAAAGCAGAAGGATCACATATTCAGATTTCAAACTATATTATAAAGCAATAGTCATCAAAACACTATGGTATTTGGCATAAAAACAGACACACTGATCAATGGAACAGAAGAGAGAACCCAGAAATAAACCGACGCATCTATGGCCAATTAATCCATGACAAAAGAGCCAAAAATAAACAATGGGGGAAAGGATAGTCTCTTCAATAAATGGTGGTGGGAAAACGGGACAGCCACATGCAAAAGAATGAAGCTGGACCACTACCTTGCACCACACATTGAAATCAACTCCAAATGGATTAAAGACTTGAATGTAAGACCTGAATGCCCTGTTGGAATAGATGCACACTGCAGATCAATGGCTCAGGTGTAATATCACCTAACAATATCAGGGAGCAGCACTTGCATAAGTCTATTCCTGCAATGACTTCCTCCTTCCTGTGCCTGTCATAAGGCTGTATCGGATTCTAAGTAGCACATACTTTGAAAAATATATTGTTAGACAATTATTATCAACTGCCCATTTGTATTATCTGGCAAGAAACTTTATATTACTGCTTCTCCAACTTTAGAGAGCATCAGACTCATCTGGATATCTTAACAAATGAAGGTTCTTGGGATTGACTGCCAGCTACCCTGATTTTAAGTGTCCTGGGTTGGCCCAAGGGAAATTGCCCTTTTAAAAGCCCATTAGGCAATTCTGAAGTACAGTTGTTGCTCTGTATCCATCCATGGGGGATTGGTTCTAGGAAACTCTTTGGATACCACAATCTGCAGATGCTCAAGTCCCTTTTATGAAATGGTGTAGAACAATGCATGCAGTCAGCCCTCTGCGTCTGAGGATTACCAACTGTGGATCCAAAATACTGTTTTCAATCTGTGATTGGTTGACGCCATGGGTGTGCAACTTGAGGATACAGAGGGTCATGCCTGATGAAAGTCCTGTGCGTTTAGGGACTGCTTTTTCAAGTAGTCATTAATGACAACACCAAATGTAACTACAGTTTTAAGACACTAACATTTCCTCTGCTTCCTTTGTACCTCGATAAACCCTTAGCAGCATTTAATCACCTACTCATTTTCAGTGACTCTCAGAGGAAAGTCAAGTCTTGTACCAGTTTTAGAGGAAAAGGCATTTATTTGGCTGCATAGCGTTGTTGATGCTGGGATAGCAACCAAGTCTATTTCCAATTTGTCCTGAGTCAAATCTACACGTTGTTTGCATTTTCAGAAACTTTTCAAATGCAGGCAGGATGTTCTGGTAGAAGGTGCCTTTCTGTAATTCAAAGCATTTAACAGGCTGGTATTGGTCCTCATCCATTGGGGCTGCTAGATCAGAATACCACAGGCTGGGAAGTCCAAGGTCAAAGTGTAGGCAGAGTCGGTGTCTGGCGAGAGCCTGCTTTCTAGTTCCTGAGGTCATCTTCTTACTGTATCCTCACATGGCGATGGGACAAGGGAGCTCTCTGGGGTCTCTTTTATAAGGTCACCAGTCCCATGCATGAGGGCCCCACCCTCGTGACCTACCCAAGGCCCTGTCTCCTAATACCATCACAGTGTGGATTAGGTTTTCACATACGGATTTTGGGGGGACACAAACATTCCATCGATAGTAGTATTACAGGGTAATGTCAAAATACTGCATTTGCATTGGTTCATACATGATTTCCCAGTGCACTGCTAAGTTACAGGAGCTGAACACAATGTGTACTTGTACAGTGGAGCCCAGGAAGACACAGAGGAATGCACAGCAGGTCATAACGCCATTCACCCCATATTCTCCCTCTTGGCGGCCATTGCTCTGTCTTGAAAGTGGCCTTTACTTGCGTTTCCCTGATCCTTCGGAATGTTATCCTTGGCTCTGTGAAGCTCAGAGGTCTCAACCCTCCTATCAGCCCTTTCCATCAAACTACTGTTATTAACTGCAATGCATACTCATGTTTACCGTACCTATGTCAATGATGGTATTTATTCTTCAGGAATTTAACATACTTTTTAAACTATACTAGTATTTTATTAGGGTTTTTTTTTTGTGTGTGCTAACATTCTGTTTATAAAGTTGGATCGATTTGAGTGGTCTGTCATTAATCCAGTTTTTCTCAAAAGCCCTGTTATTTTTAGCGCATAATTTTGTAGAATGCAGAGTTTCCTGGAACACATATATTGCATTGTAACAAAAACACCTACATTCTTCAACAAAATGGAAATGATCACCTAAGTGCTATGTTATACCATTTATGTTTTTGTATTTCTCCATGAAGAGGAATGCTAAAGAACGGACAGGTTTGGGTTTTGAATTTGGAGTCATTAAGCATTGTTTTTCTGCACCATATCAAAGCGGTTGGTCTATGAATCACACAACTTCCTACAGTGGCAGCTTGTATGCCTGTCAGCTGAATACGCTGCTCAATTTCCGTTTGACAAATATACAGTGAAAGACCCAAGAATCAAACCAGGAACTCTATACAAAAACAACTATGGAAACAAAGAGGTAGATTTCTTTGAGGGGTCTGAAAGTTTTGAGGTACCCATGAAAGGTCTCTGGGAGTTTCTTGTGGCATATACGATAAGAATGAGAATTTTTACCCCACTATTATTTTTTAAACCCTCTTAGCCATTTTTAAGTGTACAGTTCAGTAGCGCTAAATATCTTCACATTGTTGTGAAAGAGATCTCCAGAACTTCCTCATCTATGCTCATTAGACAACAACTCCCTTTCCCCCCCCTCTATTACTTTTTAAAATTCCTGACTGTTCGCCAATGGAGCAGGTGGTGACTACATATCCGAAATGGCCTTTACTTGCAGAGTCATAAAAGATTCAGTGAACCAGGGGAATTAACTTTAACCAGGTTTGCGATAAATCCAGGAAAAGGGAAATATTTCTAATCTTAAGAGTAGAAAGGTGATCAAGGTGCATTGTCAGAATTCCAGGTGTATCAATTTCTGAGTCACAGAAAGGATCTCTTTGATGGCCGTTAAGCTGGCCTGAGGAGATGCACGGCACTCCAGAGCTTCCTTCTGTTGTGTACAGCAATGCCATGGTCCAGCACACAGAGCACTAAATTAGGAGCGGGGTGCCCTGTTAAATGGCAATGAATAAGTCATGAAGTCTAGCAGACACTGCAATGCTCATGCACCAAAAACAGATGTCCCTCATCCTCAAGGAGTTCATACTTTCTGAATAATCTCAGTGAACAATCACTTAGGGATATTTAGAGGACCTTTTTCTTGAGACATCATGCAGCTTTACGCTTTGCTAAATGTCTAATCAGTGTAATTCGATTGGGACACCAAATCTGTTTAGTGTCGTTTGATGTGGATTACACGTAAAAGTCCGTACTTCTGTCATGTATGACAGGCAACTTTAAATTTCCTTCCATTAACACCCACCCTCCACCTGGACCTGAGCAAAGCTTACTCTTGCTTCTCTCCTTAGCTGCTCTGCTCCCTTCCATTTAATGATACTATAAAAGGGGAGTCTTCTGACCTTTTCATCCTGAAAGCTATTTGCAGAGAATCTAGAACCATTTTTCTAGCCATCAAATATGGTGCTAAATTATTTTAAAGCCTGCCTGATTCATATTTCATCAGTAAGGCAGACTTTTGCCTGAATACTTAAATCTTATTTCATATTCTTTAGAAATAGTGATTTAATTAATGACTATAGAATATAACAAGTTTTAGAATAATGATACTGCATAATTATAAAGCACCGGGCTATGTATAAGTGATTTTTCTTTCAAATGTGTAGCTCTTCTCAAAAAGTAGTTAATTAGAATTATGTATATATTTCAGAAGAATGATGGAAGCATAATGTAGAAAAATACCACTATTGAAAATGGAGCTCATTATTTTCTCCATGCAAACTACAGCTCCTCCCACATTTTTCTTTGAATTGAGAGGTTTATTATCCACATTATAATGCACCCAAACTATAAATTTAAAAGTCACTTTTAACCTCTTCCTGGTCTATCTTCCAAGTGGTCCCCGGGTAGATTCTCTCTCTGAAGTGTCCCCCAAATTCACTTCCATTGTCAGACTCTACACTGTCAACATTTCCCTCCGGGTCTGTTTCATTGCATGATGAATTCATGTCTCTCCTTTCAACAATCTGTTTCCTTCTCTAGTTACCTTTGTTAACTACCGAAAAATCTACTGAGTAGAGGATAAAGTCTAACCCCTTGGCAGCGCATTTAAGTCCCCTGGTAACGCATCTTGTCAGTCACACTCCAGTCCCAACAGACTCGTCCCTCTCCGTCTCCACTGGCATGGTTTTCTTTGCTGGGAGGTCCTGCTTGCCTCCTTGCTATCTCCCTTCTACCCCTGAACATAGCAAGTGTGAGGTAGATCCAGGTTTTGGGGGGGACATAAGGCTCTTACAATTTGGGGGTCCAATGTAAGAAAAGAGCATACATTTATGTAGTCTCACAGTTTTTTATTATTACAAAACTAGAGACAGGGCCTTGGAATGGCCCCAGGCACGTGAGGAAGGCAGAACCTTGAGTTTGATATATCTGCTTCTGAGTTATTGTTCAATGACTTTTATTGAACTATTGTTTATTAAACCTTCTCATTCTGACAGTGTAAGACAGTATGTGCTCAATTAAGAGGTGTTGAATTAAAGAAAATCCTGTTCACCTCAAGATTGGTTCAGATGTCAGCTCGTCTGCACAGCCTTTCTTAATTTTCCCAGTTATTTGCTCTTTCTCCCTTTTCCCAGAGTGCTTTGCAAACATTTAACATGGCACCTTCAATGCCACATGCTAATCGCTTTTTAGTGGACCAGTGGTCGTTTAGCAGAGCTTGTTCATCTCACTCCCAGAGTTCTTGATTCTGTAGATCTGGGGTGGGACCTGAGGGTTTATATTTCTAACAAGTTCCAGGGTGATGCTGATGGCCAGGTTCTACAAAAACCACACCTCATTCATTCATAGCACTATCCTGATTCAGGGTAGGTGCTTAAATATATAGATTAAACTGAAAAAGAATTAAGCATTCACCTATAAGAAGGGCGCTTTTTTTTTTTTTTCCCCAGTTTGGGGCTATTATATATAAAGCTGCTAGGAATATTTGTGTATAGGCTTTTGTGCAAACATAAGTTTTTATTCCTCTGGGATAAATGACCAAGAGTACACTGTCAATTACAAAAATAACCTGTATTCCCATATTTGGCATGTACTAAACACGCAACACACTTTTCTATTTAAAAAGCTGGAAAAGAGTAGATCTGTTTGAATAATCTTTTCATGTGTAATATAAGGAGATTCCTTTATGTACATCTGCAGACAACTGGGATTATGAGAAAGCCTGTCGTGATTGCAGCTGATCAAATGGTCCAATGCAGAATTTCAGTCAGCATTTCTGATCATCTGCTGTAATAAAGACTGTTGCTTTAAAAATAAGACTTCTTTTTTCTTTCATCTGTATACTTCATTCACAACATACAAACAGACTGTTTTAAAAAAAATTGCCTTAGTTTTCGTTCTTCCAAATCCTTTCAAATTAAACAAATAGGGTCATGTAATTTCTAATGAAATCTTGTCTTCCCCCTAGCTATTAAAACCACCCAGCTTACAAGTGGAGAATTAGAGAAACAAGGCAACACACACATATAAATAAATGGGAATCACAAATAGTATACGAGCATCAGTAGGTTGCTTACTAAAGCTCGGAGCCGAGCATGCTGGTTGGTCACAAAGTAGTGGCCCTTATTTCACAGACAAATGCTAATTCCTTAGTGGACGCTTTGCCTGTGACTTAAGGGCTCAGATGGCAGGGGGACAGCCTACAGCTGCCCCCCCATCCAGCCTTTAGCAGAATATGTTACTCTGTGGACTCAATATATTATAACGGGTTAATACAAAACATGAATTAATGTAAAACATGTATTAATACTTGTGAGTATATTATAAAAGAATGAATGAAAGGACAACAAAATCTCTGAAGGGTCCATGTCTTACTTAAATACATGGCAGGATAAAAGTAATCAACTTGTTTAAAATGATAAACTCCATTTGGAAAGTTATATTTTTATTTGCACTAATTAGTAACAAAAAGGATGATGAGAAATAAACTATACAGTTTTGAGTTAAACTATATAATTTGTGAAGCAGTAGAACTGCAAAAGAGAATTTAATGTCATACTTATGACATCCCTTTATAAAATGTTTGAATCAATATTATAATTAATAACTGTAGAAAGGTAACCTTTTAATAATTTATGAATTACCCATACTTCCTCAAATCTAATATGCTGTGTATTTGATGCTTTCTTGATTTTACCAGGAAGTATTGAAAATTTTCAAACCTGGAAGACAATGACTTTAAACCATTATCAATTTAAATGCATACCAATTTTAGAGATGTTAAAATGTGAAAAATGTGCATCTTAAAATAAAGTATGGTAGTATAATAAGCATTTAGTCAGCATCTACTCTATGCCAGGTACTATGATAATTGCAAGGTATACAGAAATGAACAAGATAGGGTCCCTATACTCAACAAGTATAAGCCTAGTTGATAAATCAACAATTTCAAGTGTAAAGAAAAGTGTAAAGAAAAATGATATTATGAGTTCTCAAGTTAACTTTCTATTTGAAACACAAGGAGAAACCTTCTGGTAACATCATTGTATAAGGGATATTGATTATACCATAAGTAAAAACTAGAAGTAGTTTTATGAGCGTGTAGGAAATAACCTGTAACAATCTTTTAATTTATTTCTCAAGCACTTGCAATATCAATCCCTTACAACCACTTTAAAGTTTGTCTATTTTTGATACATTAAAGTGGAAAAAAAACAATCATTTTCCTCTTGGGGCTCAAGATTCAGAAGTGACCTAATGTTCAACTCATTCATATTTCAAAGAAATGTTTGATCATCTTGCAACTGACATAAAATGTAGCATTAGTCTAAAAATAATAAAAATAAACAGAATAATGACTTGGTCTTAAAATAACCCCCAAAACCGTGCTTGTGTCCAGTTTAGGTTCCCAAAATGTTGCTGAGTGGACAATATAGCCATTTGTGATGGAAAGACAGAGACAATGATCTTCAAACCCGAATCCTTGACTTTCTGCAAACTCTGCTTGATTCCTAACGGGTGGGTGGGTGTTGGTGTATGTATGTGTGTGTGTACTTATCTGTTATTGTGACATATTATGGTATAATGAAAACTAAATGTGGTCTTTGTCCCCTGGCATAGAGCTCCTAAAACCCTTGGAATACACTGTCTTTTGTATCCTGATGACTCATGGGTGGGGAGGGGTAAATAGCTTCAGGATTGGGGCCTGTAGCCAGAAAAAAGCCAACCACATGCCTACATGAAGAAACCTGCATAGGAACTCCTAAAGGATGGGGTTCGGGAGCTTCCAAGTTGGTGAACATATGGAAGTGCTGGGAGGGTGGTGTGCCCAGAGAGGGCATGGAAGTGCCACCTCCCCAAACCTTGTCCTATGTATTTGGCTGTTGTATCCTTTATAATAAACTAGCAGTTGTAAATAAAGTACTTTCCTGAGCTTCGTGAGGCATTCTAGCAAACTGTCAAACCTGAGAAGAAAGTGGGGGGAACCTCTGAAGTGATACTTGGTGGGGTAGAACTGTGGGCAGCGTGGGTACCACATTGGCAGCTGAAGTCTGAAGTAGGGGCAGTCTTGCGAACTGAGCCCTTAACCTGTGGGGTCTGTGCTAAGCCTGGGAATTGAATTAAATTGTTGGATACCCAGTTGATGTTGAAGAATGGCAGAACTGGTGTGGAAAAATGAGATGTATTTGGTGTCAGAATCCCTCCCCCTCATATATATATGTATATATATATATGACCATTTTTGAATGTCAAGCTTCGGCTTTCTTTAGCTTTAGACCCAGGCAAGAGCAAGGACAATGGACTGTTGCTTAGGTTCTTTGTCCTAGGAGCATATTTGATCTTGGCCCTTGAGATTAGCACTTGGAGGGAAGGAGAATAAGACTCTTTCCTCCTAAGACCTGAAGCTGAGCCACTGTCTCCATGTCTCCTTACCCTGGTCCTTCCAGACATTGCAAGGGTGGGGGAAGAAAGAGGATAATGAAAAAGGACTTTTATGCCTGGGAAATCCTATGTATGATTATTTACCTGTCCTATTAAGTTGGTACCTCTTTGAGTGCTACATGTTACCTGTGGCAAATAACAGGATTCTTTCCTTTTGGAGATAGGAATAAGTGATGAGGCTTGAGCACCACCGGAAGTTAGAGAGTATCCTGAACAGACTTAATTGTACTGCATTTAACTGATTGCCAGATTAATGAATAGCCCCCACATTCGCTGGAAAGGAAGCTGATTTGTGCCCAAGGATGGTGGGAGTCTGTAGGTTACTCTCTATAAGACATCTGTGCACCTCTGCTCCCACCAGTTGAATTGCATGCTTTCCCAGAATTAGTTGCATTTGTTCCAAAACCTCTTTATGTCTGTTAAACCAATAGGATATGAGTGGAAGTGGTGCCTGCAGCTTCCATTTCACTTCTGAATAATGAAGCTGCTGCCCCTTCTGTGTCTGTTTCTAGCAGGAGCAGTTGGATTCAATTTGCAGTTTTTTCTACTGTATCAGAATCCGCATCTTTGTGCAACTTCAGAGCCATCAGCACCATCTGCCAGCAAACCCTCCACCCTCAGAGGTTTGATCTCAACTCTGTAGGGTGTCTGCTTAAAGCTCCTGAGGTACCGGTATCAGCAAGCAGTGCCCTTTCTTAGAGGTTGGTTCTGCCCTTGTGGGAGACTTCCGGCAAGCGCTGAAATCCAGTAATCCTAATCTATTCCCTTTGTTCATGAGGGATGAGTTGGCATTAAGTATGGAATAGACACTAACTCGAGCCTTGGGGTAGGCCACTTTCCATATTGGTTTTGTGTGATGGCTAAGACTGTCCATTCCTGGAAGAAAGTGTTTTTCTTTAGCTCACATCACACCTTAAAATGCTTAAAATGCTTAATGGCTTCCCACTCTTCTCCGAACAAAACCCCAAGGTTTTATCTTTCTTCCAAAGCCTGTATGAACTTACCCTAGGCTGTATCTCTCAGACCTCATATCTTACTGCCTCCCTTCTATTTGCTACACTCCAGCCATACTAGCTTTATTTCTGTCCATTAAACAACTAGGCTCAGCTAGGCAAACCTGCCTTTGCACTTACAATAATATTTACCCGGAATTTCCTGAGATCTTTACATGACAGGTAATAGCCTTAACATCATCTTTTAAAGAGGACTTTTCTGAACTTTCAGAGTCCCATTCCCTCTATTTAATCCTGTTTATTTCTTTTATAGCATTTACCACAGTCTGTAATTACCTTCTTCATTTGCCTATTTTCTTCTTCACGACTAGAATTTGAACTCATAAGGGCAGCTATGTGTCTATCTTGTTGACTACCCTCTTTAAATATCTAGTGAATAAAAAATGAATTTAGCTGTTGGTACTTTCTAAAATATGCAAATCAATGCAAATCAATTACTTCTAAACTTCAAAGGAACCCAGAAACTCCAAGTCGCTAAATATAACCTTTTTATTCTTCTAAGCCTACTCAGAACAAGTAGACAACTCTTTTTATAGGATGGACCATTCATGCAGTAAGTCATCTGGGGAAAAAGAGAGCAGCAGCAAGCAGGTTCAGCATAATTTTGATGCAAGACCCTGTCAATCGATGTCAGAGAGAAGAAAGGCTGTTGCAAACCGTTCACCAATGTGTTTCATCCTAGCACAAATCTTGCAGGCTTATGTCTGGTTCCTCCCACCTGATTATACTTTATCACGAGCCTGAACGTTTCTGTACACACACCCTGAGCACTTTTGGCTCAAAAGGACAAAGGAACAACTTTGTCAAGTAAGCAAAAATGGAAGGCAAAGTGAAGTCAGTGAAATTGATGAGATTTTTTTTTAACCAAGCCCTGTCAAATTTATATTGGCCCAAGAAGTTTTCCCGGACTGTCTAATATTGACTCACCTTGCTTTTCAAAATGCATGGGAGGCCCACTGGAATCAGACGGTTGACCATTATGGTGTCCTGGCACCAATGTTTGGGGTATGATTTAAACACTACACTTTTGGAGAGTGTGTTTCGTTAAGAATCAGCTGAAATTTCTCTTTGCCCCCATATGTTGGCACACTCTCTTTGCACCATAATTATACCATTGATGAAACTTGTTTCTAAACCATTTAATGTTTATTAAGACATGTGACCTAACAAGATCAGCATGAAATTTTATCTATGTTATTCAGGGAATGATTACCCAGCTGATTGATTATCCACATCTTATAATATCCTATAATCACTCCCTTCTGAGGTAGAGGGTTTAGATTTATAAATATACGATCTTGAGATTTCTGCTCATGTTTGTCATAATTTTACAGGATTAGAACTTTCTCCACTATCAATATCCTAAGTGTAGCTTTACAAGCAAGCTTTCTTATTTATTCTACTGTTTGTCCTTTTAAGGCTCTGACAAACCTTAGTATAAATCCCGTCTATATCACAGCTCACAACCATAGACAATCTGCTCAGAGTCATTCAGAGAAGGCGGCAGAATGGGAAATTTATCTGTAGCCTCATAAGCACAGGATTCTACCATAGGGCTTTCTATTGCTGATGATTTGGATGAAAAAAAAAATACCATTTCCCAGATGTACTTTTGGCAGGGCTCTGTTTCTAAGCCATCGCACAATGAAATGGAGAGAACACTGTAATTACAAGAGAAATGCTTTTCTCAGCGTGCTCACTAGACTCCATCATTTATGACATTGAGTATTGTTAACCTGATTTACAGTCTCCCTCAGTGGGACAACGCTACATTTTCTCAAATTGGATTTCTCAGACTTCCTATCCCTCAGTACAGGTCTGTGCTAGGAAGAAATACAAAGCTTTCAAAAGCAGGAGACGGCTTACAGCGCTCTCCAAGGACTTTGATCTTCCTGGGGGGCCAGTGCAATGGATCCCGTGGGTAAGGAAAACCTTATACGATGCAATAAACTATGTTGTTAATCGGTGAGAATAGGCTTGAGGGTGAGGGGACGTAGAATTATTCCTCCCCCTCTCTCTCCCTCTGCCTCTCTCTCACGCTTTAAAGATTTGAAATTGTGGAAGCTGAGGTTTGCTGGCTTTTAAACTGTGTCTGACTTTTTAACTTGGTATTGATTGACATCCTAAGTAACCAGGTAACACCAGGGCTTCAGGCCACATGGAAATGGACTGCTAGGAAACTTCCCATTTTACTTTGAGACCCCCTTTCCCAGCTGTTTTGTGACTCATGTGCCTTCATGCTACCTTCTGCTCAGCAGCACTCCTTAGTCTCCCATTCATCCAGATATTATAAAAAACATCTCGTCAGCCATGTTTAACACAAAGCATTATGGTTTGGAGAGTAAATGCAGCAACACCAAACCCTGATTATTTGGAATCACATTATAAACGTGCAAGTGTGGAAGGATCTGGATAGTTGACCTCATACTTTTTAAATTTCCACTTTCAATCCCTATTGTAATTCATTGCATATAGAACCTTCCAATTAATCATTCTTTAACAACACTTCCCGTGCCTCTCCCATACCCCCAAATTTATGACTACAAATTGCCTATAGAATGAAACTCCCAAATTTTAATCTTGGTGATTTAAAGCTCTCCAATAATTTAGTAAAAAAATACATGCCAGGGACTCCACTAGGCATTGCAGAGGGTACAAAATGAGCATAATAAGATCTTTGAAGGAATTTACAACCTAATCGTGAGTATATGAACAAAAAAAGCTGCCATGCAGAACATACGTGCCACAAGGAGGCATAAATAATAACAGCAATTATATACTCAGCATTTACTGTGTGCTAGGCCGTTCATATCTCTTATCATGAATCCTTACAACAACACTAGAAGAGAGGTAGGGCTGTCCACTTACAGATAACAACAGAAATTGCCAAATTCCTACCAGTGCCAGGTGCTGTGTATACATGATCACACGTAATCCCCGCCAAAACACTCATTTTATAAATGAGTGCTGGCGATTTGCCTAAGGTCACAGAACTAGTCAGTGACTGCTGTGGTCTGAAGGTTTGTGTCCTGCTCCCAAATACACATGCTGGAATCCTGATGCCCAATGGTATTTGGAGATATTAGGTCACGAGAGTGGAACTCTCATGAATGGGATTAGTGCCCTTAGAAAAGAGGCACCGAGAAAGCTTCTTAGCCCCTTGCCACCATGTGAAGACACAGCGAAAAGTCAGCAGACTGCAAGCAAGAAGAGGGCCTTCCCCAGAATCCAATCATGCCGGCACCTTGATTGTGGACTTCCAGTCTCCAGAACTGTGAGAAATCAATGTCTGGGGTTTATAAGTCACCCAGTCTGTGGTGTTTTGTTAACAGAACCCTGAGCAGACCAAGAGTGGCAGAATCAAGCTTCACATCTAGGTCTCTCTGACTCCATAGTCTTTCTTCTTTGTCCAATACCATGTGCCTTTTTAGGTAAAAAGGGCTAGAGAAGGTTAGTAGCTTTCCAGAGTTCATCATGCTCTTAAGTGGCGACAAGGACTGAAAGATAAAATCTAAAGTCATGATATAGAGCAGAGCAAAGTAGGTGTCCGTGTTTGGGAGTGGGGTGTGGAAACCTAAAACCTGGGCTGGGTGACAAGGATGTATCTGTAGGAAGGAGTTCGAGGAAGGTGAGGAGGGTGTCACAGTGGAGGTGGGAGGGGAGTGTGTGGGGTCAGAGCCTGGGTGGGTCATGAGGGTGCCCACATGGGAGGCCTGGCCGGGAGCCCACATGGGTGCTAGAGACCAAGTGGGGTGAGGCAAGTGTCCATGTGCATGGGTACTCAGTCTGGGTGTTCGAGCTTGAACATGGGGTCGCACAGGGTCTTAGAGCCCAAATAAGGTGGGAAGGGTATTTGGAATATGTATGAGTGAATGTGTGTAAAGGTGGGGAGAGGGGATAGGAATGGGTTACATATGGGGGTTATGTAAACCCCTATGGGGGGATTGGTCAACTACGTAAAGGTATTTCAAATAATGGGAGGCTGGTTTCTCAGTGCCAAAGAAGGGAATTAGAAACATAGAAAGGACAAAATAAAAAAATAAAACAAACTAAAATTAAAATAGCATGAATGTAAACCCATGGTTTTCAATATAAAAATGGATACAAAAATAAATATTCATGTAAATGTTGAAAGTATATCTATAAATACATACGAGTATGTACATGTATATACATGCACATGTTCTCTAGCTCTGTCCACCCCAGCATCAATGAGAGCATCTGGTACCCAAACTTTGGCTTCTAAATGCTATTTTTCCACTGAAGAGAAAGAGGACTTTTCAGAGAAATGGCTAATTCCAGGGCTGGGGCAGGGAAAGTACAAGATGAGCTGGGAACTTCCCCTTGAGCCAGAAAGAAAGTAATTAAAAAATGATGGAAATATGTCCAAAAGACACTCAAGGCAACTTAAAGGAACCCCACCGGCCTGATAGAGGACAAATTTGGCATCAACACAGATCACAATAATAACCAATTAAATCTGTTGACTAAAAATAGGAAACCATGAATCCATGTGAATAACTATATACATAGATAAATTAAAAGTTTTACGAGGCATGGGACATTATTATCATTTCAAAGGGCCTCCCTACAAAGCACTGGGAAGAATAGCTGAGAAGCCTGGCAGACACCTTCACAATCAAGGAACCACAGTGACAATCATCACCCATGGGACACACTGACACTCGTACTGTTGAGAGGACGCAGTGAAAACACAGTGACACTTTCTGATGTTCCTGCTGAGGAAGCATGACCACCTCCTAATCATGAGGAAACATCTGACAAACCCAAACTGAGACACTTTCTACAAAATAACTGGCCCAACATCTTCAAAAGTATCAAGGTCATGAAAGTCAAGCAAGACTGGTTTCAGACTGAAGGAAACTAAAGAGAACAACTTAATCGAATGGCCTGATTCTGTACCAGATGATGTTACCAGAAAGGACATTATTGGGAGAAGTGGTGAAAGTTGAGTGGGGTCTGAAGATTGAAGATAAGGTACCAATGTTAATTTCTGATTCTGAGGGTCCTATTGTTGGTATAAGGAGAATGCCCTTGATTGGAGAAAAGCCACTTTGAAGTATCCATTTTCATGGGGCAACTTACTGTCAAATAGTTCAGGAAAAAAGCCCTTTATCCTATACGTCCAAGTTTTCTGTAAGTTTAAGATTGTTTCAAAATAAGTTATTAGAAAGATAGATATATATACTGTCCCTTGTACTACTCTGCTTTTCCTCTTAGAGCAAAATGTTACCATCACCTGGTAGGGTGCAGAGGTATTAACCATAGTTAGTGTTTAGAAAAATTTTCATGGAGGAGATGGAGAAGTTGGGGAGAATTTAGATAGGTAGAGCTGTCTAGGAGGAAACGTTTTCATATAAAAAAGTGCTGTGTTCAAACATATTCAGTGTCACCCCCCCCCCGCCCCCCTCCACTGCCGCCTTCCAAACTAAGTTTTTGAACAGGACAATGGGAAGCAGAATGGAAAACTGGCTAAGATGAGCATTGGAGTTAGAACAGAATTCAAATGCTGATTTTGTTTTTAACAAGCTATGTGACCTTTTATGATTTGAGTCTCAGTTCCATCATCTGAAAAATGGGAATAAAGCTAATGTTGTGCGGTGAGAATGAAGGAGATTTTGTATGTAAAAAGCTCAGCATGGTTCCTGCCACATGGCGGTGTTAAAAGTGATGATGATGAAGATGATGAAGCTGTGACCCGAGTGATGATGGGAAGTATGCTTTGGGGAGGTAACCTGTCTGCGTTGTGCAGAAGAGGGTGGGATTGGTTCAGAGTGACCATAAAAGAAGGCAGACTGGTTAGGACGCTTATTAGCAATTGTCCAGATGAGAGTAAAAGGTTCAAGATGGTTCTAAGACTCCGTCTCTGGCAGAGAAGGGAGTAGCACCATTACTGATCGGGGAACCAGAAGTTACTGGGATTTCTTGAAGGAAAACTCTAAGTCCACATCTTCCCACCTAGGCCCTTCTAACTTCATAAGTGCAAACAAAGCTATAGACACGCACTTTTCAGCATATTATGTCTTCTTTCATGGTGTTTCACCTATATTCTTTCTTGCTCATGTCTCTGTCCCTTCCTCTCATCACATTCCACCCTGACACTCAAAGCCCTATACTTGTTCAGGATTTCTGCCCTTTTTCAGCCCTAAGGGGATGTCTGATCCAAGTACCACAGCAAGTGTTGATGGTGGTGGCTGACTTCCCGATGACTTCTTTTTTTTTTAATTAAATTTATTGGGGTGACAATTGTTAGTAAATTTACATAGATTTCAAGTGTACAATTCTGTATTACATCATCTATAAATCCCATTGTGTGTTTACCACCCAGAGTCAGTTCTCCTTCCATCACCATATATTTGATCCCCTTTACCCTCATCACCCACCCCCCACCCCCTTACCCTCTGGTAACCACTAAATTATTGTCTGTGTCTATGAGTTTTTCTTTCTCATTTGTTTGTCTTGTTCTTTTTGGTTTATATACCACATATCAGTGAAATCATAGGGATCTCTACTTTGTCTGTCTGACTTATTTCACTTAGCATTATACTCTCAAGATCCATCCATGTTGTCACAAATGCTCCTATATCATCTTTCCTTAACGCGGAATAGCCGATGACTTCTTAGACCGATGCCACTTTCAATGCAGCTCCTTAGTCTGCATTTGTTCTGTGGTTCCATATACAGCTGGCATCATACCTCCTTGCATTTGCTGATATCATATACTGCAGCGGTACAGCTCTCTATTTCCTCTCTGTACATTTTGTCTCACCTACAAGGTGGCGAGCTCTTCTGGGGCCAATGCTGTGTTTCCATAGCAACGATCACTGGGATGAGCATAAAATAGTTGCTCAATGAATATTTGCAGAACTGAAGTGACTCAAAAAATAGATTGATGACAAGAAAAAACCAGTGCTAAACAGGATGGGAACTCATGCTTTCCTTATTTAATTAAGACAGGAGCTATAAAAACATGTTTCAATGACAGCTAAAACACTAAGCAACTGTCCCTGGAGAAATTAAGGGAGATGTTTGAGAACACAGGCCTGGGGTCAGCTGCCTGGGCTGCATTCGGATCATTGCTCTGTTGCCTCCTCGCTTTGCAACACTGGGAATATTAGTAGCATTTGCCACCTAAGTTTTTCATACTAAATACAATCATACATATAAAGAACATAGAGTACCTGGCAAATAGTAACAACTGAAGGAAGATTAGGAACCATGATTAATTTTTTCCAAAAAATTTTGGATAGAAAATAGGGATGCAGACCTCTGAAATTCTTTCAGGGAGGTGATTCTCGTTCTCTGAGACTTCTGTTGGGAAACCTACTCATCTGATGGGAAATACATCTAGACTTTGGATAGGGAGAAGAAATCACCTCTTATCCAGTTCCTTTTCCTGACTACCATTATCCAAGGCAGGCTGTATGAGTTGGTACAGAAAGATCTGAGACTCACATCCTTACAATATCACTCCTCTCTCCTAGTGAGGCCACTTCTTTCCAACGTCTGTTTCCACACTTTCCCTCTGAAGCTGCAGTTCTGCATGCGTAGCTTGTGTCCTTCAAAGCTGCCCTTGGTGCTAATTTTAACTGATATCCACTGCATTCAATGAAGCACAATTAGAATGATTTATCCACTTCTTCTCCCATGACCAAAGTCGTCCCCTTGGGATGGAAGGCAATTCCATAATTTGGGGGTTAGGGAGCTCAGTGGTCAACCACGTCTCCAATGCTGTCAATATGGAAGAGCATTTTATAGTGCTTTTTACTGGCTCAAATGACTTCTATTGACTATAAGTTAGGAGGCCCTCAGGCAGAGACTTTGCGTAAGTTGTTTATAGCTGTACAGTAAGTACCTAGATGGGAACTTGCTACATTGGAAGTGCTTAATGTTGAAAGAATGACATGATTGCCCCAGAAGAGTTTGCCATCTTGAGACAAATATAGGCGTAGAAAACAAAAAGAACCATGCAACTGGTCTCTAGGTCTAAGAGTAAAGCTTGCCAAAGTCTATGGTGTTGGTTAAACCCAGATTTCTCTTTCTGTCTCAGCTGTGACTCTCCCGTTCAGCTCCCAAAGCTGCTCCTGCTGCTTCTTGTTCTTCTCGTTCTCCTTCTCCTCCTCCTCCTCCTCCTCCTCCTCCTCCTCCTCCTCCTCATTCTCCTTCTTCTTCCTCCTATGTTTTGGAAGCCTATGCTTCTATTGAGATACAAGCTGAGCAGTGGCTATTAAAGTTATTTTTGAGGGTTTTTTTTTTTGGTGTTTGGGAAATAAAGGACTGCATCTATGGTGTTAGTTTATTTAATTCAGCCTTCTTACTTCTGCATCAAGAATACATCTTTTCAATAAAACTAAATTCTTCTCTAATATGAGTGAGTTTTTAAGGTCATAGAAAGAGCAATAGAAAGCTGAATTAAGTGCTCAGAATGCTCTTGAAGCCGTCAATATCAGTAAAATGGTTATATGCGTATTACCCCTGAGGAGGGAGGTATGTCTGTTTCCAAATACAATTCCTGCATAAAGCAAATTTTCTAATTGAAAAAAAGCTCAGTTCAACTCATTTTACACATTACTATGTTAATGTATTTTAATTAGTGATTAAAATTGTCAACATAATTTTGTGGGTTTTTTTAAAAATGTAAAATGATCTACACTGAGGCAATATACACATCCTAATCCAACAAGGATCAGAACAGTCATTGCAAAGAACAAAGGGTAACACTGGCGTTTACAGGAATTTCATAAGGATTATTTGACTCAATGTCACAAATCATTTACTGAGAAATGAATTGAAGATCGCAGTGTGGTCTTCTAAATCTTTTACTATGTAACATTTGGTTAGATCAGTCATGCCATTTGAATCAAAGCTAGAGATAGATATCTAAATCAGCATGACCCTAAGGCAAGATAATGGAGAGCAGGTGGCTGGCAATTAGAAGATCTGGGAACACAACACGGTCTTTTTTTCTTTACTTTCTTTCTTTTTTTTTTTTTTTAAGGGTGTTGCTCTGTTGTAAACCACTGCAGAATCCCCCTCAAAACCCAGATGTCGAGACTGTGTATAAACACTTCAAAGGGGAAAGACTGGAAGGATAATGGGACATAGGAAAACAAAAATGATGAGGAATGTTCTGTCAGCAGCGTGTGATTAAAAACAAAACAAAACAAAACAAAAAACCATGCAGATCTGGGGAATGTGCTTATTTCTGAAAATGACACTGACTTTGAAGTCTGTCCTTTTAGTCAGAGCTCTGTTAAGCTATGGCCCTCCCTGACTGCTGATATAATAGATCAAAGGAAGTACCTCGCAGTACATCTGAGGTGCCTGGTCAGTACGACACTCTGGAAATCCAGCAACAGAGCAGCTAATGGATATGGAACCAAAGTCCTGTACAAAACACTACACTTTGGTTTTCAAGGGATGAACAGCTTTGAAAAACACCCTTAGGACTGCAAATTCAATGGTGGTTACTTGCTTAATTGCTATTAATTTTTTCCCAAGAAAAAAATAGAATGAATCAATTATTAGTTGGTATTGATCAACTACCTGGAGGTCTATTCTGAAAACGTGCTTGATTTTGTCATGCAGGTTTGTCTCAGACACCTTGACTCTCAGGAAGATGAGACCTGTCTCTGAAATGTCATTTTCACACTTTGACAGCGTTTTCAGAGGATGCCAGGTTCCTCGTGTAACACTTTCGAGGTGCCTCCTGCAAATACTGGGATAACACGGGTCACCATAACCAGTGACCCCTTCCTTTGCTATTGCCAAGACGAAATTAAAATTTCAGAGAGAATTTCACTCATAAATGGACACAACTAATTCATGATTTTCATTTCTCTGTCAGACACCCAAATAGCTTCTGAAGTCTTCTAGGGCAAAAACAAATCCTCACCTCTGGATAAATAGCTCAAGCCTCAAGGGAGATAGCAGCCAATCCTCCACTGTCCTCCTACTTGGCATTCTCCTCACTCCCCACTATTGCTTCCAAATACTACTCTCGTTTTCCTGTGGGAGAACATCTTCTTCCAAAGATGATGCTATTTGGTTGTACTGCTACATGTGCTGACTCAGTGCCACCCTGTACTGACCTTGCGGTCACTTTTCCTCATGCACTAGGATGGGGCACCTCCAGGTCTGCAGTCAGCACCCCACCTGCAGACAACACCCTAGAAGCTATCAATGTCCATATCTGGTTCCTGAGTCTCTACCTTCTCAACTCCCAAGTGACCTGAATCTATACCCCACTTCAGATATCCACTTCAAGGACAAGGCCTTGTAATACCTCCAAAATCTTAACATCCAACTTCCCGTTCTTTGACCACAAATTCCTAGCCATGCTTTCACTCCTTTTAATCTAGTCCCCATCTACCTCTGCTTTCTCTACACTTTTGATTCTCTCTTAGCCTCCATTCTTTCTTTACCAAACTGGACATTATGGTTGATAGCATTTACAGTAATCTCACCATAACATGCTGGGGCACCCTCATCACCAAAACCCAACCCTAGACCCGTGCTCCAATTGACCTTCTCCATCCCTACACCCAGAGAGCCAGCACTGTGGGACAGACACAAGGAATGCGTAGGTCGGTTTCAACACAGGACCGCTAACCTCAGCAGGACACTTCATGCTGCCTGAGAATCCTCTTTCATTTTCATCTGCTGGAGATATTAAACGAGATACCCAAGAAGGCTGGGGAGGCACGAGGTTGTTCTTTACATAAGAACGGTCACTGTTTGGAGTAGAAGGAAGGGTGGCCATTCCACAAGCTACTCTATAACCTACACTATGGTCTGGCATGAAAAGGCGAGTTAGACATCCAACACTGGTAATCTGAACTGTAAGAGCAGAAGAAATTTATCAGTTGGCATCTGAAGAAAATGAAAGAGGGGCAGACATGTAGAGAGCAAGCATCATGGTGATAGCAGAGTCTCTCCCGTACCCACCTCTTTCTTCATAAATGTGTGTTATTTATTATTTAGATAATAGGGAGAGGAGAGTGGACAAACCAGTGCAGCTCCTCTCTCCTACTCGGTCTCAGATGGGTGGGCCTGGCCAGGGCAGATCCAGGTCTTGTGGGACCTGAAGTTCATATAATTTTGAAAAATACAAAATTAACACAGTCACCAAAGCACTTTAAATAGACTTTAAAATCGTTGCTACTTCGTATTAAACTACATAACTGTATAATCAAATTCTTCTCAGGTGACAATCATTGACTTATTGATGAATATACAGAGGGTGCCCCCCAAAAATGTATACACCTTTTAAGATAACATCTCTTAAAATGTGTATACCTTTTTTATGGGGGTGGGGGTAGCCCCGGTATATAGTTTTGCCACTGAGACTAGTTTCTTTAGGCCACTTAACTGAGTCAGTGGCAGTTTTGCAAAGCATTTTGTCTGGAACCACCAGACTGAATCAGGCCAAAATATGCTGGGTGCTTACTCTGATTCCATATGGTACATTGGGTTGGGTAAAATACATGCCCTTTCACACAGATATCCTTCTGCGAGTAGAAGTACTACAGGCTTATGCTCTGAAAACGCAAATTCTAAAAACAGAAATTTTACTTCACATGATTTCCATTAAAAACATACGGTGCATTTATAATTGTATGGGCTTTGCTATCAATCATATCTCTGACAGCAGAGAATGTCTGTTTTGACTAGACATTTAAGAAACAAATCTTTTGCTTACAGTTACACATGTCAGATGATATGAAGAATAGTCTACAGAGTAGCTCCTGGCTTCATACACTTCAAACCTGTTTCTTGGGCGCTCGTAGATGAGTTTGTGTCACTGTGTTTCCCCTGCTCTTGCCACAAAGTCACTGTGTTGACACAGTGGGTGGAAGGAGACAGCTCGTAGGAACTATAGACCAAGAGACTTCAAATCTAATAAATATACCCCCACCCAAACCAAAGTAAGTATCCCAAATACCACCTCCCTTCAGCTGGATCTCCGAAAAGCCACGGACTTTCAAAAGACAGGAGGATACAAGTGACAGAGGGAAAGGCTAAGTGGAATGAGACACTGGTCTCAGCAGATTACAGTTAAAAATCTTCCTTTTTCCAATATAGATGTGCATGTGAGCACGTCAGAAAGGGCTGTCCAGGTGAGGGGTCCTGAAGATGCTATTTCATTAGCTTTAGAGAAAATTCATCTCTGTGTCTGGACTCTTAGAGCTTGCCTAGCATATAATCTGGAGGTTCCCAGTAGGGAGGGTCAGCTACGTCCACATACTGATTGAAGAATAGGCATCCGTATTCTCTCTGAAGACCACAAAGGTATAAGGGGTATTCAACATTGACAGAATGAGGATCAAAGTGTTTCTTGAGTCAGATGAGACATTAAAATTTCTTGAGACCAAAAGGAAAGCAAGAGACTCGCTGTAACCCGCTGCTCGTTCTTACAAGAGAATATGTTAATTCCAGAATAAATACATCCCACTTAAATAATATGGATGACAGGCAGGACCACCCCACAGGGTCTGCATCCTCACCCCAAACCCTGGCCAATAAGTCATCTCAGGCCACCTGGGAACACAACTATGGTTAAGAAATATGTTGCAGCCACGAATTGTCCACACAGTACATCAACTCACTGGAGATGATAAAGTCCCACCTAGAGCAGGGTTGGGCAAAGTGTCTCTGTAAAAGATCAAATGGTAAATGTTTTAAGTTTTGTGGGCCATGTGGTCCCTTTGCAACCACTCAACTCTGCCATTGTGATTGCAGGGATAGACAAAACGCCAACGGGTAGGCGTGGCTGTATTCCAGTCAAGCTTTATTATGGATGCTGAAATTTGAATTGCATATATTTTTAGGTGTCGCAAAATATTATTTAAAAATTTTTTTAACATATATATATATATATATATATATATATATATATATATATATATATATATATATATATATATACCACTTTTAGCTTGAAAGTTATACGAAAATAGGCGGTAGGTCAGATTTTACCCCAGACATTCGTTTGCTGATTGATCTCTGTTCTACGGTATGCTCAGGAAAGATTTGGGATTGAGCTGATGGCAGGTGCAGGTGGACACCACTTTTCTGTTTTACATTTCTATGCAGAGGTAGTGCTGGGCATTGGCTGTTTTTGTAGGCATTACGCTGAAGACCTAAAATACATTTGTGGTCTCCTCCCTTAAAGGGCTCAAACGCAACATCATCACCTTCCCTACCCACGACTTCCAATTAGTTGTTGGTGGTTGGGGTTGGCTTGGCCCTTGCTTTGGATCAAGAGCATGTTATAGAGACAAAGAACCAATGCAACACCATGGGCACAACACAATTTGGTACAATATCACTGGCAGCCAAGGGGGCTGCACCAAGATTGCCAACATGGATTAACTGCTCTCGCTGTCTGCCGAAGTCTATGGTGTTGGTTAAACCCAGATTTCTCTTTCTGTCTCAGCCCGTGACTCTCCCGTTAAGCTCTTCTTCCTGTCACTGTGCTCCTTCTGGGCCTCTCTTATTATCGTGAGTGCTGAAGGCCAAGAGGCGTTCCCCGGTACTCGCATTTTTAGGAAACCTCAATTTATTATAGTAGTGCTGAATCATTTGATACATCCTTTTCATCAACTTTTAAGTGTAATATACAACTCTTATTATTCCATTTGTAAATCTATATGTAAAATAAGAATGTTCCTCCCCCTGTTGTTTGGTTAATGTTTGATTAATTTAAGTTGCCCAGGATAAACACCCTTAAATAATAATCAACCTTTAGTTTATCAAATTCGTGTAAACATTTTACATTGGTTTCATAAATATATTCAATGGATTTTACTTCAAATACCTGACAAGTTTATTACCTAAACCAGTAAATCCTTCCTACATACTTAAATAATATAAGTGAAACTTATCAGTGTTAGTGTTATTAAATTTATGACTATAGAGGCTCAAGGTCTAAGTATTCCATTGTTGTTTACAACAATGTAGTTAAATTCCCTCCCAACTTTCAACTTAAAATCACAAGTTTATAATCAATTATGCATTTTAATTGGAACCCCCCTAACTAATCCATAATATTCTCTATCATGTCAAATTTATTGTGCTTATTTATTATAAGCACAATAAATATCAAACACATACAGATTGTTCCAGTGATATAAAACCTATATCTAATTTCATCCCAAAGTACAGATAGTATAGATTGATTTACCTTCAGTAATTCTTAATTTGAAAGCATCCTGGGGGTAAAAAGGCCTTACCTTTGTAGTCAAAGGTCATCAAACTGCCTACAGCCCAGTGCCAAATCTGGCAAGCTGCCTGTTTTGGTATGGCCCCAAGCTAAGAATGGTTTTTACATTTTTAAATGGCAATGGAAGAAAAAAACAGTAAAGGAAGAATATGTGAGCACCCATAAATAAAGTTTTATAGGAACACAACTATGCTTATTTGTTTAAATATTGTCTCTGGCTTCTTTCAGGCTAGGATGTCAGCATTGAGTGGTTTAGAGAGATCATATGGCCCTCAAACCTAAAATATTTACTCTTACAGAAAGTTTGTCTCCTCTTCCCTTCCCCCACTTTTTTTAGAAGACACAAGTCATGCTGTGGTTGAATTTCAAAAACCCAAATACAGGATCACTGTGACAGAAAGGTTTGCCTGAAGGGTGTTTGCAGACTAAGGGCAAAGAGCTTCTTTTAAAAGACTGTTTATTCTCTCCCATTTACCCAGAACACAACAAACTATAAAGACTGAGGACAGGAAAGTCGGGACAGGAAATGGCAGGGCAATATTTTTGGTATAAGGACAGAGGCAACCCCCATCCCATATGCCCACTTACTTGCCCACCCACCAAGATAGATACAAGTGTGTGTCGCTGTACAGGGCCCCTGGCAGCCACCAAGTGGGGGTGGGGGTCACTTCTCACAGGATCCAGAAGGAACTGCCGTGGGAGCTGCTCCCTGGGCTCCAGGTCTGACAGAGGAAACCACAGCCTCACTTTTCAGCCCCAGCTCTGGAGTGTCCACGTAGGGGATTTTGCTTTCTTTCCTAGCTGTCTATGGGACTGGTTACCCATCTTCTCAGTGTGCTGCTCCTCTTGCCGTGACAGATGGTTTTACCAACATATTTCAGCTAAGCCTTTCTCTGGGTAAGCATCTCAGCAAGCAGTTTAAGCATAACTTTACTTACACCTTTTCTGTCATCATATCAGGAAGTCTAACATGCAGTATTTGCATATATGTCTTAATATGCAATATACGTATACAAGGTCTGACAATTAAGTTTGCAAACATGTTGCAATGATGTTGCTAACCTTTTTTAATATCACAGGGATCATTCATTATGAATTTGTACCAACTGGACAAATAGTTAACCAAGTTTACTATGTGGAAGTGCTGAAAAAGCTGCATGAAAAAATTAGACGACCTGAACTTTTCGCCAACAATTCGCGGCTCTTGCATCACGACAATGTACCAGCTCACACGGCACTGTCTGTGAGGGAGTTTTTAGCCAGTAAACAAATAACTGTATTGGAACACCCTCCCTACTCACCTGATCTAGCCCCCAGTAACTTCTTTCTTTACCTGAAGATAAAGAAAATATTGAAAGGAAGACATTTGGATGCCACTTAGGACATCAAGGGTAATATGACGACAGCTCTGATGGCCATTCCAGAAAAAGAGTTCCAAAATTGCCTTGATGGGTGGACTAGGCAAGGGTGTTGGTGCATAGCTTCTAAAGGGGAGTACTTTGAAAGTGACTGTGGTGATATTCAGCAATGAGGCATGTAGCACTTTTTATGGGAGTTCACGAATTTAACTGTCCAACCTGGTATATTTAATTCATACAGTTTATAATTTGAACTCACAACCTTTCCTCATACGCAATATTTCCGCAGCACTTTGAACCAGAAGTAAAGTATTAAAGAAGCAAGGTGTCATCTAGATAAAAACACAGAAAGTTAAGACCCTTTGGCTGTCATTAGTTTTGCCTTTCAGTAACTTCATGAAAATTATTCAAATGCCTCCAGACCATTATTTATAGTCCAGTTTTCATATTCCAGAAAATCTAATGTCTTAAAATTAAAATAAGAAAAAAATACTTGAAATAGAGATGGAAGGAGGAAAACTTGGGATAGGAAGGAGAAATTTGTACAGAGAGGGAAAAATAAGCCTGAGGGTTAAAATATGTGCAAAGATAATTCCTACTTACTACACTGAAATCATGGCAGGAATTCTACAGCCCTCCATTGCTTAAACAATACTTTAAAAATAGCTGTATTAAAAAAAAAGAAATGCTCACTGAATGGGCAACTCAAAATGCCCTCTGACATAGAAATTCAGTCTCAAACAAAATCAGAGCAGTTTGCTGAGTCTGAATGTCAAGTGTTTCTGAGTTTTCACTTTAGCTCAGCCCCAAAATATGATTTGTTTTCAAGATCATGAGTGACGGAGACTAGAAACCAGTTACATTAAAGATTGATGTTGGGAATGCCATAATTATTGGGACGTATATAGAGAAACTTCAGATTAGATAGCTAGAAATATGGTAGTTTTATAAAGTTTTATTTCCTTTGTTTAGCCTATTTTAAAATTTCTGTTCAGTGCATTTATTTTGCTTTTTGTACTTTAATTTATTCTTTTTGTAGGGAGAGCATTTAAGATCCATCCTGTTAGCAGATTATTGAGGTGGTTTTAATCAAATCTTTTTTTAAAAAATTAGATGAAAAAATCAATTTACTTTTTAAAAAGGATTTGATCAAATCTATTTCAACAAATGGTGCTGGGTCGCATAGCAACCTCAATTCAGAAGGACTTTTTGCTAATGAAATTATACACTTGCTAATGGACAGTATACCTCGTTGAAAGAAAGGTACACAGACTTATCGGCTGTGGCACGGAGGAAAGGGGAATATAGATAGAAATTTAATTTCAGTGCAAGGGCTGTGGGGCTACAGTTGATAGAAAATTCAATATTATGAACCTCTGAAAGCAGCTTCCTGGAGAGGCAGAGTACGACCTTTAACTGGGGGTGGGTGGGAGCTTTTCTAACCCTTTTCTGAACCTCAACCCTACCTCCTGAGGTCTTTCAGGAGTTAGATGGGCCATTTCATCAATTTTATGTTGTATTGATAAGGACAGGCTGATGTAGTGTTGCCAAGTTTTAAAGACATTTTTTGCTGCAAAATAAAACACCAAAACAAGTGTCGAGTTTAAAGAATTATTACAAACTAAAAATCCATATGACCACACCGAGGTTAAGAAACAAATCCTCGAAAGCACCCCTAAAGGAGACTGTTCTCCTGATTTTTATAGCAATCGCTCTTTTTTATTTGTAGTTTTTATCATTTAACAAATTCTTTCTAATTATCTCACCTGTTCTTTGAGGCTTTTACTCAATATTCTTGTCTTTTTGGGGTTTTTATTTTGTTTGCTTTTTTTTTTTAGTTTGGAAGTTATACCTTCACTTGAAGAACACACTTTAGCATTTCCTTTAGTGACTGTTGCTGATGAACTCTCCCAGACAAAACTCACTCTTGAAAGATATTGTTTTAGTTCTATCACTTGATAGCATTTATTGTCATTGTTTTTACTATTTTCCAATTAAAGCTATCAATCCGCTGACTTCTGGCTTCCATTGCTTCTATGGAGAAATTAGCTATTAATCTGTTCACTCCATTGAATGAAAATCGGTTACATTTCCCATTCCATTCCTATTGTCTCCTTCCTGCTTCAAAACTTTCTTTTTGTCCAGTGTACTCTATATTTAGGTGTGAATTTCTCGTTCTTTCTTTCTTTCTCTCTCTCTCTCTCTCTTTCTTTTTCTTTCTTTCTCCTTCCTTCCTTCCTTCCTTCCTTCCTTCCTTCCTTCCTTCCTTCCTTCCTTCCTTCCTTCCTTCCTTCCTTCCTCTCTCTCTCTCTCTCTCTCTCTCTCTCTCTCTCTCCTCTCTCTTTTTTTCAACACTGCTTTGGTATTTTAAGTTACAGAGACTATACCCAATAACCTTAAAATGCTTTTGATTGTATTTCCCAAAGTCAAGGATATTCTCTTACATAACCATAAAAATTTTAAAAATCAGAAGAAAAGTCTAGAAAATAGTATTCTCTAATCAATAAACTTTATTCAGATCTACATGTTATCCCGCTAATATTCTCTTTGTGATCCAGAATCCAATTCAGAATCACCGTTTCATTTAGTAGCCATCTGTCCTTATTCATCTTTAATTTTGAAGAGTTCCTTAGTCTTTCTTTGTCTTATGATCTGAACATTTTGGAAGAGTACAAGTCAATTATTTTGAAGAATTTGGGTTTGTCTGATATGTTCTCATGATTAGATTCGGAGTAAGCATTTTTTTTTTTGGCAGGACTTTTACAGAAGTGATAGTGTATTCACAGTACATATTTTCAGGAAGCACATGATGTTAACTTATTCCATTACTGGTGATGTGAATCATAATCATTTGGTTAATGTGACATGTGACTGATTTTTATTTTTGCCTTTGAAATTAATAAATATCTTGTGGAAACATCAACTGAGACTACGTACTACCTCTCCAAATATTGCTTTTTCTTTTTTTTTTTCATTTCCTTCTGGGAGTCCAATGAATTATGCTAGGTATTTTTATTGTATCCTTTGTGTTTCTTATCCTATATTTTATATTTTCATTGTTTGGTTTATTCATGCTTCTCTCTGGGTATTTTCTTCTGTTCGTTTTATCAATTTTCTCTTTACTGTACTGTATCTAATCTGCTGTTAAACCTATCTCCCGAGTTCTTAATTCTGGCTTTTGTATTTTTCAGTTCCATGTTTTCAGTTCTCCATATCACTTTATATAGTTTCTTGCTGACCTTTTTAAAGCCCAGATTTTTATTTCCATGAGCACAGGAAGCTTAGGTGCTGCACCATTATCTGGAACCATGTAGATCTGCTTTTGTTCCTTTGCCTTGGGTCAAGTTCATGCTATTTATTATCTCATATATTTGTCTGTCTTTGATTTTGTGTGGACGTAGTATTTTTAAAGTTATTTATAGAAATAATTTTAGGCTCGGGATGGTTTTCTCTTTCAGAGAAGATTTTTGTTTGTTTTCTGGGGAAACTAGTTATCTCAGATCACCTTGACTGGAATTCAGAATGTGAAATTTTCTGGACCATTCAGATGTTTCAAGGCAGGGCTATGTATGTATACCTGGTTCATCCTTACTCCTAGGATCAATCTTTTAGCATCCCGACCCAAAGCACCAGATGCTTTAACAGTGTCTTTTATCGTTGGTAAGCCCTGTGAGGCTTAAAATGGCCGCTTAGACTTAGCTGTCACTTTGGGTCAGCAAATACCTTCAGAGCCAAACTAGCTACAAACTGCGTCTACCTCTCTGGATTTCATCTTCTCCTGATTTTCACACAGTAATTCCTTACCATCTTGTTTGCTTTTTGATTTTTTTAAAGAAAATGTTAATTTTTAAATGCTGCGTTAGTTGTCTTGAATGGGAGTGTTGGATCAAATTACCGAGTCTGCATTACTGAAGTTATATTTCCTAGGTTAGATATTTTATTCTGGATCAGAACATTAAGTTTATGTATTATAAAATTACTTTTTAAATTCAATCTTTGGTAATATAGACAAACAAAACTTTGAACTTCCTATATAGCAAGTAACAAATGCTGAATATAAGGGCAAAAATAATTTGTTGACATGTATTTTAAAATAATATATTGTGTTGAACTTGATTTGGGGACCAAATACATATTAAAATGTAGATGGGAATTTACTCCTGTAAATTTACTCTTCCCTGTTATAGCATCAAAAATAGACAAGAACTTCTTTCATGTCTTGATACTTGAGATTCTTGGATTTTGCACTTAAAAAAGCAACCATTTTTTTAAAAGTTGAGATATAATAGACATATAACATTTTATTAGTGCACAACCTAGTGATTCAATATGTGTACGTACTGCAAAATGATCACCACAATAAGTCTAGTTAACGTCCATCACTACACATAGTTATAATTTTCTTTCTTGTGATGAGAACTTAAGATCTATCCTCTTAGCTTAGAGGGACGTTCATAGTGATAAAAACCTACATTAAGATTCCAAATAAACAAGCTAAATTTATACCTCAAGGAACTAGAAAAGCTAAGCCCAAAGTTAATAGAAGAAAGGACATAACAAAGATTAGAGCAGAACTAAATGAAATAGAGACTAAAAAGACAATAGAAAAGATCAATAAAACTAAGAGCTGTATTTTTGAAAATATCAATAAAATTGACAAACCTTTGGCTAGACTCACCAAGAAGAGAAAAGATGCAAATAAATAAAATTAGAAATGAAAGAGGAAATGTTACAGCTGACACCACAGAAATGCAAAGAATCGTAAGAGATTACTATGAACAATCATATACCAAAAAACTGGACAACCTAGAAGAAATGGATAAATTTCCAGAAATATATAATCCACCAAGACTGAATCATGAAGAAATAGAAAATGTAAATAGACTAATTACTAGTGAGGAGACTGAATTAGAAATCAAAAACCTCCCAACAAATAAAACTCCAGGACCAAATGGCTTCACTGGTGAATTCTACCAAACATTTAAAGAAGAATTAATACCAATCTTTCTCAAACTCTTCCAAATAATTGAAGAGGAGGGAACACTTCCAAACTCAGTCTTATCCTGATACCAAAACCAGACAAGGACACTATAAGAAAATTACAGACTAATATCTCTCACACAAAAATCCTCAACAAAATATTAGCAAACGGAATTAATAATACATTAAAAAGATCACACCCCCTTATATGATGATGGAAGGAGAACTGACTCTGGGTGGTGAACACACAATGGGATTTATAGATGATGTAATACAGAATTATACACCTGAAATCTATGTAACTTTACTCACAATTGTCACCCCAATAAATTTAATAAAAAAAAAAGATCACACACCCACTTTACTTTTTAAAAAATAATTTTTGTTTCTAAATAAACACATTTTTCTCTAGATGATGAGCGAAGAGAGGTTTCAGGCTACTCTTTACAAATCCTTTCCTATGTTTAACACATCACGTGTATAGATAATCTCTATCATCAATAAAAGAAAAGCAAAAGTAGAAAATATTATCATAACAACTCCTCTTTTAAATGTTATTTTTAAAAGTATGAGGGTCACTGTAAAGTATCATGTAACATTATTGAAATCAGATTAGTGCAATTTATGGATCTGGTGAAAATCACCTTGAAGAAAATTTTTATCTGAATTATTATTATTATTATAATACTCTACATTACCTTGTAGGATTTTAACATCATTGTACTTTCTGCAACTTGGATTTGACTAAGGAGTCATTATATGAGTGTAATTTCATGTATTACATATATACATACATATTGCAGATACAGGTATATACACAGAGGGTGCCAAAAAATTTTATACACATTTTAAGAAAGGAAAAAACTATTAAAATTGTAATACTCAATACAGACCAATAACAAAAGATGAATACAAGTCACGTTTGACTTCTGCAATTACAAGAGGTGCTCAAAGTGGTTACTATCAGCATCCAGACACATCTGATTACAGAGAACTACTGCTTGAGCACCATTGAACAAAGTGTCCAATTGTATTCATTTTTTGGCACCTTTTGTATAATTATACATCAAAATACTAAGAGTAATGGGTTAGTACCACAATAGTCAAATGGCCTAGAGAGCTGGTAGGAATGACTGTATTATTACATAAACCCTGTTGCATAAACTTGGTGCTTTTACCAAGTTTCTCTAAATTTGATGCTTTAACCTCTGCTCTGCAGGCATATGCTTCACACCTTGTTCTGGACATGATAATATGCCCAAGTCACCTTGCCTTGGCCTCCAGCCTCCTTTGTCGCCCCCTGCTGGTTGGGAGCAGTCCTCTCCCTAGGGATGTTTTCAAAGTGAAACCAATCCTGAGTCTACACCCCAACCACCTCCCTGACTGGGCTCCCACACTCTAGACTACTTAACACCTGCTCTAATTAACCCCAGACAATCACACACAACACCTATACCCCAGATTCTACTGAAATTATTCAAACTACTTAATCCTAAATCAGTTTACCCTACCTCACCAGTTCCTTCCTGCAGAAACACAGTAAATGGTATCTATCAAATAGTGTTTAGTATTATAAGGGTATACATGAGAGGCAGTTTTCATTCCAGATGAACATTTAGTGATACCAATTTAGACACGTTTTAATCTTTACAGTTTAATATAACGAAAAAGAATGTGTCTTCAAAGAACCTCATTTTGTAAGAACAAAGCCTTTTAAGAGAAGGCCATGAATAACTACTAACCGTTTGCTGATATTGCAGTATTAATCAGGAATTTTTATATAACTGAACATGGTCTAACACTTTAGAACTCTGTCAAACACTACTCTCTATGGAGAACAGCAAGGCTTTGGGGCACAGGAGTACATAATAAAATCTTGAAAATTTCCTGTAATTGCTGTAAATGGAAAGAACTACAAGACATCAGTGACACAATTATAGTTGAGTACAGGTTGTTGTTTGGAATCTCAGATGTCTTGATTACATCTTTGCAAATGCTACATAAATAATGTGTAGTAGACTATTGTGCTGGCACATGCAACATACACTTAAACAACTTATAAAAACTAATTTCTCATTTGCCAGAACCTCCCTGTAGTTCAACTTGTAATATCACAAACACCAACCCACTCATTTTTGAAATGCCTCCCCCACTATGGGCATATACTTCAAATACCATATATAAAATAATATTTTCTACTTTTCACTAGATACATATTCCCAGATTTTCCTAAAAGTGATCAAATCACAGTATAAGAAACTCTAATATATGGAGTTTCTTTGACAGAACTGAAAGTGTTTTGTATCAAGTATTTCTTGAAAAAACTTGTTAGGTGGCTGAGGTTTAAAAATCTATCACACAGAATTGTTTCTGGCAAAACTATGGTCATAGTAAATGGGGTAGGACTGGCACTTTTAAGTAATTTTATGTCAAGGTTAAATTTAAAAAACTACTTTTTTGAAGATATGTGCAAGTTATTTTAAATTTGTGGGCCTGTGATGTCATAAGATATACTCTAATATATCAAACATCTCCTTAGAATATTAGAAAACATTGTTTAGTCTTTGAGTTAAATAGTTTAGTTGTACACAATGTGGCAAAGATGTAGAGAAACAGAGTTTCTCAGACATTTCTGGTGGCAGTGTGAATCCATAAAGTCTCTATAGAGAGCAACTGGAAAAATATCTATAAATGAAAGTATATATCCTCTTTGACCCAGGAATTCCATTTCTGAGACCTAATCCTACTTGCATGTATGTGAAATGAATCTCCTAATAGGTTCTTCACAGCAACAATGTTCATAACAGCACAAGATTGGAAGCAATCTTATCAGTAGAAGAATGGTAAAGAGATGCTGCACCTATGAAAAAGAATAGCAGATCTTTCTGTGGTTTGTTATGGAATGATTGCCTAGATACATTAAGTGAAGGAAGCAGCAGTAAAACAGTGTGTATAGTTTTGTTGTAATTTATGGAAAAAGGCGGAAAAGAAATATATATCTATATATAGGCGTACTGCAAAGATATTGTGGATTCGATTCCAGACCACTGCAATAAAGCGAACATTGCAATAGAAGGAGACTGAATTATTTTTTGTCTCCCAGTGCGTGTAAGAGTTATGTTTACACTACATTGCAGTCTAGTAAGTGTGCAATAGCATTATGACTAACAAAACAAAACAAAATAATGTACATACCTCAATTTAAAAAATACTTTATTGCTGAAAAATGCTGACCATTATCTGAGCCTACAGCAAGTTGAAACTGTTTTGCTAGCAGAGGGTCTTACATTCTATTTGTAAAAACAGTATCTGTGAGGTGAAATAAATTGGAGCACAATAAAATGAGGTATGCCTATATAGATATATATTTATCTTTATTCCCTTGCCTCCCAGATTTGTGTCAAATATTTCTGTGAGTAATTGGTAACCCTGGTTACCTCTGTGGGAAGAATTGGGTGAGGAGAGGAGTGGGAGGGAGATTTTTATTGTATAGCTTCTAAACATTTTGAATTTTGAACATCCTCAATATATTGTGTGATATATTCAAAAATAAATAAATTCAACTTTTTGTAAGTCCGTTTGAACCCTATACGAGTATATGACAAGACAAAAGGAATTACTCATTAGTAGAATAACTCTGGTGTACTGATAACCAACAAACACCCTAAAGGTTTACTTCCCTTAAAACAGAAACAAAAGCTCTCTACTAAAAAGCTTCTCCTCTCCCTCATCTCAAGTTCAACATGAAGAAATGAACTATGACAGTTCACTGCCAGACCTGAGAGAAACAGAAATAAGAGCAAAACTGGAACATAACTCTCCAAATGGAGAGAGGTGAAATGAAGTCAGGACAGTACCTCAGCCGAACGTTAGGAAATGATAGTTCATTTCTACTTCAAGAGTGAATTGAACACTTGTCATTTCGTACCTGCTTGGGAACAGTGAGAATTAAATCAACTAACATTTTATAAAGAGTTTGGAACCCCTTGATAGCAAAGTGGTATATAAGCGTTTTATAATCCTGTGCTTTCTATATCTCACTTAAATAAAAAGCCCGTGTTCTCACAGGAAGAAGTTAAGCATGATCTTTGGGTGGCTATACTGGAAAGAGCTTAGTTTCTATTGTTTTGTGGTTGGATCTGGGTTTTGTCTATTATATCCTAAACAAAATGCTGTTAGTTTCAAGGATCTTCCCATTTCTATGAATTACCCTTCTCTACTGTACAAGAATTAAATCCTTGAAATATTTCCATCCAAACGAAGAACAAAGGATCACTTTGAACTTGCAATTACGCCCTTATAACTCTTTACCTCCCAAGTAGACAGGGCTGTAGGATTTGTCCCAAACTATTTTAATTTTAGCAATACTTTTTTTGAGGAGAAAAATTAATTTAAGTCCTCATTAAACTACAAACACAATTTTTCTTGAGAGAGTTCCTTCTGTACTTTATTGTATAGTACTTCTTTCAGGATTATGGTTTTCCAAGAGGAATGAAGGATATTACTAAAAAGAAGAATGGGTCTATACATTTAAAATGGATACTAAATAAAACTGACAATCCCTAAAGCATGTCCATAAGTTTTTGTTAAACAACATTAAAGATAAACAATTGTAAATGATTTGAAGAGTATTGGGAACATTCAAATATGTAGTCAGGATTTGCTAAGTTTTCCTTTAAGATAACCTGGGGCTATGGTCGTGTATATTCAGTGAGATAGTCTGCAAATAATTCTCTGGCAAATCAGATTTTTCCTTCCACCATCCTTTTGAGAATAACCAAGGTACTACTCGATTCACTAAGCAATAAATTACCTCAAAAGCCTCTCTGCTAACCCGAGATCAAACTGAACCTAAATTTGGTAGTTGTTTGGTTTTACTTTGTTTTTGCCTTACCATCCTATCCCCTTGACTCAAGTTAAGCCTATGGGTGTCATCAACATTTTATTCTTCGGATTAAAAAACATACTATACATCTTTTAACAAAATTGTGTCCTTTGTACACGAGGCATGAAAGGTAGTATTTCTATATGAAAGGTGTATGTGATCAGCAATTTGTTTGGAAAGAGTAAAAGGATGTTGAGAAAATATCAATTGTCGACCTCAAAATATGTCAGGTGATGATGGAGGTTATGTGGGGTTAAGGCAAAGAGAGCTACAATTTATTAACCTTAGGTCATCCTGATCACATTGGTTTGTTGTCCCCCAAACCTCATGAGTGAATGAGAACATGTGCTTGAGTAAGAAAACCACAATCTGAGAACAGATTGCACAAGAGAATAACAAAGTTCTTCAAAGTTCCTCGAGGAAGAGAATGAACACATCTAATTGTGGTAGTTGGATGAGTTAACATCTGAGACTGCCCCTTTTGACAGGTAAATAAGGAAGGGGTGGGCATCCCCACAATGAGGGAATAATAGCTCACACTCACCTCTTTCAAACCTTTCGTCAAATGCCATCTTTCCAGTGATGTCTTCCCTCACCATTCTATTTAAAATTACGCTCCATGCCCCTCAACCTTTTCCCCTGCTTTACTTTTCTCCTACAACTCTGACCATCTGATATGCTATATTTTTCCTTTTTTTCTTTGTCAATCTCCCTTCACAGGATATGAGTTTCATGAGGACAGGGATAATTGCTGGTTTTGTTTATTGCTGTAGCCCTCCATTTTTAGAACAGGACCAGGCACATGATAGTCACTTAACATACTTTTGGAATACATTTTCACATCTGTAAACACAAGGCTTAGAGATTGGGACATATAAGACATATTTGGGGAACCGTGAATAATCCAGTTTGGCTAGATTGCTGAATATGTGGAACATATAAATTTGGACTAAATCCATAGAGATGCTACAAAGTCCTTTTTAGCTCTGGATGACCTGTGAGTCTCTCTGAGCTCCTTGCCTGGAGATCCAGTTTCCATTCACTGTGAAACCCCACAGCACTGTGTGTAATTCACACAGTGCCCAGCACGTGGTAGTCAGTTAAGATCTGTTGAGGGAGTGAGTACGTTTGTAAGTTCTCAGGCTATACCAATTTCATAGAATTTAAACTCCTGTGATAGTCAGCTGGTCCACAGAGCTTAAGGCTAAGAGTCCCAGAGATGAGGTCAGTTTTAGAGGTCCTCGTTCTGTCAGGGTACCACTAGGTATAGCAACGATCAGGCCCAAAAAGCAGGCTGGCTCAAACTCAAAAGTTTTCCCTTGTTTCTGAGTGGCTTTCTGTCATGTGGAGCTTTAGGGATCAGGCTCTGTTCACCTGTGTCTCTACTATACACTAAGGCCTAGTCACAGTCAGTGGACAGCCAGTGGATAAGGAAAGAGAGTGAGGAGGGTTACAAAGCCTTCAGCTGTAGATAGCATTCACCATGCTATCTGAATGCTATCGCTGTACTGGCTGGAACTCAATCACATGTACACTCCTACCTGTAAGGGAGGCTAAGAAATGTGGGGCCCAAAGAACATGCCGACTAGTCAGTATGTTCTTTTAGTCACCAGATATCTACTTGAGGGGACCACCAAAGTCCCTTTCAGTTAGCCCAGTCTTCTGTGCCAGTGGGTTCAGATGTGGCTCCGGCAATAGCCATTGTAAACAATGCCGCAATGAACATAGGGGTGCATATGTCTTTTTGAATTAGTGTTTAGGATTTCTCCAGATTGCTGGGTCAGAAGGCAGTTCTATTTTTAATCTTTTGAGGTACCTCTGTACTGCTTTCCACCATGGCTGCACCAATTTACCACGCCCCCAGATAGATGTCACCATTACATGGCCCATAACTGCACACACTCCCCATTCTCCCCTGTTCAAAAGGGGCTGTCAGCGTGGATGTCCTGTCTCTGCCTGCCATTGCACCCGGGGCAAGGGGAGGTACGGGGGGCAGACAACCCGCCTTTGAATTTGTACATTTCAAAATATAAGGATCTCCCAGCTCCCACATCCAGCCTTCCCACAGGAGCACATCTACATTTCCTAGTGTCCTTTCTTACTTACTCTCAGCTGGCCACCAAATACAGACATACCTCATTTTATTGAGCTTTGTTTTATAGTGCTTCACAGATGTGGCATGTGTTACAAACTGAAGGCAAGACCCTCCACCAGCAAAAAGATTATGATTTGCTTTATATTGCAGTGGTCTGGAACTGAACCTGCAATATCTTCAAGGTATGCCTGTAATTTCAGCAAAAGTCTTTTTAAACCTGATAAAAATTTCCAGTAAAACTTCTTAAATCATGGTCGAAGGAACTCCTTAAACTGGAAAAATCTTCTGCAGAATGGCAAACAGAACGGTTCAATTTTTCACCTATGAAACTGGGATAATAATTCCAACCTCTCTTTAAATTGTGAAGATTACATGAGAATATGTATGTGTGTGTGTGTGTGTGTGTGTGTGTGTGTATATATATATATATATATATATATATATATATATATATATATATTTGATACTTAGAGTGCTTGACACATAGTAAGTGTATAGTAACTGGCAAATCCCTCATCTCTCCTTTTTTTTGGTGGGTAGAGACAGTTTATGCTATCCCTTAATACCTGCCCCTTGCCAAGGCCTTTTCATTTCTATTCCTCTTCAGATGGTGGGGGGGAGTGAGAACAAGGACCTGAATTTATTGTATTAACCACCATATCCCTGGGGCTAGCAAAGGTGTTGTATCAGCTATTGTTAATATATTGCCTCTCAACTCCAAATCCACCCTCTTTTTGTCCTGCTTTGTGATACTCGAGCTGGACCCTGTAAACATTTCTCCTTTGACAGGTAGCTGGTCAATATTTGGCTTTATACAGAGAGGGCTTTAGAGAGACACTGCAAGACACAGCAGAGGAGGGAGCTTCTTTTTCTGGTTCTAGTACACTTTCTTCCTGCCTATAGGTAGCATGGCTTTCGGTGGCACGTGGGAGTCCCAATTGCACATTTTCTCTGGCCAGTTTTCTGAAACCACAGCAAGAAACTTTGTCTAGACCAGCTCTAGCCTGTGGGCACCCCAGCTAATACTCCACAGCTCAGTGGGCCATGACTCCAGGGAGGCCTGAATCTCAGCCTTGAGATGGGCGGATGGGAGGGGTCTCTACCAACTTCTTAGTCGCCCCCTCCTGTACTCTTCCTCATCTCTGGCAGGAGTAGCTGCTCTTTGCATTGTATTTCCTCTCTTATGTCTTTTAGTAGTTAGCAATCATTTACTAGTTAATACTACGGCATATTTAAATTTTTCCTGTTCAAATTATTGGTGTGGTTTCGGTCTTATGACTGTAGCTTGACTGATCTTGTTGCTCACTACAGTTTGTTGACGAAACAAATGGGCTGTCTGTTCTAAGCCAAGCTGTGGATATGGCGGCTGGAGTTCTAGGGGAAGGAGGAATGGGACTACTAAATGAGAGAAGAATACATCCTATCCTTCCATTGTTTATCCTCCATCTAGTCATGCCTTGCCTGAGAGCCCAAGGCTTGCTCCTTCAGTGTATCACCTGTCACACTGTCACCAAAAGGATTAATCTGGTCCCTTAACACAGGCATCTCTTGTCTGGGCTCCCGTCATCTTAAGAGAATGACCAGTCAAGACTTGTGATGCAGCCTCTCAAAGACCACCAATTCTGCCACTGGGTCACCATCTTTACAATGCTAGATAATGGTCCGTAATCTGCACCTTCTTCTTTCTTCTCTCTCAAGAATACGATGCTGGCTCTTAGCTGAGATCACAGTCCATTTTCAAAATGTAACAGAAATGTGAGAGAATAGAAGAACACTCATGATCCGAGAGCCTCAAAGCAAATGCAATTATCAGACAAAGATCTGACAAATCTATGTGTGGGACCATGGAAATTTTAATCACACCACATTTATACAGCTAGAAAAACAAAATGGTAGAAAACAGGAAATTTCTTTAATCAAGCAAAGTCTTTGTGGTTTTGGCTGATGAAAATGCAAAAGTTGCTCTGAATCTTTTTTTTTTTTTAGGGCACAAAGAATTGCCACAAAGGCGTCCCTTTTAGGTTATAAGAAAGGAATGGATTTGTTAGTAGTATGTCAGAGGCTTAAAGCGACACAGTTTTGATAACACAAAACAATAAATTGACTCCTAGTCAGAACACCTGAACTCTGACCTTCAAATTAAAATATTCTGGTAATTAGCATTATTGTATTCATTGAGTGAGTCAACATCTGAAGGCACAATCTCAAAGTTACGCGAGGCTCTCACCGAAAACTGCAGATCTTAGAGACAGTTTTCTGACGAAACATCATCAAGCTCTTACAGAAATCCTACTTGCTCGTACTTCCTCCATAGACATTTCTTTAGTAATTGAAGAGATGGATAATTTTCCCCACCTCACACCCTGGCCTATTCCTTGATACTCCCGTAACCCATCATTTTATGATTCTCATTTCTACCTAGATTTTTGTTTTTTTTTGATCTTGTGTATGACTGAATAAATTTTCAACATGTTGCTGGTTAGGTATCCAAGTTGGATCAGTTGTTCCAACTATTATAACCATAGGCAAGTAGATAGATGAATGAATTACATTTGATCATTTATTCAAGATTTGTTGAGTGACCACTATTGGCAGGCACCAGGGAAACAAAGATGAGTCAGACATCAATCTACCCCAAAGAAGAATGGTACGTTGTCTTGTTTTTGTTATCAGGGGGTTCCCGATCTGGTGAGAAAGACAACATGTGAACGAATAGCTGCGGTGTAGATATACAGAGGGCGCCAAAAACAATGTATACAGATTTTAAGAAAGGAAAACTGTATTAAAATTATAATGCTCAATATATACTGATAACAAAAGATGAATACAAGTCACGTTTGACTTCTGCAATGACAAGAGGTGTTCAAAGTGGTTACAATCAGCGTCCAGACACTTCTGAAAATGGTGAACTACTGGTTGAGCAACATTGACCAAAGTGTCCCCTTGTATACATTTTTTTGACACCCCGGTATGTGTTCTAAACTATAGGTTAGCACAAATGTGGGAAAGATAAACTCTTTCTGCATGTCCCTACTTTGCAGATTAGGAAATGGAGGTATTAGGAAATAGAGAAATTAGGTAATCTGCAGACATATACTACAAGGACATGGAAAAGTCTGGATATGAACCCAAGAAGTATAGCTTTAGAGGTCAAGCTCTAAAGATTTCCACGTTTGACCTTACAAGACCTCACATGGTTAACTATTTAACAAATGCATTTGGATGGTGACAGTCAATCTCATTAAGTCATTGACACTCATTTACATGCTTATGCCTTGATATCAGCCATTAAGACTGAACCCATTTCTCTAAAAAAGATTGTGGTTCAGGTTCCATCCTTCTCGCCAACAATGACCTCTAAAACCAAGGAAGGCAGGGGCAATCACTGCACATTTATGCAGCTAGGGAAAAAAATTATGGTAAAAATCAGGAAACTTCTTTAATCAAGCCGTCTGCGTGGCTGTGGCTACAGCTAATGAATATGCAAAGGTTGTTGTAAGTTCATGGGTTCAGGAAATAACATCAAAGTATAATCTGTACACTTGATAGAAAACCTCTCAGTCATCACGAAGCCCCATCTCTGCCTTTGAAAAAGGAACTGCGTCTATTCCCATGTCCTTGATCACATGGTAATGTCCTTTAAAAGTGGAAATGGTGAGATTCACATGTGACAAAGCACAAATTACACTCTCCAATCTTTGTTAGGTATAATCACCTGTAAAGAACATTTAAAAAAGCAACCCCAAAGGGTGGGTCAAGGGGGAGTGATGGTCGCTTCTAAGTCTTGGTTGGGCTGTGCTCCTGGGGGAAGGGCCTGACTGTGAACACCAGCCTTTTTTAGCACCAGCTGAAGAATCACTCCTTTCTCTTCCATTCATGTCTCCCTATTCACCATACGCGATCCAGGGATCAATTAAGTTTCAGATCTATAAGAAACTCATTCTGTTGGAGATGGGTTGATGGGTTGGGGGAGAAAAGATACTGTAAGCACAAAGTGACAGAGATGCTAAGACATAACTGTCTGTAGACTTCTGTGAAAATCAAAGAATTCCAGGAGAACCTGATGCTTTAGCCTTGTGTAGGCAAAGGTAGGCAAAGACAGAAAAGAGCATTCCAGGAAGAGGAGCGTGAGAGGAGGCACTTAGGAGAGAAACAGTGGATGCTGAGAAATGCTCAAGAGGCAGGCAGGGTGTGGTTTTGAAGGGCCCTATGTGTCATGCCAAAGAGTTTGAAGTCTATACCTGAGGCCAGTGGTTCACTCCCCTGGCTACCTGTGGATTTAACCTATGGAGCTTTTAAAAAGATACTAACAACCAAATTTCACCTGAGTAATGGAGTCCGAATGTCTGGCAGTGGGGCCAGACATTGGCCTTTTATCAAAAGCTTTGTAGGTGATGCAATGTGCAATCTGAGCTGGGAATTACTGTTGTTGACAATGGGGGACATAAAAGTGTTTTGAGTAGAGATGTAACATGGTCCGTTTTTCATTTCAGAAAGATCACCTTGGCTACAGTATGGAGAACAAATAAGAGTCCTATGTGAGGTGACAGAAAGGCAATTTGGAGATGGGTGCAATTCAGGCTGATGACACTCAGGGCCAGAACTAAGGTTGTTATCATGACAATGCAGAGAAGTTAGGGAGCTGCCATCTTCCACTTAGATTTGGTGATATATTGGAATGACTGTATGGGTGGGGGCTCAGAGTGGGGTGGGGAATAGGAGAGGAGATGTGGTGGGTTATAAAAAAATGACCACAAGTTCTTTTCATGTCTGTATTCACATCTTGCAGTCAAGAACTAGAGTCTTTTTTTCTATCCCTTGAATCTGGGATGGCCCTGTGACTGCCTTTGGCTGGTAGAATGCAACAGAAGTGATGTTAGATAAGAGTTCCAAACTTGGGTTCAAGGGGCTTTGTATGTTTGCTCTCTCTCACTCTTGGATCCCTGTGATCCTTGAGTTAATAGGTGAGGCTAGCCAGCTAGATGATGAGAGACATGTCATCCAGTTTTCCCGTCATCCCAGCCCACAGTCTGCCAACCACCAGACAAGAGAGTGAGGCAATGACAGGTGATGGAAGCTGCATGAATGAGCCCAGTTGGAATTATCTTCTAGGAGAGACTCTGGTGGACCTGACCTTTTACATTATCCAGTTACAAATACCACTTTAGGAATGGCCAGTTACTACCAGCCAATAAGAGCAACTACTACTTCTGAAGTTCAAAAACTAGTCTCAAAGCAAACTGTTTTAACATCAAATCTGAAAAGCCTTGCAAACGGAAAGGAAACAAAATACTATGCTCATGTTGTCAATCTACTTTAGTAAATTAAATAAAGGATAACTGGGGTAACCATAATACTGTAGGTTTTTTATTTTTGAAAGAATGTTTCTAATGTAGTTCTTCTCCCCACCCCACTATCCCCCGTATATTGTATTGTTTCTCTTAGTATGTTTTTGTTATTGAGTTTACTAATTATCATTAGCCATATAGAGGGAGGAAATGTCATGCGATGTCTGAAATTTATATTCCTGAAATTTAACCCATAACTGAATTTGGACATCGGCCTGGATTTTAAGCAGTTTTTTCTCTCTTTCAAAAACCATGCCAAGGAAGTCAAAAGTAATGTTGCTTCACTATTTACAAAACCTTTGACAAAAAAAAAATGAAAATGCTTTTTCCTGCCCCAAATATATTGAAAGATCATCAGTTTTGATCTCTTCATTGCTTTTATCTTTCAATATCATTCATAATGCTTTTGTATATCTTCAGCTAGCTCACTAAATTGCTGGTTAAGACCACTTTATTAGATTTTTATGGCTAAACTACTACAAATGAAGCAGCTCAATTTTATTTTGCACTATTTCTATAGGTCAGAAGTGGCTTGATTTTCTGCTTAGGGTGTCACGGGGCTAAAATCAAGGTGTCAGCTTGAGCTTTGGTCTCATCTGATTCTCAGGATCCTGTCACAGTCCCACTGTTTGCTGGTAAAATTAATTTCCTTGCGGTTGTAGGACTGAGGTCCCTGTTTGCCTTCGAGTTCACTCAGGACAGCTCTCAGCAACGAGAGGCCTCCTACAACCTCTTGCTACATGGCAGTTCTCAGCATGGATGTTTGAGTTCCTCTAGGCCAGCAGGAGAGTATCTGTCTGATTCTCTCATTGGCAAGCAGCTGGAGAAAACACTCTGTTTTTAAAGGAGATCACCTGATTAGGTCAGGCCCACCTGGATACTATACCTTTTTTAGGTCAACTGATTTGGGACCCTACTTACATCTTCAAAATCCTTTTACAGCAGCACCTAGATTAGTGTTTGATAAAATACCTGGGAAAAGGTGTGTGTATACCAGGGCCAAGAATCTTGAAGACCATCTTAGAATTCTGCCCACCACAGCCGTGATCAAGCAATCCTGTCAATCAGTTTCTAAGAAAAATGGGGATCAGTAACTCACACAGCATGAACTCTGTCACCCACCTTCTTCCTCATGAATTTCCCAATAAATTCATCCATCCAGTTGGATATTTGAGCTTGTCAGCCCCTAGGGACCATAGGTGTTCCCAAGCTCCTGTAGACCCAGGTGTATGACTCTGCAGTACACAGAGGAGGATTAGAGTAGGGAGCTGACAACTACAGCACAATGCTGAGGAGTGAGGTCACACCTGGGAAAGGCGGCAGCGAATTTCACATCCAAGCACAGGCGAAGGGATGAAGCCTTCCTCCTACGAAGTGCAAAAAATTCCCCATGGAATTTCATGACTCTTGACATGTCACTCAGTGGTACCTGACAAATCAACTGATACTATGAAGCTATGTTTTCGTTTGAAATATTACAAACTTTTGGGTACAGAACCGTTTTTTTATAGCTCTCTGATGAGAAAACTGGAAATCGAAGCACCATTAGTTTTTCTTTCAACGAGGATGTATCAGTTCTGTAATAGAAACTTCGTCTGTGATCTTACATAGAGCCATTTCTATTTCTTTAGAGCACAAAGAAAGCATTTGTGAAGAAATGTAGCCAGACTCTAGAAATGTGTTCAGACTCTAATTTTACTCACCTGCAAACTGTCCACTCTTCCATCATAACATTATTTAAATCGTGGCTGTGCTCTTAATTAACAATTTAATTTAATTGGTTGGTGCTTTCTCAATCCAGTTCTCTTGGGGTATGGTTTTCTGCTTAACTTTCTTGTTTTCATTCTTCTACAAAACCGTAACATTTAATTAGGAAAGTAACCAGCTTTGTAACAGCAGTTCCATATCCAATTAACTGTGCTTTGTACCTTCTCAGATTCTATTCAACGTTGAACATACATTTTGCATTTGTTCATGTTTCAGATAAGACATTGTGAATTTATAGCCTAAGCATGTAGTCTAATCACTTTTCATTTTTCCAAAGCTCGTTGGTGATTGCCAGTGAAATCAGAAAACTTAAAGCATTCATACATTCTATTAAACTAAGAGCCATCAAAAACCAAGATGCAGGGTTGTTACCTTACTGTGTGTATCAGTCTTCTACTGCTGCAGAACAAATTACCAATAAAACGTCATCTCACAGTCCTATAAGTGAGAGGTCCAGGCACAGCTGGCTGGATTTTCTCTTCACAGTCTCACTGGGTTAAAATCAAGGAGCCAGTTGGGCTATGATTTCATCTGGACCTCAGAATCATCTTCCAAGTTCACGTGGTGATGGCAGAATTTAGTTCTTTGTGGCTGTAGGACTGACATCTCCATATCCTCGCTGCCTCCATATCAGCTGGGGATGGCTCTGACCTCCTAAAGGCCACAGGCATTCTGACCATGTAGCTCTCAGGGACGCTCCCAGCAGTTTGCTTCTCTGAGAGCAGTAGGAACATTTCTGTGATTGCTGTCTCTGTAAACAGCTGAAGAAAACTCTCCGCTTTGAAAGGGCTCACCTGATCAGGTCAGGCCTATCCCATGTCATCTCCCTTCTGCCACATAACATATCAAGGGAATGACTATCCCCTTATACTCACAGGTGCCACTCACACCCAGAGGAGGGCATGCACAGCATGGGGAAGAAATCTTGGGGTCATCTTAGAATTCTGTCTACCACACTGAGCTTTAGGGGAAAAGGCAACTAAAGGCTTCCTGGCAAACCCTCCTCCGTACCCCTTGGAGGCAGTGTACAGGGTGTGCAAAAGAGCTGTTAACAATGACGCCAATTCTGTCCCACCAGCTCCACAGGGCATAAGATGACGGACAGTCGCATTCTTTCTTCTCTGCACGCCGCTTTCTCTGCCTGGCCAAAATTGCTGCTTTCAGTAGTGCAAGGGAATCACTCGATGAAATCATTTACATTTAAAATGACATCAAGTTAACATGATGCTTTCAGATTGATGTTTATTTTAGTGCCATGCCTCAAACTTCAGCTTCAACAAAGCAATTCCTTTAGTGAAAGGAAATGAAGAAATGTGCAGAAAAGAGTTAACGTAGCAGACATGAATCTGCTATCTTTAGAAAGGCCTGCTTGCAAGATGGGCCCTTAACTGGAATCCGGGAACTTAGATTCTGGGACCCTAACTGAGAAAAGTGGCTTCACTGTGCCTGAACTGTGTGTGCAAACGATATGGTTTATGCTGAACACCTGCTTCCCTCCTGGGAGTCCGGAATTTTGACATGTGCCAGACAGAGGGGGCCTACGTGACTAGGCCCCAATAAAAACCCCGAGCACTACGTCACTAATGAGCTTCCCTGGCAGACAATATGCCACATGTGTTGTCACAACTCATTGCTGGGGGAATTAAGAACACCCTGTGTGCCTCCACTGCGAGATACTTCTTGGAAGCTTGTGCCTGGTTTCTCCAGGACTTCAACCCACGGGCCATTCTCTTGGCTGATTCTGCTTTGGATCCTTTTCCAACAATAAGTCATAGCTGTGGGTAGGACTATAGGTTGAGCTGTGAGAGTTCTCCTGCAAATCACTGAACCTGGGGGTGGGAATGGTGGTGACTCAAGGAATGAAGCAGATGAGAGCATGACGATGTTCACAATGAGTCTAGGCTCGACTGCCCAGTGCACTTGGCCTTCATCCTGTCCATCGTGAAGATGGATGGTCAGAGTAAACAGGCTAGAGGTCAGAGGCGGCCTTGCCTGGCTGCTAGAGGGCTTGGCACTGTCTAGACACGTGTTCCCATTCCACACTGTGACCCAGGGCACATTACTTAACCTCTGTCTCTCCCAGTTTCTTCACCTGTCACAAAGCAGTAACAAGAACACCCACCTCACAGAGCTGTTAACGTGAGGCAGCTTATAGGAAGAGCTCAGCACTTGACTGGGGCCTACTGGATGTAATTCTCTGTAGACCGGAATCGAGAGTGTATCATCAACATTCTAACAGTAACTCCTTTTCATTCCTTCACTCCACTCCCCTCTTTGTCACCAGCCCTCTTTTCCTCCCTTCTCTCAATTGTCCTCTAAGCTCCTTCACATCCAAACCATTTCTTCCCCCAGTTCATTACCTTTGTTTAAGGACTAAATGAATACAGCATGCAGGAATGTTTTGTCTTTAAGTGTATACAAAAAAGGGCTCAGTATAAATGCATTATCATGAGTGTTCACAGTTTTAGCTATACTCGACATCTTTTGGTTCCTCCTACTATGATTTACAAGAGTTTTTAAGTAACCCTTACAGTCCTCACTGATGTAACCTTACTGCTTTCGATCATCACATATATAACTATGCAATTTTATTTTCATAACACGCCTACCATGCAAATACCTATATTCACAAATTGGGAATCACTTGTCAAATATTTGGACAAATTATTTTTCCAATGTTTGGTTCAGAACATTTGTCACCCGAAATACTGGACTTCAAGGTACAAAGTGGCTATTTTATTTTTCCAGTGGTATATCTAAAACACAGTTGCACTGGATATGGAAACTTCTACTTGCAACGTTTGAGTCCCTGGTGGATTGTTTAGACAGTGTTTAGATATTGCTACTGAAAAGGCTGTAATGGGGCTGATGAATGTACATGACAGAGGAAGGTTAATGTCTGAATCCAGAAGCAGAGATTCCTTTGAGGACGAGAGGAGGTTTGGGAGATGCCTGGTGACACAGTCTCTCTGGCATTGGATACAAATCACAACAATTTGGGGATAAGCTCCTGCATCTCCACTCTTGGCCCTTCAATGAGACAGCAACCTTAAATTAGACATTGCACGCGCAGGGTTAGGGAATGAGGAAGAAGAAAGGAAACCAATAAACTAGAAGTTCAAAACTTCATTTGCAAATACGTCCAATATTTGAAGGCATGATAGCAAAGAGAAAAATCAAACCAAAAATAGAAGAGCAAAACCTTGATAATTACAAATGTTTCCAGAAGCCACTAAGTCCATTCCTTTTCTCCTATCACTTTCTCCAGGGACACCTAGTTTTCCATCCCACTGAAGACTAATGAGGCCTCTTTGGTAATCTACTTTGCTATCCATGAAGATGAAGTTTAACCACCACCTATTTTAAGGGCTTGCTCCCCTGCTTGGTAGGCAAAGAACAGAGCCCCTCACCATACTTCTCATCCTAACTTTTTAGCTAAACTAACAACACTCAATTATATGCAGTAATAGGGAGATGAGCAACTCTCACTCTAAAATACATAGAATTCATCAAAGATTAAACAATCAGAGCTCTTCAATCTTTGCCCAAACAATTCTCTAATCCAGGGGTGTCCAAACTTTTTTCAACGTTTTTCACCAAGGGCCATATGTGGTAAAATACACAAACAGCCGGGCCACTCACTCGAGGTGAAGTACGTATTGCCTTACCTGGTTTATTTAAGTAAACTAAATATATTTTTGGAATTTGCTGCAGGCTAATTAACAATGGATCCTGGGCTGCAGTTGGCCCGCGTGCCACAGTTTGGACACCCCTGCTCTAATCCAACCCACTGAAACATGGCAAAATTAATTAACTTCAATTTCTAGCTTTTATTTTTCTCAATTCACTTCTGCTTGAAGGTTTATTTAGAAGGAAAATGTCTAGATGAGCAGCAGGAGGATTTCAGAGGGGGAAAGTGAAGATTTCAAGAGGGAAAATTATAAATTCAATTCACTCACTCATTAAAAAATAAAACATTTACTGCATTTGTCGGATGTTCCAGAGACTGATCTAGAATACAGCAATGAAGAAAATATACAACCTCTCTCATGAAGCTTACATCCTACTAAGAAAGATGGAAATTAAATAAATGAACTAGTATATAGATAGTGGGTCAGATATACAGAGGGCACCAAAAAATCTACACACATTTTAAGAAAGGAAAAAAGTGTATTAAAATTGTAATACTCAATATATGATAATAAAAAAAGAATACAAGTTGTGTGTATACATTTTTGGGGCACCCCTGGTACAACAATATTTTGAATAACTTTAACTACCTTTTGAAAGCTCTATCAAGTCATCTCTTAGAATTGTCTTCCCTTTGTCTAATTGATTTCAATTATTCAACTCCAGTCAGCAAAGCCTTGTAAACACATTATAAGCACAATAATAAGTGAGTGGACATTCTCTTACCTTAAGTTGGTGGCATATTTTCTTCAGTGTGTATGCTTCCTCTTTTGTGTTGGGGACAAGTCTTATCACCTTATCACTGTAAGAAATAGTAAAAATGGTGATATTTACCTTTCAAAAATAAAGATTCAGCCATCTCTTTTTACCTTTTAAAAAACTGCCTCTGCATGTTAAAAGAAAAAAAATAAAACTTGGGACTGGCCAACAAGTATTTTATCCGATTCTTGTTACTCTGATTACACTGTTCTTTTTCCCCATCTTAAAACGATTTGTTTTTTTCATCCGCTTTTGAAAATTGCAAACACAACATGTAAGCAGGGAAAGGTCAAAAACACAGAAGCAACAGGAATAAGAACTTTCATGAATACCTCAGAGCGGATACCCAGAAACAAAATTCTTGATGACAGAAGAAAAAAACACTCTTGTTTTAAAACTTAATGCTTAAAAGGAGTGTGACTTTCAATGAGAGGATATACAGAATCCATTCACTATGGAACGTTTCTGGTTTGGGTTCTTCCCACATTGAGAACAGTAATGATAAGCCCATTTCTATGGAACTTCTTACTTCTCTAATACAGAGCTTACTTCTGGCATGTGAGACCCAATTTGGGGGGGCCAAGAGTTGCTTACAGGTGTGCCATGCGAAACTGATGGCTAGAAAAATTTTAAAGTAATAATGATTTTAAATTGATTTTTGCAGTCATTAAAATTTTACTGCAATTGAAATTATATTTGAACACATTCTAAGCGTCTCTTAGTAAAGATCATAAATTGCCTAAGAAGACTCGAGGTGTCACGCTATCAGCCAGGGAGTCGTCTGTGGTGGTGACCTCTCCCTCAGGTGTGCCAGACAGGTATTGTCATTTTCTAGTTATGTCATGATGAGCACAGATTGGGAAGCACAACTCTAGTATATAATAATCAAAACTGTCAGTGTGTTTTGCATACAGTAGACACTTATTAAATATTTATTAATGGATTGGTATAAAGGAGATCATTGAGAATACTTGGCTTCTAGAGGAAAATGTAAGAAAAATCTAAATGAAGTACAACAGGAATAAATAGTTTTCATAACCCTCTACAGCATTTGACAATGACTGAAGGTAAAGTAGAATATCATTAATACCATTTATGTAAAGCACAAAACAAAAACTCTAGCAGTTCACCCACAACTTCTATCTCCAACCCAAAAAGTGTACCGGAGTAAGGATGGAGTTTACATGTTTTTCAATGGTTTTACTACTTGGATAATGGCAGTTTCCTAGGTGAAGTAAGAGTAATAGGGAGAGTTGTTGGACAATGTTTTTTCAGGGCTGTATGTTCATTTCCAATCACTTTAGCTTTGTTATTTCAAATGATCCTGTTACTCTTTCTTTTAGGAGTTAAAAGGCCCTTGGATGTTGAGGATAATTTAGTGCTTTTAGGCACTACTATCCCAATCTGGCTTTGTAGCTTTGGTTTCCTCAAAATCACAGTGTCATCATTGCCCTCCCCTCCCCCGCTTTGGAAAGAATAAAAAGAAGTAGAGGGAAAGAAAAAAATCATCAAGTCACTGTAATACAACTCCAAATATGACATTTAGAATTTAAACATAATTACACCTTTTCTCTTTCATTTCTGGTACACAATTCGCTGACCTTTGCTTTTCCTGGATTCATCATATCCCAGCCTCTCCTACTTGACCTAATCTAATACTTGTAGAGAAAGACAATTCTGCTAGGTGATATGGTTGTTTTTGAGGAATGGATCACCTAACAGCTTGCTGGAAAACACCTCCATTGGGGTCCTGCCAGCTCCTCAAGAGTGGAAAGAAAGCAATCTGTAGTCGTTTTACAACCATGGGAAGATTAAAAAAAAAAAAAATTAACCCTGAAACTGATTGCTCAACCCAACTTTGCCATTTTCATTAAAAAGAAAAAAAAATCACTTTATTCTAGCTTGTAGAAATTCTCAGGTGCGACTTGAGAAATGTGTTCATTACTGTTTGATTACTTATCAAAGAACAGAGAACAAGGAAAGCTATTTAGGAAAACCTATGAAATGTCATTCTTTTCTATAAGCCAATAAATTATAGTGGTAGACTTGTCAGTAGCCAAAACCAACCAGAGCTCTTTATTCTGCATGTAAAACCAAATGATCCCCGATGACCCAATTTGTCTCACCGAATGGAAAGCTCACTCTCCCTAGATCTGAGAGCTAGTTTTTTTGAAGTGGTGAGCAAGTAATTCGGTACTACAAATAGGAAGGTTTCAGGCAGTGAAGTAGCTACTGGAATCTGGAAAAACTAGTTGTGCCCAACTATCAAAGGAGGTGAACTGAGAGGTTCTCTTTGTAATTCATCCATTGCTTTCAACCACTAAGTGGCAACATCAATTGAAGACCCCTTGACTACCCTTTGGGATAAAGATGAGGGAATCAAAGGGCTGACTAGGTATTTGGAAATTAGTTATTTCTAACTCATGCAACCTATATAAAGTTGTCAGAGAAAAACAGAACAGGTGTTTGTTTGTTTGTTTGTTTGAACAGGTGTTTTTATTACAGTTCAAGGATGTCGTATAGAGGCAGTAGGATATCCCAGATAACTAATCTCCCAGTAATTACATTAGGTTGGTGCAAACGTAATTGAGGCTTAAAAGATTAAAAATAATTGCAAAAACCACAATTCCTTTTTTTAATTAAAAAAAACCAACTATTACAATATTCCCCCTCAGAATTTTCTTCTTTTTCTTCCAAACACACTTATCCCATCATTTCTGCCACTTTCTGAAGCAGTCCCGGAAGTCCTCTTTCATGAGTGTCTTTAGTACTGCAATTACTTTTGCACCAACCTAATACATATTCATTTATTCACGACATACTTAGATTTAGTCCCCTTGCCTCACAGGACAAATGAGGGGGTGTTGCTATAATGCTAGCCTCACATTTGGTTTGGAGTTAGATCACTAATCCTCACGTAGATTACTAATCCTACTGTACATAAAGATTAATAATGGATGAGATAATATTATCAGGGATGAGATCATAGCAAATAAATTTAATCAATTTAAAAAGTATTATTAAATGTGTAATGAGAATTATGCCCCCAGAGAAGAGAATTTGGCAAGAGAACACCATCTTCAACTTTTACACTCTGTCTGGGCCTCAGTATCCTCACGGAAGGTGAGAGGGATGAACCCCAGCCACCTTCTCATTTTAAAGTTCTAAGACCACGCTGTTTGGGTCTGACGCCTGGCTACCCCATAGACTGCTATGTTTTCACTGCGCCACACCTAAGGAAGAACAGCTCTGCTTCATGGACAACCTGAGAATCCTCCTCAGCCTCCTTTTGCGAGACATGAATGTGAGGCTCCAGATTTGTCCTCTGGTTCCTGGCAGGACCTTTCACCATTGATCCCATCATTAAGCTCTAAATTTCTTTGTCAGTTACAAAGAAATCCGTGTTTGTAAAAATCAAAATATTACAGTGGATATGAAATAACAAAGTTCCCCTCCTGATTGTCTTCCAACCTCGACCTTCCATCTTCTCCCGGCAGCCATTGTTGATAGTTTCTTGTGATTCGCTCCAGACTCTTTTCTTTGCATTTACACACACACACACACACACACACACACACACACCAGTCTGTTTTATGATGTTTTCAAACACAAATTTGCTTTTTTCACTTAATCTGTTGGTTTTAAAATACTATTTTTTAAAAATAAACAGCTGGAATCTATATGCTAATATTAATATTTTATTTTGGAACCTTTTGCCTACATTCATACAGCTATTTTTCTTAAAATAAACTTTTTATAGACTTAAGAAAATGTTCTGTTTGAATCACTCTTGTATGATTTTAGTAGCAGCACTATGCCAGCTTCATAGAATTGATTGGGAAATTTTCCACTTTGTAATATGCTTTGACATTTTGAATGACACAGAAATTATGTTTCTGATTGTTTCATAAAATACACACAAAATTTTTCAAGGTTTCCAATTTTTCACCCCCTCTTCTCATTTTTCAAAAAATGTTTTGTATTTGGGGGTTAGATATCTACCTTTTTAATTCTTCTGTGGATATTGGTCTATTGAGTCTTTTCCTGGGCTTTTGGAGTTAATTTTGGTAATTACACATACTGGAAAACCATTCACCCACTTATATAAAATATATTATTATAAACTATTAATTAACAGATATTATAATTTAAGGCATCTTATCGTTATATGTAGCTTTGTCCCTTTTCTGTATCCTAATGATATTTGTGTTTTATTTTAAAGTACTTATTGAGACTTTCCAAAGATTTTTTTTATTTTGTTGGGTTTTTTTAAAGAATCAATTATTTATTTTTGTAGATATCATTAATTTCTGTCTCTAATAATTCTGTACTTATTTCTTTAGGTTTATTTTGTTATTCATGTTTTAATATGTGATAGTCTTATTAATATTCAGGTCTAGTAGTTGATTAATTTCAGTTTTAGTTCCTCTTTACCAAACAGTTATTTTGAAGAATGTTAAAAATTCTGCAAAAAGCTATTAAACATGTTTAATTATGTTATTTAGATCTTCTCTTTTGATGCACTAAATTTGACAATTTTTGATAGACTTTAACATACTTGCTGTGACTTTGGATTTGTCAACTTATTTTTGAATTTAAAAACTCTGATCCATATATTATGATGATATGTAGCTATATAAGTGCTCATGACTACTATGTCTTCTGGATGGAATAAGACTTTTTTTCAAAACATAATATTCTTAGAAAAATTCGTCTTTGGCTCATTTAATGTTCTTTATCTTGAATTCCATTTTTCCCAGTATGATTGCCACTACTGCTTTCTTCTTGTTTGGCTGGCACAGTTTTGCCTATCTCTTATGTTTTTCTCCCCCCAGATGTGTCTCTTGAAACATCATAATGTTAGATTAAAAATTTTTAAAATCCAGTAAGAGACTTTCTGACTTTTCACTGGAGAATTTACTTATTCATATTAATTATAATACCTAATATGTGTGGTTTTATTCTTACAATTTTTATTTTTTTAATTTTAACAGATTTTTGTTGCCTATCTTTAAGTGTGGATATCGGAATTGTCTCTCTTCAAAACACATTTGTTGAAGTCTTAACCCCCAGTCTATCAGACTGTCACTGTATTCAGAAGTAGGGCTTTTGAAGAGGTAATTACATTAAAATGAAGTCATTAGGGTGAGCCCTAATCGAATATGACTGGTTATCTTAATAAGAGGAGGAAATTTGGGTACAGAATGCACAGAGTATAGGGCCATCTACAAGCCAAGGACAGATGCCTTAGAAAATACCAAGCACACTGACACCTTGATCTCAGACACCTAATACCAGAAATGTGAGAAAATAAATTAACTTAAACCAACAGGAAATTATTTTCAACAGTATGTGCAAACTAATAAATACCCTGACGATCCCAGCTACTGGTTATGTCCCCAGAGAGCTATTCCTTTATATCTGGATGATTTCAGTCACGTTGTTCCAATATTCTCCCAACACTCTTACATTTACTATCATAACCCTCAATGTAATTACTTGCTCAATGCTTTATCTCTCACTAAGATCTAAACTCTGTAAGCCGGCACTCAATACATTTTGGTTTATTCTGTGGGAATCCTGGGTTGTGAAAATGTCTCTATAGCGTGGTTCAGAGCTTGTATTGAGGGGTCCAGGGCCAGTTTTTTAACTGCAATTGCTATTATCATGCAGAATGTGAATTAGGAGCACACATTATACCTCATTTCCCTGAAAATAAGACCTACACTGAAAATTAGACCTACCCCAAAAATAAGCCCCAGTTAAGATCGTCAGCCAGACAGACGCATTTAGTATGTTATGGCGATGTTCCAGAAGATGATGACATGACTGTATTTGAATAAATGTAAATTATTGTACATGAAAAAATAAGAGATCGCCTGAAAATGTGCCCTAATGCTTCTATTGGAGCAAAAATTAATATAAGACCTGGTCTTATTTTTGGGGAAATATGGTAGTAGGGGCCTGGGGCATCTGCGTTTCATGGGTACGGGGATCCCACTCCCAAAAATCCCTAGTAGACTAAAACCTCCTTCAGTTTCTTCCAATTGGAGGATGGAGTTTTCTTGACATCTTGAGGCTCCCTGCTTCACGTGGAGACTTGCTTCTAGCTCTCACTTCTCCCATTGCCAGCTTCAACCGTGAGGGCCCCTTTCACCCTTTCAATGTCCTGAGTTCCAGGACCATGAGGCATCAGCTTTTCTTTTCCACCTTAGCTTTGTTTTTTTCTCCCCAAAATGTTTGGCACCTAGAAGTTCCCTCTTTTTTTCTGTCTACAAAGCTCAGTTATCTGTATTAAATCAAATGACAGGGTATTCAAGCATATACTGTATCTTGAAAGCAAGTTCTGGTACCAAGTGTGTGATCTTGCACAAAGTTTCAACTTCTCTGTGCTTCAGTCCTTCTGACTATAAATTGGGAAAACTGGTACTTAAGTTATGGGTTATCATGAGGCTTAAATGAGTGTACAGGTCAAGTGCTTAGAATAATGCCTGACACATAATATGGCCTATACAGATGCTTGATATTCCTGTTACATTTTCACATATTTACCATTTTTTCACTCTATCCCTTTTTTATATTTTGAGGGTTTCTGACTGCATCAACTCCATCCTCCATGTTCTCTTACGTTGAATGGGAAAAGGAATATGATTCCTTCAAGAGGAGACTATGTGTAGCAGACATCCTGGGCGGACTCTAATTGTATGACTTATCCGCAGTCTTCCTTTGAGGAGTCCTTTGTTTGGTGTACTGTGTGTCACTCTTTCCCCTGGGACCCCATCTAATTTGATATTGAACTTTAAGGCAGTCACTGGACCGTAAAGTGGAATGACATGTGAATCCTTCCCAGTCAGGCTCATTCTACTGAATAGTGACTGACAGCTGATCCAGTCAGATCCTGTCTTTGGGAGTTTGCACTTGAGAAATCAGGAAAAAAATCAGTTAGTGGTAGTATCAGGAGCAGTGGCCATAAATACAAGTAATAGCGAAGATACCATAATGGCACAATTCTCCAGCAGGGAGCAGAGATTTTATGCTCTTGGCATGAATGATTGTTTGGGCTCCAGGGGCCCGATTTGGGGACAGTCCCTATCATTCCTTGTATTTCCTTATAGTAAATTTCTATCATCTCATGTATCTGAAGCATGTCTTTTTAAACCTAACAAATGCTCTAGTATTAAGAACATATAAAGTTTAGATAATTTAGTTTTTCATTCCTATCTCTGAATTACTGGATTTATCCTCTCTGATTCATTTTTTTTTTCTCGCTTCACTTAGGGAAGAGATCAATGATGGATTCTAATCTGAGCTCCACCATTTCCTGTGCACCCTTGACCAAACTGCTTAAACGTTTAGCGCTAATGACTCCTTATCCTTAAATAGAGGGGGAAAAATACCCAATATATTGTTACTTATGATTTTTTGTGAGAATTATTTTATTCACCTACATTTATTAGGGTTACATACGAGGTCGAACAATTAAGTTCACGAACTCATCCTAGAAAAAGTGCTACATATCTCATTACTGAATATCATTACAGTCACCTTCGAAGTTCTCCCCTTGGGAAGCTATGCACCGACACCAGCACCTAGTCCATCCTTCAAAGCAATTTTGGAACTCTTTTTCTGGAATGGTCATCAGAGCTGTCATCATATTACCCTTGATGTCCTGAATGTCATCAAAATGTTTTCCTTTCAATATTTCTTTTATCTTTAGGTAAAGAAAGAAGTCATGGGAGGCCAGAGTAGGAGTAGGGAGGGTGTTCCAATACAGTCATTTGTTTACTGGCTAAAAACTCCCTCACAGACAGTGCCGTGTGAGCTGGTGCATTGTCGTGATGCAAGAGCCATGAATTGTTGGCGAAAAGTTCAGGTCGTCTAACTTTTTCAGGCAGCCTTTTCAGCACTTCCAAATAGTCAACTTGGTTAACTGTCCAGTTGGTACAAGTTCACCATGAATAATCCCTCTGATATAAAAAATGGTTAGCAACATTGTTGCAAGAAGTTCACCACCTTAATTGTCAGACCTCGCATGTGCCATCCTGGTGGCAGGTGCTAGGGATGCAGCAGTCCCAGCCTGCAATGGGCATACCGCCATATTCCCAGGGAGATATTATCTGAGAAATGCCTACCTTATTCCAGCCTCCCAATACATAGCAGCTACTGTTAATACTGCTACAGGCAAATATTTTTCTTGTCCTTTAGAGCTTAAAGCCCTGAAAGCAGATGCTTCTCTAGGTGTTTCACCATGAACATCAAAAACAATAAAATGTGATTTTATTATGGATAGAAATTAATCTTTTTTTGTTGCTGTTGCTGGTGTTTTTGTTTCTTGACCGTTTCATAGGTATCTGAATCTAATAATTGATCAGTTCCTTAATTTGGGGCTTACTATTCCCTCTCTTCTCAGCAGCACTTTGGAATCTGAGAAACACGCATGTTAGATGGTCTCAGTATTTCCTACAATAGCAGTTGGGGAGATAGGATACTTTATTTAAAATAAAAAGGGAAAATAATTTCAGAGAAAGTCCTGCATAGATGTTCTCTATGTTGGTACAAGCTACGCATGTTCACCTTTTTAATAGTTCTAAGGACAATTTATCTGGATGTAGAAAGGGATTTCTAGTGTTGTTCTTCAGAAGGTGTCAGATTAGATGACTGTAGTAGCTGCCTTTGACTGCCTCTCCAAATCCTTTTTCCACCTTCTTAAACCCTAACAGGACTGATTTGCTCAGATATTCACCCTATTCCCACATTAGGAATAAGTCTTGGTCAGCCAATCAGAGGTTAGCTATCCCCGGCAACTTTTGCTAGTCTGGAGACAAACATATGTTATAAATTGGTCCAAATTTAAGGGAAGAATTATTTCTCCATGGTTTGGGGGGAAAAGATTCACTCTCTTGTTGAACATAAACAAGGAAATGTGTAACCTTGCTTGCTACAGGCAGCCGTCAATTATGAAAGGAATGACCTTTCGGGTGAAGCAGATTCTATGGGTTGTTGAGTGAAGAGACGTAAAGAACCTGGGTCTTCAGTAGTTTTAGTGAATCAACCAACCTTGGAGCTTCTCCTGCCTCTAAACTTTCTGTTACTTAATATAAAAAATGTCTTTTCTGTGGAGTCATGTTGTCTCCCCCATGTCACCAAAAGCACCCTGCACAATAACAGTAATTTTATTTAGTTTGGCTATTTTCAAGGAATGAGATAAGAAAGACTAATGAAATAAACACATGTACTGTTAAATCAAAGCCTTTGCAGGTGAGAAAACACATATTAGCATTCTTTCTTTCTAGAATACTTTTCTCCAAAACACCTTTTTAATTTTGATGGCCACTGGAAAAAAACAAAAAAACAAAACAAAACAAAAACAAAAACAAAAAAAACTGCCTGTGCTTCCAGAAGGGAAGATTTAGGGTGCTCAATAGCTAAACCCATCTCATAGTGTCAAGAAAAATAGAACCATTTAATATATTTGCTGAATTTTTTGAGAGCTTATATCTGGTGGAATAGTTAATAATAGGATGTGCACTGACTTAAAAAACCAAACAACTCCTGCTCAAGCACAAAGAAATTCGTTAGGTAATCTCATCTAGAAACAAATTAATGTTCACATGTAGATTCTACATTATAAAGTGCTTGGGTTTCAAAGGAACATTTCTTTTGTTGAAGGATTGTGTTTTGATGTACATGAAAAATTTCATTAAAAAGCAATAAATAAGAGATAACTTGGCAGAGAATACTCTGGAGAGCTAAATGGATTCTCCTCTCTTCGGTCATGGTTTATAGTTGCAATATAAAACACTCAGAAAGTGAAGAAGCTCCCTGTGGCAGTTTACTTAGGACGTGAAGATTTAGACCTCACTCTCGGATTAAAGTTGGGCAGAAGTGATGACTGTATTTTTTTTTCCCCTTCTCTTTTGTTGCTGCACTATTTTAATAGCATAGAAAAGAAAAACACACAGTTGTTACAAAGCTTCATTGACGTACTTCACTATATAAAAGAAATGTTCTCAAGAGGTTGAAACCATGGTATCTCACACATAATGGATGGTCAATAAATATTTGCTGAGCTGAATTGCAATGGTATTTTGAAAACTGCATCATCTATTCAATTTCTGAAATTGAGTTCCATTATAAGGTTTGAGAATTTCCTCTCTTCCTTCTAGCACAGGTCAGAGAGGATAAAGGAATAAAATGTAACACTGCCATTAAATTAATTTCTTACAGTAAGATGTTATCTTCACTATGTCTCAATATATTGTGTCAAATCATTATATGATGTTTCAATTTAGTCCTTTCTTGTAGTATGTCAGATTAGGACTCAACCTGAAAAAACTGTTACCACAATGGAGAACAGCCCATTCCTTCAACAGATGTCTATACAGAAAGTCCCTGGTGGAGAGGAAAAAGAAAAGGAGTTACAAAGTCTAAAGGAACAACTTTCAAAGATGTGTGATCTAGTTGGGTGCATAAGACACAAATAACACCCTACCTTATTATTGTAATATAAGGTAGCCTGTGATAAATGTTTTATAAATTACATAGACTACATGTATCAAACAGGTTTAGCTGTGATTATCAGAGAGGACAATATGGAAGGACTTCGATACTTGAAACTAAAAAGATTTGGGCCCCAGTAGACTGATAGCCATTGGCACATATTAGTTTAGTGTTGTTGAAATTTGAATGTACGTAAAATTCACCTGGGAATCTACCTACCAGCATAATTTGTTTTGCTAACTATCCTGAAATCACTTTCCAGGATGAAACACTTAGTAATACTGGAATATGTATGTTTGTGTGCAGTGTGTCTTTTAATATGCCTAGGTAGGGTGGCAATAGAGTAAGGTTAAATCTAAGAAGCCAAAGATACTGGGATAAGTTACCATTGAGGCCAGTGGCTCCCTGGCTGACGGGCACCTTGATAATTCCCGATGCCCCAGAGTCTGAGCAAGGTGGGATTCAGATCAGAGACCCTCAGAGAAAGCCGTAAAGATAACAACCTCAGTGAAAACATAACTAGAAAAACATGCCTCGTGAAAGGAGAGAGTAGGGAAACTTGTGTCTTGGACTTGCCTCTGGGTAGAGGAGAAAATGTTGTCATCACTGAGAATTCAAAAACACAAGCGAGTCATCTAGTAAGGTTAGGAATGAAATTCAAACTACCTTGTGGCCCCCAAAACTACAAACTGCATTCTTCCAGCTACAGAGTGTACCCGGTTGATGGCTCACAGCTGAGTCCATCCAAAGGCATTGTCTTCAGCTAAAGGGAACTGCTTCACCCAAGATTAAGACCCCTCCCCAGGCACAGCCCACATGCAAACACTAGTTTATGCTGTGGCACTAAGGCCTGGACCCGTTGCCTTCATTTGAAATGTACTGAAGGGCCAAGCCAGCTTTACTGTTCCCCAAGAAGGCTGTTGTAACTGGGTGGTGGTTCAATTCTTTCTCTATCCTCAGCTTCCTTCATTTGCTTACAGATGATTTTTATAGATGAGAGGACTCCCCAATAAAGTGCTTCCATGAAAACCTTCTTTTTTCAGAGTTCATTTCCTGGGGGATCTTGACCAGTGACATCACTTGCCCCTAGGTTTCTAGTGGAATAAATGAAAATCCTTTCTAGAAAAATCGAACTTAAAACCAGGCCTCAAAAAATTTCTACAAATAAAGTTCCAGAAAATATGAGCTCCCTATCACAAATTATAAATCACATCAGAAATGAGTCACCATGAGCAAAATCAGTAGAAACAACAAAGAGCAGAATAAGACCCATAGAGCCTACTGATGTTGAAATTATCGGATAGAGCTGAAGTTGGAAAAGTTTTCCTGTAAAGAGCCAGACGATAAATATTTCAGGTGGCCAGGCCGTACAGTCTATATTGCACCTACAGGCATACCACGTTTTATTGAGCTTCACTTTATGGTGCTTTACAGATGTGTTTTTTACAAATTGAAAGCAAGACCCTCCGCCAGCAAAAACAGTATGACTTGCTTTATTGCTATACTCGCTTTATTATGGTGGCCTGGGACCTAACCCGCCATATCTCTGAGATATGCCAATACTCAATTCTGCCATTGTAGGGTGAAAATAACCAAGACAATATATGAAATAGATACGTATGATTGTGTTTCAATAAAACATCATTTACAAAAACAGTGGAGGGCTGGATTTGGTCTGTGGCCCATAATAAGCCAACCCCTGAGGTAGAGTAAACATATATATTTAATATTTTAATGAGATGAAAAAGGGGATTCAAAACTATGACTAGCAAAGATGACCTATAAATTACATAGGTCTACAAATCTGTAAAGATGACAAAACTTAACTTCTAGAATAGAATCATATAGTACATAAAATTAGAAACTTAATGGGCAGGTTAAATAGCATATTTACACTTATGCACATGTGCACCAGAAGACGCAGCTGAAGAAAAATGAGCAAACAAGAAAGTATATCTAAGAAAATTACTGAATATATACAGAAAGAAACAGTTAGAAATTGTTGAGAAGTGTAAAATAAAGTAAGATGGTGTATTATTTTTTTCCATTCTACACACATCATACTCAGCAGTGAAGTCCTCAAAGCTTTTTTCTTTGAAATCAAGAATAAGAGAAAGAAACTTATGATCATTTCTATTCAACAGAATCAGTGCAATAAGAACAAAACACAAAAGGCAGGGAAATTAGACAGAAGGAAAAATATTGTCAAGTTTCATAGATGATATAAATAACCACATAGAAAACTTTGAAAATCTACAGTTATACAACTAGTGAGAGAATTTAGCATGGTAAATGAATATATAATTAAAATTCAAAGTCATTTGAATTTCTATAAATTATCAATATGCATAAGATATGTAAAAATACATCATGCCCAAAAAATATAAGGTTCTTAGCAAGACATGTAACAACAGATATATAAGTTATTCATGGAGGAAATTATAAATTTTATTAAAAGAGATTAAAGGAGATCTAACTAAATATTAGGTTGGTACACAAGTAACTGTGGTTTTTGTAATTATTTTTAACCTTTTAAACCACAATTCCTTTTGCATCAACCTAATAGAAACACCCCATATGCATGTATAAGAAGACAATATTGTAAAGATGTCAATTTCCCACATGTTTGTTTATATGTTTTGTGCATCTTAATAAAAATTTCAACGTTTTTGATGTGGAATTAAGTAAGCTGAATCTAAACTATACTGGAAGAGCAAAGGGTAAAAGTAGTCAAGTCACTTCTGAAGATGAATAAAATGAGTGACTTGTCCTAACACATATCAAAACTTATTCTAAAGCTATGGTAATTAAGACAGTATGGAGTTGGCATGAGAATAGACATAGAATTCAGAAGTAGATCCTCACTCATAGAGAATCAATGACAGAGGGAGTGTTGCAAATCAGCGGGGAAAGGATGGGTTTTTGAATAAATAGAACTAGGACAACTGGTTATCCATATGGGGGGAAATTAACTTTCTCTCTCTCTCTCTCTCTCTCTCTCTCTCTCTCTCTCTCTCTCTCTCTCTCTCTCTCACACACACACACACACACACACACACACACACACACATACACATCAAGTCAAGCCAGATCAAGTTATATCAAGTTAAGTCAAGTTGGACTAAGAAGGGTGAAAGGCAAACCTTAAAAGATTTAGAAGACATAAAATATCTACATGACCTCACAATAGGAAAGGATTTATTAAACAAGAGGCAAAAATCATAAAGCTTCATTAATTGCATTATATGAGGTCCGACAATTAAGTTCATGAACTTGTTGCAACAATGTTGCTAACCATTTTTGATATCAGAAGAATTATTCATTATGAATTTGTACCAACCGGACAAACAGTTAACTAAGTTTACTATTTGGAAGTGCTGAAAAACCTGCATGAAAAAGTTAGATGACCTGAACTTTTCACCAACAATTCAAGGCTCTTGCATCACGACAATGCACCAGCTCACACGGCACTGTCTGTGAAGGAGTTTTTAGCCAGTAAACAAATAGCTGTACTGGAACACCCTCCCTACTCACCTGATTTGGACCCCAATGACTTCTTTCTTTACCGAAAGGTAAAGGAAATACTGAAAGGAAGACATTTGGATGACATTCAGGACATCAAGGGTAATATGACAACAGCTCTGATGGCCATTCCAGAAAAAGTGTTCCAAAATTACTTTGAAGGATGGACTAGGCACTGGCATTGGTGCACAGTTTCCTAAAGGGAGTATTTCGAAGGTGACTGTAATGATATTCAGCAATGAGGTGTGTAGCTTTTTTTCTAGGATGAGTTTGTGAATTTAATTGTCTGACCTCATATTAAAATTAGGAACTTCTTTTTATCAAAATACACCATAAAGTCAGAAGTCAAGCCACCAATGGAGAGGAGACATTTAAGTAACAATCAGAAGATTTGTATCAATATGAAAAAATGCATTACTTATGAAAAATAGGTGAACGATATGAGTATGCAATTAATAAGAAACAATTGACCAAAAATATGAATAGATGCGTAGTATCATTTGTAAATTTACACCACCGTAAGACACCATTTCACAACCACTAGTTTTTCAATTACATTTTGACAGCATCAAGAAATAGCTATTGAAGCTCCTATGTTTGCTCAATATAATATAAATTGGTATAGCACTTTGGAAGAAAACAATTGGGTTTTAACTGGTAAAAATTAAACCTGTCCACACTCAATGTCCCAACAATTCCACTCTTGAAAACACTTATGCAAAAGTGCACCAGGAGAAGCGTACGGGAATGCTCATTGTAGCTTTATTCCATAATCACAAAACAAAACTAGAAAGAACCCAAACTTCCATCAACAGTAGAACTGATAAATTGTAGCTCTCTAAAAAAAATGGAGTTCTCTGTAACAATTAAAATAGATGAATGATGACTACGTACTTCAATGTGAATGAATTTTGCAAGCATATTAAGAAAAGCAACTCATAGAGGACCACCTAATGTATAATTTCACAAATGTGACTATGAAATTGTATTTTAGGGAGGCATATATATGTAGTCATTTTTTTTAAAGCAAGAGAACGATGAAAACTAAGGATAGAGGTAACCTAGAAAGGGGTGATGGAAGAGGGATGTGATCAGGGAGGAGTTACACATGGGAGGATTCAAATGCATTGGCAATTTTTCCTATTTTAAGCAGAGTGGTAGACATGCAGCTCTTTGTTTTAATTTATTTGTCACACCACATATATAGTTATATGTGTCCTTTTACATATAACATTTCATCAGAGAGAAAGACTAACTTGTGGTACTGGTGAAAAATATAGATTCTCAGACGCCATCCCCATAAATTTTGATTCAACAGGTGTGAAAAGCATCCCTGGTTATTCCAAAGCAGGTAAGTCCATAGACCACACAGAAGGAGAAACAGTATAACAAAGTGGACTTTCTACGCTAAAAGAACTAACACCTGTCCTGAGAGAGCAAACGAGAGCTGGTTTAGCAACCTGAGCAGAAATGACATTATTCACTCTTCATATCAAGATGCAGAAAGAGAGTGGGGGTGGTACTTTGAGGCGAGCATGGTTGCTATTATAAACCCATTCCAACACAGCTTGGAGCTGCAAGCATCCAAGGGGTAAAATAAATGGCCGGTGATGTGTGTGAGCTTGCACAACACCCAAGAGCAAGGTAACTCAGATATACGAAGTCCTGGATTCTCTGAGAACCGAGGCAAACTCTGTGCCTTTTACACAGGCAGAGCTCTTTCAACCTTGGGCTTGTTGCTCAATGTGCCAAGTTCAGATCTCTGTGTCAGAGCTTGAGGAGAGATTGCAGACTGTGGGGACTTTCGTGCTTTTGGGATGGTGTTTGCCCAGATCAACTAGCAGTGAACAAGGGGACAAAATCTAGTTGGATTGCACATGTCAGGAACAGTGACAGTGGCAGCAATAGCCCAAAGAAACAGGGCTTCTCATTCCAGCTGTCTTCAAGCTGGCGTACTCACACCCCTGGGGGTACATGGAGACTTTCCAATGGGAATGAGGCAATTGATATTTTCAAGAGAATAAATTTCCAACTCTTTAGCGTTCACATGTACTCTTTCCTAAAGTAGATCTGCCTGAGAATGCCCCTATAGCTGAGGGGGAATTGCTATTCTAGTTCTCCTTTCACATCCCACCATCCTTCACAGTCACGCACCTCCTACTTTTCAAAATGTAAGGCAAAATCTTAACCCACCCTTTATGTTAGCACTGCTCTGAGGGTGAAAAGGTCTTAGGGTTATCAAACAAAGCAACAATTAAACAAAGCATCATAAGCCGATGTCAGGACATCATGCACTTTCCTGTCATCTATCGTGAGGTTAAGTAGGACGTTATAAATAGGACGGGAAAATCTGTATTCAGCTATATCAGAGAGTGAGGAGCAGAGGTGATGACAATTTACATCTAACAACTTCACTTCCTTTATCACCTATCAACAGCCAAACTCATTGCTCCGGAAGGTGAGACCCGAAGAGTAAACAGAGAGCATCGGTCAAACATATTGAACACTAAGGTACGTATTTCGTGCAGGAAACAAATTTATGTCCAAGCTTTGTATCTTATCTACTCATACATCCTAGAGCTCAACAAAAGAAGGAAGAGTGTTGTGAAGGGTCTGTGTATTAACACAGAAGTATGAATTGAAAGATGAAGGCAGACTTTACTGATAGAAACTAAGTCTGATTTGGCTGGTTGGTTTGACCATGAAATTTGCCTTTGTCGATTAGAGAATACAGTACATGGTTTCCTAAATTGAGCTATATCTGCAGCTTCAAGGTTTAAAGAAAATTCTAAATGTGATAACACCTTTCTGTCAAATAGTGTTGTGTTGGCAGAGATGAAACAAAGTGAACAATATTTCAATTTTCCCAAGCATTTCTGATAATACCAGGTTAAACAAAAATGGGTAAAAGATACATTATTTTCCAGAATTCTTTTGGGGGGTCACAAGTAGAGAAGTTGGGAGATGACTTCCTTAGCTATCTGTCTCTAGTTGTCTATTTGAGAAGATGGTAACTCCTCAGATCAAGAGAGGCTTCCTGGTGGTGGTGTAAAGTTATCAGGAGAAAATCAGAGGAGGGAAGAAAGATATTCCTGTTGAAGGTAAGAGAGGAGCTCAGTTTTTATTTAAAAATATTAATATTTGATCTATTGAATGAAGGAAAATAGTTTATTATTAAACAAACATCTATTATTGCAATTTTTCTTGGTGCTGGAGATATAATAATAAGGCAGGACATTTTCTGTTGCCATCCAGCTGACATTATAGTCAGCTGGGAGGGAGACAGATAATTAGTAAACAAATTAGGAACATCCTTTGGGATAGTAATGAGTGCTATAAATAAGAGGTGAGTTGACAGTAACTAATTTGATAGAGGGAGGGTGCTATTTCAGATTGGGTGGTCAATCAAAGAAGGGCTCTCTGATTCAATTTGTGAATGAAAACCTGGGTGATAATGAGCCAGCAGGGCAGGATTTGATAGAAGTGTGCTCTAAGCAAAAAAAAAAAAAAAAAAGAAAAAGAAAAAAAAAAGAAAAAGAAAACCCCAAGTGCAAAGACCCTGAGTTGGAACACGCTTGACCTGTTTGAGAACTGAGTAAGTGGGGAGAGATGCCGAGATACTGAAACTACGTTCTGTGTCTGAGGACGTCTCATGACTTGACAGCAGGGTTGTTCTCTACCAGACTCGTAGTGCTTCATGTGATTTCATCTGAAAACTCACATCCTGGTTTTACAAACAGACTGAAGGAAGCACTGAGGAAAGAGAAAGTCTGGCAAGCAATTTCCAGGAGATCTGTGCATCTGCGGCTGAGAGAACAAAGGGGCAAGAAAACAGGAGGAGGCGGTGGGGATGTCGTCGAGGGCAGATTATGTGGTGGTGCCTTGTTGGCACTGAAGGAACTCTGGCTTTTAAACTCCGTGCACCGAAGCTCTTAGAGGGTTTGAATTAGAAGAATGATACCTGACTTATATTTTCAAATGCTTGCTCCGGCTGCTATGTGCAGCATGGACTATAGTGGAAGGGAACAAAGCAGGTAGAGCAAGGTGAACAGTAGGATGGTCATCATGGTCTAGGGAAGAGGTGGCTGGTCTACAGAAGGGGGACAGACAGGCTAGATCCAGGATATGTTAGAGGCAGAGCCCACAGGATTCTCTGCTGAAATTACACCACCGAACGAGAGTTGGGGAGAGAGGACTCAGATGACTCCTACGTCTTGGCCATTAACTGAGGTAGAAAAGACTGGAGGCTGGCTTGGCAGGAAATAGCAAGCCCCCCCTTTCTTTCTGGACCTGTTAAGGTTGTGATGCTATTAGATGTTGATATGGTGATGTTAAGGAGACAGTTGGACGTACAAATTTGGGGCTCAGCAGGAAGCTGGGGCCAGAGATACAAACGTAGGCGTCATCAGCATATGGTTAATACTTTAAACTATGACACCCATTTCACATAAATAGTCTATCTAGGTCCTGCAGAGATTATTTAGAGACTAGATGAAATCTCATAAATAAGATTTGGATCTCCTAGAAGTTGTTTGCCAGACTTTCTCTTTCGTCAGTGATTCCTTCATTCTGTTTGTAAAACCAGGATGTGAGTTTTCGGTTGAAATCACATGAAGCACCAAGAGTCTGGTAGAAAATAACACTGCTGCCAAATCACGAGACATCCTCATATACAGAATGTAATTTTGTTAACATGGCTTCTCTCCCACTTACTCAATTTGAGTCTTGAGCAAGTGAAACCTAAATCACATGTGGGACCTGTGCTGCAAGGATGCGGGGTTTCCGTAGCCTCAGCTGGCCAGAAAGTCATACTAGAAGGAGGTTGGAATAGATGCTGAGTGAGCCAATCCAGTGTCTGCCCCACGGGTAAGAAAAATGTGGACACTGGCTTTTAATGAGGGTTTAATGTTATGAGAGATTTTAAGAAATGTATTAGAAATTTTTCACGCAGAAAAAGTTTTTTCTTGTGGTGTGTAAAAGGGGTGAAGCAGCTATAGAAAGCTGTGGGATAGCTCCCTTGGAAGCTATGAGCCAGCTTCCAAATTAGCTTTTAATTTGTTAATCAAAAATCAGAGGTGATCGAAGAGGTTGTGGGATATAATCAACGAAACTGGGAAGACAAACCAGGATCTGTTTATAGTTCATGTCAAATACTTCCTCAGTTTGGAGATTTTCTTTTTTATGAATTAATTTGGTTTAGGAGGGAATTTTCTTATTGGTAAATACACTCATATTGTGACACGTGAATGATCTTTACATCTTTGGGGGAGACTGTGTTTTGCTGCTTGGTGGATGTACAATTAACACACAATGAAAAACTGGAAGTGCAAGTTCCCACATTCATTGCAGCCAAGACGTGGAAGCCTAAGCGGGTGACTGGATAAAGAAATATGGGGTGTTTATATGTATGTGTATGCATATACATATATACACATATACGTACACACATCCATATGTACACATGGACACACACAGGTGGTGTGTTTATATGTGTGAATGCATATACTTATATACACATATGCACAATACATATATACACACACATATGCACATACAATGGTATTTTATTCAGCCATAAAAAAGGAAATCCTATCATTTCTGACAAAACATAGACCTCGAGGGTACTGTGCTAAATGAAATAACTCAGACAGAGAAAGACACATACTGTGTTATGTCACTTGTATGTGAAATCTAAAAAAACCAAATTCATAGAAACAGAGTCAAGTGTTGGTTGCCAGGGAATGAGGGTGTGGGGCGAATGTGAGATGTTGGTCAAAGGGTGCAGACTTCCAATTCTACGTTCTAGAGATCTGATGTGCAGCAAGTGACTATAGTTAAAAATACTGTATCATATACTTGAAAGTTGCTTTGAGAGTAGAGCTTTGACATTCTCACCATAACAACAGCAACAGAATTGTTATTATGTGAGGTAAAGGATATGTGAACTAACCTTATTGTGGTGTACATTCCACAACACACATGTACAAAATCATCACACTGTACACCTTAAACTTACACAATGTTATATGTCAGTTATATCTCAATAAAGCTGGGGAAAAAATTGGGAGTGCAAACATTGAATTTTCTTTTCATGCAGCAACTAAGACAGTGGCATACATTTTTAATACCTTTAAATTCCCATATTTACTTAAAAATTTGGGGGGATGTTGACAAAGATATCTAGAATTAAGTCAGAAAAAGTCAAGAACCATACTATTTCACTGATATGTGGCATATAAAATTGAAAACAAAAAAGGAACAAGACAGACAAACAAAGAAACAAAAACTCATAGACACAAACAATAGTTTAGTGTTTACCGGAAGGTAAGGGGGGAGGAGGGTGGTAGATGAGAGTAAAAGGGATCAAATATGTGGTGATGGAAGGAGAACTGACTCTGGGTGGTGAACACACAATGTGATGTACAGAAGATGTATTGCAGAATTGTGCACCTGAAATCTATGTAACTTTACTAACCATTGTCACCCCAATAAACTTTAATTAAAAAAGAAAGTCAAAACTGGGGAAAAAAAGATGTCTAGAATTTATTTCAAATCATATTGGAAACATATGAATGCAATGTGAGTATGGAATTGTCTATTTTTGTGAATAATTAGGCTTACAATAATTGCCCAAATTAAACAGAATGTAGGAAACTTTTCGATTATAATATTTTATGTATTTATTTTAATCCCAGCTATAATAAATTATGATTACACACAATAGTTTTTGAGTTATTATTATTATCAAGCTTTTTCTAAGTGCTTTACATGTATCATCTCATTTATTCCTTTCAGATTTTTTTTTTTAGTAATTGGCTAAATTTTAAGGAAGTATGTTTGATTGATTATTTCTATCTTTTAAGGAATGAAGAAATGGTAACCTGAGGTAATGATTATCTGTATACAATTAGGGTTGAATTTTATCAAGGGTTATTCAGTGTCTTAGAAGGACACTGAGTAGGACATTTAGAAGGACACTTTGTTAGTGATTTGTCCAAAATTGTTTATTGTGTCTAGAAGCAATGGTTGACATGAGAACTGTATAGCTATTATCACCTCTGATTTGTTCTTTTGAATCTGAGGATGTCTAGGAAACAAGAACCACTTTGAAGTTTAAGTTCAGCCTAAGAAAAAGCTCCTTGAATAGCAATGGTGGTAGATACCACGAAGATTTAAGGAAAAGAAAAGGAAAGTGGCAAAACTGTAAACAGCCCTTCGAGAAAGAAGAACACCAGTTGAAGGAAGCTGGGAAAATTAGTAAAGTGTAAAGAGGGAGGGAGCTGGGTTGCATTATTTCCACATGTGACCGAAGAGCCAGCAAAGTCCCCAAACCCTGGGACCTACACTTTTCACTTTCTTATTTCCTCTACTAAATGTATATGGTGCCTTTACGTATGCGTCTGCATAGTTTAGGCCTTTGAGTTCATCTCCTGAAGTAAAGATCAAACGTACTTTTCTGTTTTGGCAGTGGGTCTGTCTGGCTCTAGAAATATAACCAATTCTGGAACACTTCTGTCAGGGCTTCAAAAATTATTGCATAATTACCAAATCAGTTAGGATGCTTTTGTTTCTAAATTTGCTGAAAACTGACCATCATTGGAGGCCAGTTTAGATGTGTCAGAGTGAAACATAACGGGAAATTATTTGCTTAGAAATGAAGTCTAGCAATAGGTTAGCAGAATTTGGTCAGGGATCCAGCTTGATTTCTCTATAATTCTCTAAGCTCTGCATGCCTCTATTTACTCAGCCAGCTTCCATTACTGTCACAAAATGGCTGTGGCGGTCCCAGGCCTTATATCCATCTACCATATCATCAAAAAGAAGGGTGTACTTTCCTTTCCAACTACTTAAAGTGTCCTGAACTATACTAAATTTGGATCAAGTAAGATGCCGAGCCCATCCTTGAACTAATCACAGCCCCAGAAGAATTCTGTGTGCTGACTGCTTCATGCTATGAAGGCTCCTGCAGCTGGGGAGCTGGGGAGATGGGGGAGATGGTGCTGATGGTGGGAGAGGCACCATAAAAATCCATGGCTGCTCCACAGTGAGGAAAAATACACAATGTTCACACTGATAAACCAAGAGATGATCCCACATGCACTTGCTTTCAATGCTCTTGTCCAATTTTCTTCCCCAAATTGCACACAGGATTGGCAGGATGCCTGCTGGGGGTAATTTGGTAGATTTTAATGTACAGTGCTGGCCACCTGCAGGAGTGGGAGTGGAGAATAATCTTGTCAGGCTCCTATACGCCAAAGCCTTCTGGAAGAATATTCTGAGGATGCAGGTATTTGGCATTTAACAATGGCTCAGGAGTAAGTTTAATTAAGAATAATCAGTGAAGAGGATGTTAATATTAGCAGTCTAAAATTACCACACAGAAGCCGAAGAGTCAAAGAACTGTTGTTAGCTATGTTCAAAGGCGAAAACTAAAACCTACTTCTTTTCTTTGTCTCCCCCAAAGGAACTTGCCTGAAGCTTAATGGCTTTGTGATTATATAAAGGTCTTTACTTTTCAAGACCTCTTCTTTAGGCTGTATTTTTCAGTGCCTTCTTACTAGGTACTTAATTTTCCCCATTTGGTGAATAAAATCGATGCAATCTTGGACTTTTTGTCATATGAGTACCAGCTCCTGGGAAGAAACCCACATTTAAGATGTGAGATTCTGGAAGTCTGGAATAGAGGGAGATTTCTGGAATGTGAATGCCTTCATTCATATCATGCAGCATGCAATATGAAAGGAGGGCAGGGCCCCTGATGACAAACATCCTACTGGTTTCCCTCCTCCCCACACCGTATCCCTCTTCTGTTTATAATGTAATATGGGTTGTAGCAGCATTGAGGGCAATAGATGAAGAGCATTTTGTACAGGACAGCCACAAATCTGTAAAATCGGTGACAATGTCCCTCTCAGTGAGGCTGCAAACAGGTCCTGTGGGCATCACGGAATTATTCTGACACATCTAAACTGGCCTCTGCCTTTTCTACATTACCCCCGGCCTCAAGGGCTTATTCCAAGAGAGGCAGCCAGATCTATTTAATTTTCTGTTTTTGAACTTTGGATTCTGGTACTGGCTTTTCTGTTACCAGATGAGCAACCCGAGGCAAACGATTTCGTGTTTGTGATCTTTCTATAAGGCATGGGTAATGCTGCCCCTTCATTATAGCCTTGTCAGTAGGACCAAATTAGGTAATATGCAGGCATTCCTTAAATATTGTAAAGTTATATTACCAGATGAGCAACCCGAGGCAAACGATTTCGCGTTTGTGATCTTTCTATAAGGCATGGGTAATGCTGCCCCTTCATTATAGCCTTGTCAGTAGGACCAAATTAGGTAATATGCAGGCATTCCTTAAATATTGTAAAGTTATACAGAGGTAGAGGGCTATTATTTAATCTCACAAACACCCAAAATCGTCTGGAGTGTTTCAACCATGCAGCTAGCCCTTCCATGTGCCTGAGGGTTCTTTGTTGGAACAGGAAGTCTTATTGCAGTGTGATGCAATTCAATCATTCTACAAAGCAGAACGCTGGTGCTCCTATTGTATAAAATGTAACACGGAGGGGAAAGCAGATGCAAGCGTTTGGCTGCTACCATCCAAGTAGAGCAGCAGTTAAATTTCTGATAACAGGGATCTGACTTTACCATTATTTATGGATTCTGTGATTTCACTTTCTCTAATGAGGTAAAGAGTGATAATACCTACTGTGAAATACATAACTGTTAGGAATCAGGAGAGATGGAGTCTGATGGGAAGACATGAGGGTATAGGCCCCTCTCGAGATTGATTCTAAAGCCCCATTATATTTGACCATGAAAAACATTTCAAGTCCTTACTCTAAACTGCTTAAAAACAATATTGGATTCTGCTGGAATTCTTTTGTTCTACGTCAATCAGAATCTATGCAGAAAGTGAACCCTCCTCTCAATCTAATCTTGGGGGAGATCACCGAGTCTGGCTCTGATGCAGTTCAGAAGCTCCAGAAAGAGAAGAGGATGAGCTCAGCTGGAAATGACAGGGAGGTACCAGGATGACTTTCAGAAATGGCAGCATTAAAAAGGAATGTTTAATCTCTGTAATCCCAACTTTAAATTACCACTATTGTGTGAAACAAAAGGCGGAGAGACAGCGCTGAGGAGCTTATGTTGGCAAAGATGAAAGGAAGTTGCTGAAAAGGTTGTTTTTTTTTTTTTTTTTGACAGAGGAAGAAACAGCCTTTTTTGTTATTTGTTTTTTTCTTCTTATTAGTTTCAGGTATACAAAGCAACATAATACTTAGACATTTACACTCCTCACAAAGATAACCCTCGTGCACTGTTGGCGGGATTGCAGATTGGTGCAACCACTTGGAAAACAGCACGGAAGTACCTCAAAAAATTAAAAATGGAACTACCTTATGACCCAGCAATTCCACTCCTGGGTATCTATCCAAAGAAAGCCAAAACACGAATTCGAAAAATATATATGCACCCCTATGTTTATTGCAGCACCGCTATTCACAATAGCCAAATATGCAAACTACTGAAATGTCCATCAATAGAAGATTAGATAAAGATATTTTTAAATGGAAAAAAAAGAGCCTCTATAACAGAATCTTTCCCTTAGTTTGTCCCTAGCTGTTTTCTCCAAGGTTATTTCTCATCCATCCCCCTTCCTGGACATAAAATACTACACTAATATTACCATAAGGCTTATGGATTTTGATGTGTGTTGGAATTCTCCTTCTAAGTCTCTGTAGAAGCAGCGATGTGAACAGTTCTGGAGTTCAGTTGGAGTATTATTATTATTAATAATAATTATTATTACTATCATCACTATCATTATTATTATGACGATTATTTATGACTCCTTTGCTCAGACTACAGATGGGGTTGGGTGAGAAAAGAAGTCTGCAGAAAGGCTGGCTGGGATGTTCTGTCCTGGCCCAGATTATTTGGAGGCAGAGCTGACTTTTTCGCGCATTCTGACTTCAGAAACCATTTGGCTTCCCATGAAGCCCGTAACCATAAACACAGTTGGCTTGAAGGAATTTCTGTTCAAGACATTTCTGTGTCCAGTATCCTATTCTTCTCCCTCCAAATATTCCCACAAATGCCAGGGAAGAGGAACTGAAGGTCAGTATAGCAATTACTGGTGAGCCCTGGATCAAGGACATTTGTAATGTAACACTTACAGAGCACAAATCATGACAAAACACTCCGAGGACTCCTGGCAACGTGACATTACGTGTGATGACCTTATGCCATCGTGGTGAGGTGGCAAGAGTGAGTTTCAAGGCTTGGCTCGGTCGCTTAACCTCCCTGATGTCTGGTCACCTATGAGATGCTGAAACCTCACCTACACGACAGAGTCTGGGGAGGACTGAATGGGAATGGAAATGGAGGCTCTTTGTACAGAGGTCAAATGCCATATACAAATGAGGTTCTGTCTGGGCCGACAACCCTTGGGTTTTCAAGGATGGTCTTTATGAGCTTGGTGGTATTCTCTATTTGGTCCAGAACAGAGTGCCATAGCCAAATGGACATGTCCCTGAGCCTAGACCTCTGGATCTATGCAACTATTTCCAAGTAGACTGGCCTCAAAGACTGAGTTGGGGAAACTGAGGTAATACAATGCCTTTCCCTCCTACCTTCTCAAACATAAAACCACAAAATGAAGACTACTACTCCATCTTCTACATCCATCTCCCATCTCTCCACTTCTTATCATTGGATTTATTTTGCTTAAACACATGGTGTTTCCAGACTCAGACTAGGAAGAGGAAGAGTGATGGCCCAGAAGGTCATGACTGCAAATCAGGACTAGGATCAGGAAGATACCAAGAGGGGAAGGATTAGGGGATATAGAGAGGCCTCTTCTTTTGTTTTCCCCCCAAAAGAATAAGTAAAATAACAAGGTAACTTTAGAGATCCTTAATGATAGGAAGTCACAGTGGTTAAAAAAATATCATTAAGTCCTTTGTGAAAATAGACTTGTGAATGTGTTGGAACCAACTATTAGCGTATCTGTAGAAAACAATTACATGTTGCTGGAGAATAAATGTAACCAGACAATTTTTAAATAATAAGTAAAAATAAAAAAATAAAAAAACCACAAAAAACAAACACCCTAAAAAAAAAACAAACACACAGCCAACCAAATATACAAACAATACCTACATAATATACCAACGATTTAAAAAATATTCTTCCTTACTTTTTCTAAAAGGTGAGAAATATCAGAAAAATGGGCTTTATATGTCAACAGTAAATATGACCTGTTTGTTCCTCCCCTGTCTTCCTTGCTAAGGGTCGGCTGGATCCACACATCATGTGCTGTGCTTACTGGTATCTCCGACAACCAGACCTGCTCACAGTTCCTAGTAGGCCTTCAGCAAATATTTGTTCAGCAAAGTTTCTTTAAACCTTGGAGGATCTAAAGAAGGATTTTTTTTTTTTTTAATAGAATAATGGTAATACCCAGGAGAGCTAAACAGCTCTTGCATACATCCTGCCTTGCGTCCCCTATCCTTCTATCCTCCCTCCATGCAAGCTCTAATGGCTCAGCTGGTCCTGTAGGAGCCCTCCAAGGGGACCACCTACTCCACTTTCTCCTCATGTCAATATACTCTCTCTGAATGCCACCAGAAAGGTCTTTGTGAAATGCAAATCTGGTGAGGTATTCATGCTTTAAATCAATATTCACTGAATTCCTGTGTCCTGCTACTTAAGGCTCTGACGATCCCCTATAATAATTCCCCATCATGCACAGAGTTACGTGGTCACCAGCCTCCTCTCCTGCCTTCTCTGCCCACCCCTCATGCTGGCTCTCCAGCCACACCAGAGTCCTTTTTGTGTCAGTGAGTGATGTGCTGACTCACCCCTTCTTGTCTCTGTGGTTCCCTTTGCAATGAAAGCCCTTCCCCACCTTGCTGGTCTGAAGAATTCCTTTTTCAGCCTATAACACCCAGGTAAGGGGCTTTTCTGTAAAGGCTGCTCTGATCTCTTTTCCTATCTAACTCAGAGCGAGGGCACCATTGTACCTTATTTATCATACGTGCTACCATGTTATTTATCACACAAGTATAATACATATGTAATTACATAGACAGCACTGGATTGTAATGCTATCTTTCCCTGGCTGTCTCCCTAGCTGCAGTGAAGCTTCCTGAGGTCAAAGAGTAATTAGTTTTAGTGTATCTTGGCATGCCCAGTACCTAATAAGGTATGTAATACATTGTTGTTAAAAGAATAGCACCATAGTTGGAATTTATGAAATCAGCTTTTCTTATGGATCCTCTTCCCGTACCTGCTTCTAAATGTCATTTCTTCTCGGGGCCTCATTGTCTTTTTACTCCACAATGCTTTCCCTAGGCAATCTCACATCATCCCATTATTTTGATACATTCTGTTGATAATGCCTCTACATCAAACCTCTGTTCCTAGTTCCTGCCCACATATCTGACTCTGTAGCTAATGATCTCTTCCCCTCGTCTCCCAGACATCTCACACACACATCCAACAGTGAAGTTGATCTTTCCCTCAGATCCACTTCTCCATTTTGTTAAATGGTACCAAAATCCAGATCCTCCTCGCCTGCAAGCCAGAAACCAGGGTCTCTTTCTTGAAAGTTCCTTCTCCCTCAACTCAACATTCAATCCATGATCAAATCCAGTACATTCTGCTTCTAATACAGATCTTGAATTTTCCTTTCTTTCTTCATCTCAACCACTCTAACTCCATTTTCCTATCCTCTTCCACAGTTGATGATCGTAGCCTCCTAACTGGTCTCTCTGCTACCATCTTGTCCCCGTTCAATGTGCTTTCCACAAAACAGCTAAACACATTTTTAAAAAATGCAGAGATGGCCAGATGGCTCAGTTGGTTAAAGCGTGAGCTCTCAACAACAAGGTTGCCTGTTCACGGTGACTGGACTTGGAGCTGAGCTGCCCTCCACCACTAGATTGAAGCACAATGACTTGGAGCTGATGGGCCCTGGAAAAACACACTGTTCCCCAATATTCCCCAATACAATTTATAAAAAAAAAAAAAAAGTAAATGGCATCCTGTCCCCTCTTACTTAAAACTCATCAGTGTCTTTCCATTCACGAAAGATCAAGTTCTTCTCAAATTCTTAACATGGCCTGAAAAACCCTATTCCAGTTGGCTTCTGCCTTCCTCTCCAGGTTTTTTTTTTTTGCACCCCCCACTCCCTCACTCCACGGTCCAAACATACAGGCTTTCTTTTGGCTCTCTAATGAGCCAGGATTCTCCCTACTGAATGGAAGCTGACACTTAACAGAGTTCAAATTCAGATTATAAAAGTTATCAGGGGATGCCGAGATTCCCCTGATTAAATTATGGCTGCCAGTCATCACTCAAACTAGAGAAAGTGCTAATTAAGCGACAAAGCCATGCGATATATGTGTAACTGAATACTACTTAAGGGGGAAAAGGAATATACCACCCTATTTATTTCAGTTAAGATTAGCTAGAGTCATTTAAGATATAGTTGATTTGGGGAAAAAAATGGAATAGATTAAGCTATAATGGCTGTTCTAAGATAGATAAGTTTTTTTCCTCTGATGCACAGGAGAAAATATTGTTTTCTTCCCAATTTCTTCCAGAGAGTCTCCCGGCACTTGGATTATTATTGAAAATACATTATACATCAAAGAACTTCAAATCCACACTTTAATAAACTACAAACCTAATTATATTTACAAAACTGCCCCAAGGTTCTACTCCACATTTCAACAAGGTATTCAGCCAGCTGAACGCTAGAAGTAAGACTTCACATCACCCAAACTGTCCTATTCATGAATTCCACCAAAACAATTTATTTTCACATTTATCATAATAAATAGATCACGTATTGTTATCAAGATGCAAAGCACATTTTATGATACATTGCCTTTTCTTTTCATTGCATTTCTTTTATTGCTTAGAAATTTTCCCCAGTGATAAACCAAGATGATTTTCCAAAAACTGAATCAAAAAAGATAGCAACCTTTAAAATATCATTTCCTGCTGTGGAATAGTTTCATGGCTGTATCAGTGTTGTAATAATCCAGGAAGAAAGCAGTGATAGAGGATTGGTAATTTCAAATCTAGTTTAGGGTCAGTAAAACAAAGCCCAAACGGTCTGATTTTATTATTTATGGAGGCAGTGTAACATAATGGAAAAGCTTTGGGTTCAGAAAACCTCAGTTTGACTCACATGGCAGCATAAGTTTGGGAAGATCAGTCTTCCGGGCCTCAGGTTTCTCTGAAGAACATCATATCTACTAATAGGGCAGTGAGGTTTAAATGACCTTCACCACCAGTGTAGTGATTGGCACAAGTGAGGGTTAAAAATTGCAGTTTTAATGAAATGTAATGATGCCAAGCTTTCCACCTTCCCCTGATTTTGTTTGCAAAGAAAAATGCCAAGCTGCCTTTGGTATTCATAGCACTGTTTGCAGTTGATACGGTGACTGATTCAATTAATTTCCCAAAGGATATGGTTTTTCTGGAAAAGATAGGTTTGTCATGGTTCACTTGAGAATTTACTGACTTTAGCGTAAGTACTATTGCAGTAATCTGGATTAACATCCCATGGTTGTCACAGAATTCTGGGATTACTAGGGACCTGTACAGCTTCCAGTCATAATTCTGTTCTAAAGGGAGAGGGCTTTGTCTATAGCTATATTATTTCTAACCATTCTGGGACCCAAACACTAATTTGTTCTTATATTTGGTAATGTTTTCATGTGTTCGTTGAATATGTACCACATACTCCACACCTTTCTAAGCAAAAGGGCAAGAGAAATGATCAAAACTACAAAACCCTCTGACCTCTGTCAGGGAGGAAACACACACACATCATAAGTAAAGAATAAGTCTGCGAAATGGTGGAGAGCACTTGGACACTAGAAAGCAGGGAAGCTTTATATAGAGCAACAGATGAGGGTCTTCTAATTTTAAATATGGCGGTCCAGGAAGGTGGAAGTGAGGTGACAGTTGAGTAAAAACATGAAGGTGATAAATGAGAAAGCCACATGCACCTCTGGGGGTGGAACATTCCAGCAAGAGGGAAGAGCAAGGGTGGAACAAGACTGAGATGCAGGAATGTGCCTGGCGATTGAGGAATAATGAAGAGCCCAGCGTGCTTTTACTGGAGTTAGCACAGGGGAGAGAAGAAGGAAGTGTCATAGAGGCAGGGCCTGACAAGCTATTGTAAGGACCCGATTATTAAACCAAGGGAGAGGGGCAGTCCCCAGAACGTTTCAAGCAGAGGAATTGTGTGATCTGAATGGAGTAAAGGAATTTCTTCAGAAATTATCCTTTTCATGCAGCAGGAAGCATCTTGTTCCTAAAGTTTCTACAGCCTGCCTTGGGGGCTGGCTCCACACCAGGTTCCCTGAATGCTCAAGCATCCAATAAAACGTTTGGGTCCCATGCAAACTTTGTGTCACTACAACTCATCCTAACATGGAGACTGTTCTATTAAAGCACAAGAAAACTGGGGTAAAAGCTAGAAGAGTTCGTTATATAGCACAGGGAATACATTCTAGAAATTTCTGAGAAATGGGAAATCTGAAACAGAGCAAGCAGGAGTAGAGAAAATAAACACCAGCTAACCACATCCTCCTCTCCCACTAGCCCGTGGCAACCACCGTTCTATTTTCTGTCTCTATGAATCTGACTACTCTAGGAATCCCATTTAAGTAGAATCACACAATATTTGTCTTTTTGTGTCTAGTTTACTCACTTAGCAAAATGTTTAAGGTTCATCCATGTTGTAGCATGTGTCAGGATTTCATTTCTTTTTAAGGCTGAATAATATTCTATTGCATAGATATACTTAAATTCTATTTTTCATCCCAGCACCACCATTTTGGATGTTCCTTCAACACTTTGGGTCACCACAACCTTCTCAGATTATGATTTGGGGGAGGGTCTTGGAGGAGGCAGGTAATTGCAAGTAGGAAAAAGGAGGAGTTTCACTCTTCCATTTGAGAGGAGGAAGTTCAGGATGGCTGTCCAAGAGTTTAGAGTTTGAAAGAGTAGCATGTGAGTGTGTCATCTCCTGATGGCTTCTATTATATTTCTTCTTGGAATATGAGGGGGAAGTTAATCTAAAGAATGCATGAGGTTACCAGAAATCAATGACCTCCTGGGGCAGTCCTTTCTAATTCCATTTCCATCTAAGATACCCCCACTAACGTGGACTTGTGGAACAAGTCCATAATTCGCGATTTAGCTCTAAAAAAATGAGATCCCGGACGACAGAGGTACTCTAAGAGAGGGAACATTACTCTTGCATCTAATCATTTATTGCTTACTTGGTCTTTATGATAAAGCAGTTTGGTGTGTTGTTTCAATGTGCATCTCAAGGAGACACAATGCTATGCAGTAAGCGCCTTGAAAAGTTTTCTGATGTCAGTAATATAAAGCCACGTCTCTCCTCTCCCTTACCAACCTTGACAACTTCAATTAGAGCTGAGTCACACTGAGGTTAAGAAGCAGCAGGAAAAGGAGAACAATAGGAGGAAAGAGAAGAACTGGTGCCATCAGGAGGCTCTCTTCTGAGAAAAGGGCTTGTGAAGCTGGTGCCACTGTCAGTGACAGAGCCTATCCCTTAAAACCTCTCCAGAAGAGGGAGTCACAGCTCCCTAAATACCTGCCCTTTCTATGAAAAGTTCTCTATTCAGAATGGGAAAAATAAAAACCAAATACAAATACTGCACTGCTTCGAAGAAAAAAACCCTAAACCTCAAGGCAAACATAAAATAGAGATGAAGTAATAATTGAAAACCAGTGAAGATCATTTTTCAATTGTAACATGTAGGTGCAGTAGATTTGGTGAAACCCAGATAGTATAACTCTTTTGGCCTGTTATTAGCCAGTTACAAGTGCCATCCAACTAGACTCTGAACTGCTTGATTAGCAGGTAAAATTTTTATAAAAAACATTGAAAGTCTCCAACATAATGTTTTAGGTGAATAAGCAACGAATTTGTGAATCCTCGCTGTCTAAGTAAAAACAGGTTATGCAAGTATGGATACCCTTTTCAAAATAAGGTAGCAGGAAAGGGCCTTTCTAGGATGGATGATCATGTATCTGATAGAATTTAAGGACAAATTCAACAATCAAATCTGGATAGAACAGGAACCAGAGCACCTCTAAAATTCTCATTCCAAAAATTCATAGACTACAATTGGAAGTCCTACGATTGATGGAACTCAAGTCCTAAGTTTGGATGCTCTCAGTTTTAGTGGAGAGCAGACACAAACCCCAGTTCTACATTCCAAGATGAGAGAATATGAGTCAGTAGTTGTGGGTCAGGTGTCAATGCAGACCCATCCCTAACAGGTGTATAGGGCTTAAGTCAAGAGTGTAAACGGAGACCTTCATGCTACATGTGTAAATATTAACAGTTATAAATCAAGGGAATAAGATGATAAAATGTTCTATCCCTTTACATTGGCACGTATACCTTCCTAACAGCCTGAAGTCCAGGTTCAAATGTGGAATTAGTGGATTTCATGTGGGACTGTGCCCAAATGTAGCAGCACAGAGAAGAGTTGGCCCCCTAGCCTGCTGCCCATCTGCTGCCTTCTCCTATTCCTGGCTTATGGATACCCCAGTGTGCATATCCAAGCTCCAAATACAGCCCACACAAATACCTGTCCCCTCTTACCACTTGGGCCTAGGGTTGCAAGGCTCATGTGGACACTAAAAGTTGGCTTGAGGCTGTTTGGGCATAGATTCTAGAGTCCTGGATTCCCCCAAATAGTCAGTGGAAAGGGCACGCTCTGAGTAGAGTGGGGGTGCAGCTGGAGGAGGGCCAGAACGTGACACGCTGAGTAGGAGTCCCTCTCTCTGAGGTAGTAAGATGTAATACTAGCTGTAGTACCAGGAAAAATTATCACTCTGGTTGTATTTGGGTAATTATTGCTCATCCTATGACAAGGCTAGTTGAATGTGTTAAAGAATGGAAAAGGAGTCTTATATTCAAACACTTGGTTTACTGCACACTAAACCAAAGAGATCAAAATTTCCGAGGTCCTAGCTAGGATGGAGGAAAACAGAAAGAAAATGGTGACAATGACACAAGAAATCATAAATAACTTATCTTCTTATTTCTGAAGTTAAAATTGCTTATTCTCTCCCCCCAAAATCAGTGAAGGTTTCACTTTTAAAGGTCAAGTAGACTATCAATGCCAATTTTGTGGCTTCGGTCTACAAGATTTCTACTTCTTCTCACGAAAAACAAAACAAAATATCACAATACCTGAAAACAACACAGGTTAAAAGTGTGCTACGTTTTTATTTCATTACTTTTCTATTGTGGGTTCCTTAATAGGCAACTGAGATCTTTGAAACCTTACAGGACTGATTTTCTACATGAAGTTGTAATCTATTCTCTGACCTCAATTTCCACTGCTGAAATTGAAGAGTACAACACCAACAGAAGGAAAAAAATGGCATAGGAACAGATCTCTCACGAAACAGGATAAATATCTCCAACTATAAAGACTGAAAAGATAAGATGAAAAATACAGTGTGTATAAAACTATTTTGAGAAGCTTTAAAAATTTATAATTAGATCTTTTCAGATTAATCATATGTACATGTGTTTTCTCATTGCCTACAGATTAAATCCAAATTCACTGACATTTTTCCTCTTTCTGGTCTTCTTGCTTTTTTCTAGCCGCTTGTAAACACATTTTTTTTCTTTCTATGGCTACATTTTTATTGCACCATTCCTCTTGTTCTAGAACTTACAGTGGGCCCCTGTTTGCTACAGCAATAATTCTCAAGTGCACAGGCAATAAAATTTGAGTATAGGCTTTAAAAAAAAAAATCTGAGTCTGAGTTCCAGTGTTGCCACTGACAAGCTGTGGGATTCTAGACAAGTAACTTCACCTTTCTAGTTTTTAGATTCTTCATTAGTAAATTGGGAATAATAATAGTGTCGATCTCATCGGGTTGTGAATTAATACAGGTAAACTCTTATGGCCTTGCCTAGCAATTGGCAAACTTTCCATAGGTAACTGACCAAGTTTATGTGTCCTTTTGGGCTGTGTGCCTGCCACCATCCATAGAGGCTTCTGTTTTGGTGTTTCCAATCTTCTAATTTGCATTTCAGATCTGCTGAACTTCTCAGGGTTTAGTGCACATGCTGTACTGTTTCTTCTGTGTAGGATGGCAGACTCAGACCTTTAAAGAAGCAAGCCTCTTCAGGAGTTCTCCCCTTTGCTCAGACACAGGTGATGGCACCTCCTCACGCTAGTTCTGCACATCTCAGCTACACTTCCCCAGGGGAGAGAATGCAAAGCCCTGGCTTGGTGAGGAGAGTCACAGAAGCGGGCAGGAGATTTGTAGCAGGCTCTCCAAACTAAGGTTTCAGTTATTCTTCCAGGAAAACAGGTCCAAGGAGACCTCAGGTACTGGGAAGAGAGGGCTCAAGAGGGTCACTCTTGCCAGTGGAGGGCCCTGGTAGTGACCAGTGAAGCTGGGCAGAAGAGAGACAAGGCCTGGCAACTCACAGACTCTGGACAGAAAGTCCCCCTTGGCTCCTCCTTGTTACTGGGAATGGGAAGAAGGAAGCACGTGGGGTTGGTGGTTCACTGAGAGGCAGATCCTGGAGGGACTTTTAGGGAAAGCTTTGTACCCCAGACCCCAGAGGAACAGTGCAGCGAGGCATCTGGCACCTCGGGCCTTCATGCAGCCGTGACTGAGGACAGCTGCTGCCTGGCACTGTGGCTGTGACCGAGGCTTGTGACACAGTCGCCCTGGGTGAAGACTGCAGCCCTGCTATCTAGGCCATTGGGAGAAAGGGCAGGGTCACGTCCAGGTCACAGGATGTGGGATCTAAGGGTTAATAAGAGTGGTTAATTGTTAATTGTTCTTGAGTTCCCCAAATATTTTACTGGTTGGGGCCCTAGTCCTGAGAAACATTAGTGATTGCTGTCTCCAGAAGACCGGAGCCTAAGGAAATACCCGCTATACCTGGTATTGTAAATTACAGGGCTTATAGGTCTACATTTCCTTTCTTCTTTGACTGTGGGCTCCTTGGACATAGGTGTGTGGTCATTACTATCACCAGTGCCACACAGAGCAGGGCCTGCAGAGGATGTTTGATACATGTTTGATTTTTTTGGAATAAAAAACCTATTATCTGGCATCTAAGCAGGTTCTGGGTTCATTTCTCTTTCCTGCATGAGAGCTATTCCATATGATCCAGCCTAGTGGCTGTCGTGTTTTCCCTGCTGAAGACCCTGTGTATTGTTTCCTTCAAGGAAATCATATTTTGGGAAATGCAATCTACCAGACTATAATTATTAGCCATCTGTTTCCTCTTTTCACTAGCCATATTGAACTATCAACCAAATCTTTGTAATAGCCAGAGATAACCATTTACCATGAGCTAATCATGATACACCATGAGCGAACCCGTGACCACGCTTAAGAGCCAAAAGAAGACTTTGAAACTTTAGTTTGTGTCGTTTAGATTACACATTTTAAAACACTAAAAATTGATGGTAGACTCTCATTACTGCTTTGATGACCTCTGAGAAACATTGGTTCATTATGCCAAAGAACGGATGCTGGCGCCCAATATCATTTCAGGTCATGAATGAAGGCTTCATACTTAAATGATGTCACAGGTGGTGGTGACTTGGTCCTTGATTCTCAGATCTGGAAAAGACCTTGGAACTCACCTAGTTTAGCCTCACAGCCCCTAAGTCCTTCCAAAATAGGCTAAGCAGGCCGATGTCACAAAATGATTTTCAGAGCTAGCACTAGGATTCCGGTGTCCTAACTCCCTGCCTGTGGGAAAGAGCCCCATGCCAACACCACCCAAATCTCCATTCCAATTTTCCCACAAAAAGTTATAGACAAAAGAATTTTAAATCTCTGAAAGACCTGAGAAGACTTTAGGTCCCTCTTTACATTGCCTTTCATTTCACAGATGTAAAAAGAGAGGCTCAGCTAAGTTAGTTACTCACCTGAGGGGAAACCTCAGAGTTAAGTGTGAAACTGGGGTTAGCTTTCTGGTCCTCCAACCTTCCCTCCAATTTCTTTTGGTATGAGAATCAGAACTCAATTTAACCTCAACTGAAGCCAAGACACCCTCAGCTTTAAATGATGGAGCACACCTTGAAACTATAATGGTCCTTACTGCATGCCTAGCCCTCCATAGCTGCCATAATGGGCTGATCACTCTTAGAAAGAGCTCCGTGGGTGCTAGAAACTAGGGGTAGAAAGATGAATAAGAATGTTTCTCACCTTCCAGGCTGCTGGGAGGACATGAGCTTCTCAAGTAACAACACGTCTAGCCAGCCATCGTCATCACCGCAAATCAAAAGGTAGTTGCTCTATGGTATTAACGTGGCTCTACTCTGCACACACAGAAGTTCTCCAACACTATTTGGGTTGAGCTGGTTCAGGTCATGCATACTTTTCTGTTTTTGTTTTTTTTCACATTCACATATTATTAAAATCCTCCTCCTTGAAGACTTATCACAGAAGACTGTATGTGCGTACGCATCATTAATTAACATTGATAATCCAGTTCAAAATGCTTTGCTCAACATGCTTTTCCCTATCAAGTTTAAATTTATTCATTTAGGTAGTTAGGGAATTGGTTTTGGTGAAACGTATTTTGTCAAAGTAATTTCAATAGCTTCCAATAGATTAATCTGTATTCTTTATATTCATTTCAACAGTTCATATAGTCAGAACTATAAAATAATATTCGCACCCAATAAAAGCTTCAACACCACGGTTCCTCATCTGTTGTCCATTAGTTACAAATGTAGACAATTCTCTACTGCTTTGCTACTGTGAAAAAACTGCTCCAATGAAAATGAGTTAAACAATTTCTCTAAGTTATGAAAATTAGGATTATTTATCAATGCAGGGCTAGCTCTTCTCTTCACATTATAGTAGCTGCTCTCCAGGTACTTCTTATTTCAAAATTAATATAGCTCCATGATATACAGGATAACCCACAGGAGATGTGCTCTAGTAGGAAAAATAGGTACCTGTTGGAAGGTGCGTTGTGCAGTATTAATTTGATTCGTAAATTCATCTGGAGATTTATAACGAAATCCATTGATATTCAGTCATTCAAAGACTGTTGCTACATGCTTACCAGGCACACTACATTTTACCACGTATGAGGTACACAAAAATGAGGCACATCATTTCGAGAGGAAACAGACATGCTTATTGACAATTACATTACAATACGTTTGCTAAAATGGAGTACGTACCAAGGTAGCAAAAGAGAAAGGAGCACCCAAAACCTCCTGGGAGCAAAGTTTCTTGAAAGAGGCAGTGTTTCAGTGAATGCTAGAATGATAGATGGCTGCTCACCTGTAGATAGCTACAGGAGAGGGGCCACCTGTAGGTAAGGCCAGTCAGGAAGAGAGAATTACTTTGGTGTCAGTGAAAGGATGGATTGGAGGCGGATCCTGCAAACCAATATTGTTATTAACCAGCTTTCTTCCTTGGTAACCAAACATCTATTGCCAAAATCATGCAGGAAATCACCAAGGGAAGATACTCCAAGTTACTAATTTATTCCAGTGTTAATTACAAATTAGCTATTCACTACCACATTCTAATATGAGTGCATTTATAACTAGAGGCTGAAAATAGTCCGTCACCAGAATGACTGTTCTTATGTGTAGCGATATTATGTAACTGTATATTGACAACTAATTATTGTTTCAGGGTTTTCTTTATATGTGGACTAAAGAGAGTAAGAGGTGAGTGACTTTAAAAAATGGTGAGATGGTTAATTTGATCAAGTTATATGTGTACGTCCATAGACATACAGAATCTTTCCATATACAGAGTTTCCACAGAAACTCCCCCTATGAATGAGAAACAAGACTCATTTCCAAACTGCCGAGAGCAACAGAATCTATGGTGAGTTAATAGAATTCTTCGGGGATTTACTTATATTTAATTTAGAAGTAATTTTAAAAGTTAGTTTTGTAAATCTAGTTTCTCAGCTAATAACTTCGTACCTTCCTCCCTCCCTATACTCCCTCTTTTCCTTTCTTCCCTGTTGAGCGTCTGTCACTTCCTAGAATAACAGAACCTTCAAAAAGGGTTAAAGAGTTTCCCAGATATCTGGTGCTTCTTGTTTGTATTAGTATCACTAAGAGCAAAAAGGAAATACAAGAACTGATATAAGGACAAAAATAAGGAATCTGGGAGCCAGGTAACATGGAAACCAAGAATGCTCAGTATTTGAGTGTCTATAAATAATAACTGATGGGCGGCTGGATGGCTCAGTTGGTTAGAGTGTGAGCTCTTAACAACAAGGTTGCTGGTTCGATTCCCAAATGGGCCAGTGAACTGTACCCTCCACAACTAGATTGAAAACAAGGGCTTGAGCTTAGAGCTGAGCCTTCGGTGGGTGACCTGTCAGATCAGTGATTAGAGCTCAGTGCTCAAAACACCAAGGTCGCAGGTTCGAATCTCACATGGGCCAGTGAGCTGCACCCTCCACAACTAGATTGAAAATGACTTGATTTGGAGCTGAGCTGCGCCCCCCACAACTAGATTGAAAAACAGCGACTTGACATCCTGGAAAAACACACTGTTTCCCAATATTCCCCAATTTGAAAAATAAATAACTGATGCCAATTATAATCTCTCTTGATCATAAAAGGTTAAATATCAGCTTTGTATTTGGTTAGTATGTGTTACATTTTACAATGATTTTCTACTAAAATAATTAAAAATAAAAATATTGATGTTTATGTTGTTCGCAGCTCCAGGAGCACTTGTTTATATGGAATAACATTCTTTAAGCGTCTAAGGAATCTCTCCAATTACACATTTAAGACATAAAATATACCTTAGCAAAGGTGAACACAACTCTCTCAAAATCAAGGCTGTTTACAGATTAGGTCACTGACCAGCCATTTGTTACTGGTGTAGACAAACCTCACCCTCCTCATATACAGGGCTTCCTGAGATCCGGGAGCTCAGTAGGGAAACACAAATATGTCAAATTACTAGAAAAACAAATGCAAATTACAGTATGAATAGTTGGGTTAAGGCATTATCTTTGCCTACTAGCAACACTGTGTGAGCACATAACTGTGTGTGTGTGTGTGTGTGTGTGTGTGTGTTCACAGGAAAGCAAGTCAACATCAAGTATGTCTTTATCCATTATTTTGTTCAAGTTACCTGAATTGCTGTGGAAAATAATCTAAGGAGTCCTGAATAGGCACTCCTTAGAAATAAAAGCAGGGGAATTTGCAGGGGAATCTAGTAAGTGACACTGGAAATAAAGCATCAAACATCAATTTTCACACGTACATTTTATCTGTACCATTGTCACGGTTCTGAGTGTTCTGAGAAAGGAAACACTTGTATGTTATTAATTCATCTATACACATAAACCCAAACTCACGTATGCTTGACCACCTTTGTCCTTTTATAATCCAAGAGGATGGCTCGGGAGGTATCTTCAGTTTTATTTCGTGAGAAAAAAAAACAACAACAGTATTTTTCTGTATGTTGACGTGAATTCTTATTCTGACTGGTGATTGAAGTTGCCATGGAGCCCAGAGCTGTTTTCAAAATGATCTATCACGTGGTCATGAAAACAATACCTTGAAAACCATCACCTCAATCTTGCTTATAGCCCACAGTGGCATCCACTCATAATAGGTGCTCATTAAATACCCTTTTTGGAATTAAAATCTGACTACACATTTTTTTTTTTTAGTTATCTGTAACTGTGTACCTTCTTCCCCATCCTGGGCTTTGGGTCCCCCCTGACATGCTTTTATTTTCCTTCATTATGCATCCCCCTTCTGCCCCCACAGAAGGGGGACTTGACAGGCACTGCTTTTCATGAAGATCCTTCTCAGTGGCAGCACACTGCTGTACACATCTGTCTAATTCTAGCAGAGAGATGATGTTTTGGCTCTTTAAGTCAGCGAGTGTTCCGTAGGGTTCATTAGTGATGCTAATAGAAACGATTTAGAATCAGGCCAAGACACCTGAAGTATAAAAATACATGACACAAGAGAGAATACTGCTACCTCTTTATAGGTCTTCAGTCTGGTTTCATATTTTATGTATCTGTGGCACCAGTTCTGCCAATTCATTAAAGAACATGATGTCCTTGAATATGAAAGCCACTAGTGCATAGTTTGCTGAAGAAGCAAGTAGCTTTAGAAGTTATTACTATTATTTTTACTTTTTTATTACTAAGAAAACCATTTGATAGTACAGCTTCTTCTTCACACAGCCTCGACTATTACCTAGGTTTTCTTCTGCAGTGGTCTTCCAACATTTTTGCTTATGTACACTCTGAAAGATTTTGAAGATCTACCCTCTCACATGTTTTAAAGTCGGTGTATAATATTTTTCATCGTAAGTTTAAATAGGTGCAATGGATATAGTTTGTCAGGGTATCGTAAAGATGGGCATTTAACAATGCATCGCATTTTTAAATGCATTAAAAGGAATCCAAATATCCAACAGTGAGAAATTTTATACCCTTTTTTTCTTTGAACTCATATTTTCATTCTATTTCCTGGACAAAATGTTTTCCTACTACCTGCAAACCTTCTAGATCACCCTTTTATACTTCTGTGCAACCCAAGGCATTCTGTTTTCCATTTTTTCTCACATCTCACTAAATGGCACCATTATCTATCTAGGTCTGCAAGCCCATAACCAAAAAGTCTTCCTTTCTTTTTTCTTCCTCACTCATCCTATTCATCATCAAGTCCTTGTTACTCTACCTCTAGAATCAAGTCAAATCCATCCAAGGCACTCCAAGTCCTCCGGGGTCTACCAGAATTCTCACGAGGACGTTTGTCAGAGAGTTAAGGCCCGATGTGAACATGTAGGGGCAAAAGCCAGAGCAATTTACATTTTATTTAGAAGGCATCATAGTTGAAATACCATTAACCTAGGCACTAAACCAATCTGAAATCCTGTTCAGAACACAACCAAGGTGCTTTATTCTAAGTCCCATAAAATGATGTTTTCCTTTGAAAATTGATGAAATGCTAAACCAAAGTCTTCCTTGAATGAATAAGCCCTAACAGCCTCATGTACTTTAAGCTGACAGAATTTTTTTTAAGCACTACAGAGGAAGGTATTATTTCACGAAGATTTAAAAAAAAAAAGTCAACTTTTTATGTCACAAAGTGAATTTCAAAAGTTGATAATGACCTGGAAGCTATTGCAAACTCCACAGTAAGGAACAATGCAACTGGATGTAATTGGAAGGTATAGGTAACATTGGGCAGCTAATCAAATGCAGCCCAGAGAGAAACCTAAAAAGATGAACTATGGAAAAGGAAAAGGAGACAAAAACTTCTGCACCATAAAAGCCGGGATATTATGCCAGGACTAAACTCTTTGGTTCTTGTTTTTCTTCTATCTATCTACCCCTCTTACTCTGGCAGGATTAAACACAGATCCTGAAGGGGCAAAATAAAGGATATTCAAATTTTCTGGTGGTAGGAGATAAGACAATTTTACATTTGGATCTGAATGTTCAAGGTTGCATTCTTTTAATTTTGTGATCTCTTTCAGTTCTTTTATCATTTTTACCCTCAGAAAATAATAGCATCTGAGCACTCACACAGAGTAAAATAGACTTCATTCCGCAAAATTCACTTAACAAAGATGTATTAAGTGCCTCTTACACACCAGGTTCTATTCAAGGTATTGGGAGTCTGGTGTTGACTCAAGAAACTATGTGGAGACAAAAGACACAAACGAGTGCCTTTCCCCTCAAGAAACGTTTAATAAAATTGTACTAAGTCCTCATCTAACGTCATTGGTAGGCTCTATGACTTTAAGTGAAACGATATATTATGAAAACAATTTTTCCACAGGCTAATTGATGCCAACACAAGTTACCTTCCCACGGGATCTTATCAATGTTATAACAAAATGATGTCGAACGAAAGAAACAACATTATTCAAGGACTTGCTATATATAAAACATTCTAGCAAGGGTTGCTTTATGAGATAACAGTACATTAAGGGAGGATATTCAAGTAGATAATAACAATAGCTATCATTTATGGAATACTTACTATATGCTATATTCTGTGCTAAACTATGTGTACTATTTTACTTACTTCTTAGAACAATCCTATGTCACAGGATGTATGAACGCTGCTCCATGGTTGTGAAATCTGACACTTAAGGGGTTAAGCCCAATGTCACACAGCTAGTGAGTGGTAGAGCCAGGATTTGAACTGAGGTCCGATTTCACGGCTCACACTTAGGAGGCAGGCTGTATTAGAGAGGCTACCTGAGCATTTTCCAGGAACAGAGAAGATGCCTGCCTTGGCTGCAACATTATGCTAGAACTCCAAGGTCGCTTTAATGCTAAAGTCCCATAGTTGTAATTAAGGCAAGCTGATTATTTGCTACGTGTCTCAACAAAAACTACTCTTATCTAGCATCATAGCCATAGCAGGAATTTGACTCTAGTTAAAAAGTCTTCTAAATATGGAGAGAGACTATATGACTGACTCTCTTTGCAGATGTACTAAAAATTTGAAGCTTCCAACAAAGATCCAGCCATAGTGGTATGGTACTGGCTGTGGGTATGTGTTCCTACACCAGACACAGCCGGCCCATCTGTGGGGTTGGGTCCCCTCCTCATTCCTTCCAGGACCCTCCCCTTTCTCCACAACAGAGGGGGTGAAGCTTGCCTGCCATTCTGAAACCTATGCTGGTGACCTGTACCTGTTGGAGGTAGTTTTGCCCCTCTTTCTACTCATCCCTCTAGCCCTCACAATTTATGTTATATTTATGTTATATTTATATTCTAGATCTAGTTTATATTATATTCTTCTAATTCAATTTTTACCACCCTGGTATCTTATCCTTTCAGTTCTCCCCTCCTACATCAAAACGGACTCTAACTGGCTCAACAATTTCTTAAGGATCTTATCGCTCGCCTAATTCACTCAGCGCTGCCTGGGGACGCTTCTCCTGGGCGTTTGTCTTAAAAGATGCAATTTCTCGACTCACTGGAATGACTTCTTTTGCAGTGAAAGTTGAGTCTCATTTGATGTGAAAGCCATTTGTGGGGCTGGTGAGGGGACTTTGTACAAACTCTCCAATCACACCATTGATGATGTGCCACCTACTTCTAACCCTGAGATGGAAGGGCATCTTTGCTGAAACACATTGCTCCTTTGGCAGAGATCTAGATTTCGTTCATTTTAAGATCTGCAAAATCTTATTTTTCTGCTGTGAGCCACATTCCTACCTAAATTACAGGGCTTTCAGATATGGTGTGACGCACTCTAGCTCTATGTCAATTGTACCACTAGACGAGTATTTATTGGTCTTTTGCTTTTTAATAGGGTTATGGGAGTATTAGCAGGGGGGATATGAGAACATTCATTATTAGTTAATCTGCACAGATATGGTTGTTTTGGACAGTTCATGAACACAGAGGGGTAGCTGTGCTTTCACTTCCGACCAAGTGGAATCCAACAGAGTCTCCATTTACAAGGTTTAACCCACATTCAAATAAGATTTAAAAGAAATCAGATCTCAATTATAAAATACCACGCTCAGGCAAGTTTACATCTTCTTTTAAACCCCTAGTCTTAATTACTCTCTGTGACTGTTTGAACATGTCAGATATTATTTTATTTAAATTGATGATAGCAACTCTGAAGGAACTTCAAAATGTGTAGCTTGTGTCAGACCACTCTGTTTTGGGAAGAGCATTACTGTATTGCCGATAATTGGACAACTCAGTTATGTTATAAAACTTTTATAGATTAATTGCACGGACATAACTGGTAATAGTTATAATAGTTGTGATAGATGCATTTGAATTGTTTTTTCTAGACAGGTTTTTACATGCCTAGTGGACATGCCTTTAGAAATAGTAAAAGGAAGAAGTGTGTTACTTGAAGAGTTATACTGCATTATGAACTCTTTTCTTTTATAAAAATATATTGTTGTTTAAAATGCATCCATTTAAAAGCCTTTGACTGCTGAAATCCTTACTTATAACTATTAATAAGGATAATATATCAGCACATCTTGACATTCCAATTCTAGCACCAATTCTGCCCCAACACCTGGGAAAATGTGTATGACGTCTATACCCACATCTATATATCTCCATCCCAGCACGGCCATCATACTGAACCGTACTGCACAACTCTATGGGTACTGTTCACATTGAGGAATGCTGATGCCTTCCAAGGAGCTGTATAGGATACAGTCTTCAAAATTTTACATGGAGGACCTGGAATGTGCCAATGCATTTCTTGCCTTGCCATGTGAAGTGCTTACTATTTCTCAATCCAGAACATGAGGGAAGGGATAGAGACTGCTATTCACAAGTTATTAATGAATGAGTTATTACTGTTCGATAGCAGCTATTTCCCTCCTTCATACTCATTCCTATTGAAGCCCATCTCTTTGTTTACTCTTGAAGCACTATTTTATCTTGTTGCTAGTGAGGGGGGTGGTGTTCTGGAGTCCAGAATTGAAATTGGACTGCATTTTCCTCTATAATGGTACAGTGTGCTTGGAACAGGATGTGCCAAGGAGACTTTTGTAAGCTGTCCTGGAAATCAACCATCTATAACAACATTGGATATATGTAGAAGCATAAAAGCCAACTCGTAAATGAATGTGTAGAGCATAATCTGCACCTCAATGTGTGTATCTGTTTTATGTGTCACATATATGTGATATATATTCGTGTGTATGTATATATGTGTATACATATATGTACATATGTTACCCTTTGGGAATTATTACCCTTGCTCCACTGGAGAGAAATAACCAAATGCCTAAGTTGGTAAATATCTAGGCAAGAAGGGATAGCCATTTAGAAAAAAATAAATCTTGACTCTCTATGTCACACAATATACAAAAATTATGAATAATTCCATGTGGATTGTAGCTCTAAGTGAGAAAAGGATAAAATGCTTTTGAAAAAAACAAACAAACAGGAGAACATTTTCAAATCCTCAGGGCAGGCAAGGATTTCTTAAAAGAAACAGAAAAAGTGCTAAACATAAAAAATTGATGACTTAAACTACATTGAAATGAAGACATTCTGTTCATCAAAGATACCACAAAATGGAAGAAGATATTTATAATTTGTTACAAATAGTAATTACAATTACACTACATACATCCAAATTCCTCATATCCAAAATACAAAAAGGACTCCTATAACTCAACAAGAAACAATAACCCAATAGAAACATGAGCAAAGGACTTCAACAGGCACTTTGTGAAAGAAGACATGACAAATAGCTAATAAATATGCAAATGCATGTCATTAGTCATCAGAGTAATGCAAGTTAAAACTCAGTGTAATACCACCACACATTCACAGGAATGGCTTGAATGAAAGGCAAATAATACCAAGTATTAGCTAAACTGGGCAAAAACTAGAAGGCTTGCTGACGGAGGAAGTGCAAATCACGGCAACCACTGGGGAAAACTGTTTATAATGTAATAGTATCTACTAAAGCTACCCAATGACTCAGCAATTCCTAACGCATGCCCAACAGAAACACATCAAAGTGTTCACCAGAAGACATATACAGGAATGTTGATAGCAGTAATATTTGTCATAGATCTAGAAATGACCCAAGATCTATTACCAGTAAAATGGATACACTGTGATACGAGAATGAATGAACTACAATGGCACCAGGCACAAACACAGCCGCCACTTAACATAAGGTTGAGTGAATCTACGCCATAGAGCGTAGGATTCCATTAATATAAAGTTTAGACAGGTAAAACCAAGCTGTGGAGTTAAAGTTAGGATGCTGGTTGTTCTCAGGAGGAGGGACAGAGACTGGGAGAAACTTCAGGGAACTTCTGGGTGCTGGTAGTATTCTGTGTCAGTCTGTTATCAATTACATGGGTGCATTCACTTTCTGAAAAGTTATTCAACTAACATGTATGGTTTGTGCTCTTTTGGGGGAGGTATGTTATACTAGTATATTATGCCAATAAAAAGTCCATATTAAAAAAATAGCTCCAAACATTCCAAGGACCAAAAGCATTTTATATGTATTCTATCTATGAGGGCTTATTGGTTAAACAGTCCTTGGTACTACCCTGCTTTTTATAGAAAGGACATTTCTGCTCAAATCAAACATATGCCTCTGTGTTAAAGACCTTACTTGATATTTGGGAGAGAAAACACTCTTGAGACAAAATGCTTCCAGGCATCTGTTTTAAACCAATTCTAATGCCTTTGAAAGTCTTTTTATTGATAATGTGCTAAGTCAAACATTTTCAATTTCATATCATGGACTTGAATACTACTATGTATTTTACTACTAAAAGATCAAATGCTTATGCTAATCAGCTTGATATTTGGGATACTGAGTAGAAATCCCTCTGTCTACATATAGTAGCGAAGCTGCAAAATGCCCAGGGGTATCCAGAGCTGTCATGCTTCCGATGGATAGGAAGCCACACTCAACAACTGCTTAGCCAAAACTGCATCTTCAAATTAAGCAGCATGCTACTGAGTTTCAGCTTGTTCTGTGTAGACCGCTGTCTACTATTTGGAGAGCATTTCCTTATAGAGTTCAATCTCATATTAGGCTTAGTTCCAAAGATGTCAGGACTTAATTGTTTCATTTCCTCTGTAAGCAGTTCAGCATGTTATTACTTGGCTACAATCATTGATGGCGATCATGACACAGACTTGAATGTAGGGTGTGCTAGGGTCTACGTATTGATTTTGACTGTAGCCATGGAGGATGAGGCATACATATGGCTCGGTAACATAAAACTGAGTTGTCTGCAGGCTGGACTTAAACCTACTCATTGTTCTTTTCTAAAGATTAGTATTAAAATGCATTTTTCTAGGATTCCTGTCTTTATGTCACTCTGAGCATAAGGGGAATAGAATACACGAGAGTTAAGAATGCCATCTGTTTTCCATCCAACACAAATGTAATTTAACTTTTGAGTGCTTGCTATTTCCAAGGCAATGAAGTAAACTTATAAGCTGTTCACATGGCTACACATGTGAGCCTACACGACACACACACGTATACCTACCTAGATACATCTATCATCAAGAAAAATATCAATTGGCTATAGATTCTTTTTTATGTGGTTTTATTTTTAACGATTATGTATGCAGACACGATCTGTCTTCCAAGTTCTAGTTCTGTATTTTCATCTCTCTGCTATGTATTTCCACTCTGAATGATCCTCAGTTACCTCAAAAGGAACACGTCTAAAATTTAACCCCTAGCCCTAACTCGCTTCCCTATTTTAGCAATTGTATGTACCATCAATCTTTCAGTTACCCAAGGTCCAAAGTTTGAAATCACCTTTAACTCTCATTTTTGTAGTTGTAACTCTCATCATTGTAGTTTGAATTTGCATTTATCTAATGGCTAATTATGTTGAACACTTTTTCCACTTTTTCATGTTTTAATTTGGCCATTTGTACATCTTCTTTGGTAAATTGTTCAAATCTTTTGCTTTTTTTTTTTTTTTTGCTGGGTTGTTTGTTTTCTTATTCTTGAATTTTTCCTATATTCTGGATACAAGTTCTTTAACAAATATATGCTTTGCAAATATCTTCCTTAGTCCGTGTCTTGTCTTTTAATTCTCTTATCAGTATTTTTCCAAGAGCAGAAGTTTTTAATATTAATGAAGTCAATTTTGTTCTTTCTTCCTTTTAAACAGATGGTGCTTTTGGTATTAGATACTGGAAATCTTTGCTTAACCCAAGGTCACAGAGATTTTTCTCCAATGTTTTCTATTAGAAGTTCTACAGTTGTAAGTTTTACATTTAGGCTGAAAATCCATTTTGACTTAATTTTTATAAATGATATAATGCATAGATTTTTTTTTTGCATAAGGATGCTCAGCATCATTTGTTGAAAATACTTTCTTCACTTCATTTTCTTTGTACCTTTGTGAAAATTCATTTGATTATATTGGCATGGTTCTATTTTTGAACTGTCTATATGGTGCACCATTGTTCTATTTGTCTATCTTTATTCCAATATCATACCGTCTTGATTATTATAGCTTTTTAAAAAGTCTTGAAATCACGTACTGTTACATCTTAAAAATTTGTTTGGCTTTTCTAGGTCCTCTCATTTACAAATGAATTTTAGAAGCAGTATGTTAATTTCTAAAAAAAATGATATTTGCTAAGAGTTTGATTGAGATTGTACTGAATCTATGGATCAATTTGGGTAGAAAATAATTGTTTTCTCATTTTGTTCCTCTGTACATAATGTGTCTTTTCCCCCAAACTTTTTATTCCTGGTTTTAGGCCATTTTGATTAGGTTATAACCTGGTATAATTTCCATCGTGTTTCTTGTTCTCTAGGTTCATTGAGCTTCTTGGAACTGTGACTTTCAGTTTTAATCCAATACACAAAAGTTTTTGGCCATTTGTTTTTCCAAATATTTTTTCTGCCCTCCTCCCTACTATCTCCTTCTCCTGGCCTTCAGGAACTTCAGTTACATGCATTTTAGGTTGCTTCATTTCTTCCCATAGTGTACAAATGATCTAATGATTTTTCTTTTTATTTCTGTGCTTCATTTAAGATAGTTACTATTGCCGTGTCTTCTTCAAGTTCACTAATCTTTTATTCTGTCTTGTCTAGTTTGTTATTCATCCCATCCAGTATATTTTTCGTTTTAGACATTATAGTTTCCATGTCTAGAATTTCAGCTTGTGTCTTTTCTTCACATTTTCTATGTCTCTACTTACATGCCCAATCTTTCATCTACCTTCTTGAACATATGGAGTACTGTTATGTTGACTGTTATGTTCTTGTCTACTTATTCTATCATTGGTGGCACTTGTGGGTCTACTATAGACTAATTTTTATCCCTATTATGGTTCATGTTTTCCTACTCTTTTGCATGTGTGGTAATATTTGATTGGATGCCAAACATTGGGAATTTTACCTTGCTGGTTCTTGGGAATTTTTTGTATTCTTATAAATATTTTTGAGTTTTGCTCTCGGAAGCTGTTAAGCTACTTGGAAACAATTTAATTCTCCTAAGTCTTGCTTTCAAGGCTTGTTAGGATTAGAGCAGCATCTAATGTACAGCTGGTTTTGTTCCACTACTGAAGGCAGACCCTTCTGAGTACTTTCCCTGAAGTGAATTATGAGGATTTTCTACTCTGTCTCTTGGGAAGATAAACTATTCCTGCCCTGAGACACAAGGATTATTCTCTCTAATCTCTGTTTGGTGGTTCTTTCTCCAGGTTCAGGTAGTTTCTTCACACACATTCATTTATTGGTTTGGACTCAGCTAAAGACTCGAGGGACCCCTCTGTGGGGAGCCATAATTTCTTGTTTCCTTGGAAACCTGTGGCCTGGCTTAGTTCATGATTAATCTGTTTCAGGACCTAAGGCATTGTTTCACCTGTGCCTCTAGGGGCCTGCAAGTATTTGAAGAATGAGGTGGGAGTGGCCGGTTTTCCTAGGACACAGATAACTGATGGCTATCAGGACATTTGGTAGTCTCTTTCATATGATAATTACTTCTGCCAGGTAATGCATACCTGTGATTGTTAAACTGCATGTACCCAAAGGGTATATATTGGTAAAGGTAAAATAAATCCGTGCTTCAGCATCACTGAAGACCGGCCGCATCATCATACGTGTGAGTGTCTCTTTTTGCATTCCCGCTCCCCCTTCCAGGTACCGTTCGACTCGTGGCGGCTGGACCGTCACACCCCTCTGCAGATCTCTGGAACTCCTCTATGTGGCTCTCCTTTTTTGTGCTCTTCTCTACAATCTCTTGCTGCCTTGGACTTCCAGTTTGGTCTCCTCAACTCAGGGACACTGCGAGGCTCCCACTGCATTCTCTCTCCCTATGCTGCCTCCTGGAAACCGTCCCCAGTCAGTCAGCAGGAGCAATCATCATGCTGACCTTGTTTGTGCCCTTTTTCTCACTGATCACTGTCCTATCATGTCTGATATTCAATAGCTGAAAACTACTGTTTCATATGTTTTGGTTTTGTCAGTTGTTCAAGGTAGGAGTTTATATCCAATTACCTCCACTCCATCTTGGTCAAAAGTAGAAACTGCCATGTCTTTTTAAACCTCTTGTGTTAATCTCTGTACAACTCACCTAACACATCACATCATATCTGACACCTGAACTACTACTGAATACAGTAATTTTTCTAACAGTGTTCCCTTTCCTTGGGCTTCGCTACTTGTGATTGATTCACTCTAACTCAGTCACGGTCAAATCTATACACTTTTTTCTAAACTAGTGAAAGCTCCCCTTTGGCTTCAGGATGCAATTCAAGTTCATAGTCTGCCATGGAAGGTCCTCCACAACCTGACCTCCATTTACCTTTCCAAACTGACTTTTACTGTCCCAGCCAGGCTGACTGAAACTAAGCTTCACACCATGACCTGTACGTCACAGTCTCTTAGCCTTGCCATGATATTCTCCCCACGAGGAACACTCTTCTTTATGTGTCTGTTCTTTATGGCCAAGACAGTAATTTTATAGGTAAATTAATTTACCTACATAACAGTCTCTCAGAACAAAGCTCAGGAATTCAGGTTCTTTTCATTCATAAAAACGAATTTTTGATCCAGTTTAATTTTCTCTCCCTAGAAGATATACCTTGACATCAAAAGATTGTCTTGTACATCACTGCCCTCATGCTTAAGCTTATTCTGTGTCATGTGTCTTGTAAGAGCTTTTTTTTCTTTTTTTCTAAGTGGTGAAAGAACAGTTTATTAGAAGAAAAAGTACTCTTCAAAGAGGTAGAATTGGGCCTGAGCAGAAGGCAGTGGCTCAAGGGCCATTATTAGAAAAGAAAGTACCCTCCAAAGGGTTAGGAGCGGACTGTGGCTCAAAGGCTCAAAGGCCTTGAAGGAGCTTAAATATTTCATGGTCCTTCTCTGTCCTGCTTATGTTCTCTCACTAAAAATGAGAATACAGTTTCCTATCCCTTATAACCTGCCAGATCCACACAGCTTCAAGGTAAAAGGCCATAGGAACTCTTCCTTTAAGTTCTCACCCCGCATTTGCAACAACGTGATGGACTTAGAGGATATCGTGGTAAGCAAATTAAGTCAGACAGAGGAAGACAAATGCCGTATGATCTCATTTATATGTGGAATCTAGAAAATAAAACAAACAAACAAAACAAACAGATTCCAGTAGATATAGAGAACTGATGGTTGCCAGAAGGGTGAGGGTTAGGGGGAATGGGCGTAAAAGGCAAAGAGGAATAAGAGGTACAGACTTCTAGTTATAGAGTAAGTCATGGGAATGCAGTGTACAGTCTAGGGAATACAGCCAATAACGTAATCCCTTTGTATAGTGACAGATGGTTACTAGTCTTATTGTGGTAATCATGTCATAAGGTATATAAACGTTGAATCACTATGTTATAATATAACATATTATAATATTGGAAATATAATATTGCATGTTTTGATACAATACACTTTAGTTAAAAAAAATGAAAAAAAAAAATGTTCCCACCTCCTTTATCATTTCCCCTCGAGGGAAAAATCACCAGTAGCTTCATATGTGGAATGATTTCACGACAGCCTGAGGAAAGCCAATGAAACACCTGAATGCCCATGAAACAGCATAAACACCACAGTCTCTCCCCAGCTCCAGACTGACCTGATGCCTGGGAAAACCTGGGCTTTAACGTTGAAGAAGCAGGAACGTACCTGCTCTCTCTCAGGAGCTGTGGAAGTCCAAAAAGTAGAGTCCTTTGTGCCTGGACAGTTCCCTATGCTCTAAAGAGAATTTCTTTTCTCTGTCTCCTATGCTGAGATTCTCAACCATCCTCCTGATGTAGTTAGTATGGTGTTTCTTAATGTTTATGTATTGTGGCACACATTTCATTGTTAATTACCATGATGTAGTCACAGAGCATGGGGCCTGTACAAGGATCCACAGTTGTCATTCTCATGGTTGTTTCCTAGTTTGTGATGTATACCATCTCCTTATGTTATCACGAGGTGACCTAAGGCACTGATCTTTATCTTGATCATTCTTTCTATCTGGAATGTTCTTTCCCCAGACACAAGCATGGCTTAGTATCCCATTTCATTCATTATTCTCATCAGTTGCCATTTTATTGGCAAGGCCTTTTTCCAGCTCACCAGTTAAAATGGCACTCAGCCTCTACCATTCCCTTTATATCTCCTTATCCTGTTGGGTTTCATTTTAGCACTTACAGCCACTTGATACATTTATTTACCTGTCTGTCTTTTTTCTACCAAAATATAGGCGGAGACTATGTGCCTAGAATAATGCGTGGCACAAAGTAGATGTTCAAAAAATTACTTGCTGAATGAACGGATGGCTAGAATACTTTTTGCTTTGGTCATGCTCTCATTTAGACCCACAAGGCAAAATTCTCTCATGTTCTGGTTAACACACAATCATTTTGGTGCCAGAAGAGCATCACAAAGCCCCCTTGTACTCTCTTCTCTTATCAAGCAGGACTCAAAAGAGTAGTCAACATGAGCATCTCAGCTCAATTATCTGTTTGAGAGAGAGCACCATGACAGAAAATCAAGCCATTGGGATCTTTTGCGTCACAATTTTCCCTAAGCCTGGGCTGCTACCACCCATCTGTCATTTAATTACTCGTCTCATCTAAAACCTGGTTCATCATACACTAACTTTATAATATTTTTTTATTGACATGTACATATATGTGTAGCCCAAAAGGAAGTAAGAATTATGTACATATAACCGAGGAGGAGGCTAGTGGTGATAGCAGGAATTACGAGCTTCTGGGCCTAGCGGTTCTCCCCTGGCTGACCACAACCCCAGTCTAGATGAGAAGACAGAATCGTCAGAGCCTTTGCTCTCAAGTAAAACTGTGATGAAATAAAACAGAACTTTATTGAAGTTTGTATTTACGTGTTTAATGGTTGTGCTTCAAGCTGGGATTTTGTGATTTTTTAACTGTATGAAAGAACAGTTTACATGAGGAGATTGTTCTTAGGGGACATGTCGGCTAAGGAATAAATTAATGAATACACAAGGGGAAAGATCGGGAGTGACTTCTCAAAAAGATAAAAGACATCATAAAATTTAAGAGGTTGGGGATGGGAAAATACATAGAACTGACTTTTACACAGTGTGGGAAAGTTCAGAAAAATAATTCTGAAGAATAAAATCCAATTAAACTATATTCTGTCATGTAATAGATACCCACATGGAGTCTCACTCTGGGTCTTCAGAGGCCAAAAGAATCTCAAAGTAGCCTATGCCTGTCAGGGCTCAAATCCCTCCTTAACAAGGACAGATAATGGGAATTTCCCACAACATGCTTTAGTAGACAGGAGGGTTGTGAGATAATTGTAGTGACCAAATCATTCTGGTTTGTGCAGGACTTTCCAGGTTTAGCACTAAAATTCCTATGACCGGGAAAGCCCCTCAATCCTGGGCAAACTGGGATGGTTGTCACCTTTTAGATATCTACCTGTAGGATGATAAGCCTCAACTTATTAGATACAACCCAGGACTATTTTCTGGGCTTTGTGGTCACTGTTGATGTACCAAGAACAAAACAATTGGATTCAGAATCAGAGGATCTGCGCTGGATGGGGCAACTTTGGAGTCTGGCAGGCATTGTTTTGCTCAGATCCTATTTTTGCTGCTTACTAGTCCTGTGACCTTTTGCAAATCACATAATGGTTTTGACCTTCTGCTAATAGGGTTGTTGGTTATACATAATTAAATATGGAAGCATGGAATGTACTTAGTGCTGTGCCTAGTATTTAGTAACCACATATTTAATCATCTGCAATAAATAAATATATATATATATATATAAATATATATATATATATATATATATATATATTTATTTATTAACTACATATTTACTTAAAAAAGGAATACTCCTTGATTCTTGATACAGGTTTTAGGGCAAATACAAAGAGTCCTCCTCCTTAATACAGCTACCAACTCACAGGGCTCATTAACCCAAGATTTAAAGTCTAGAGACACCAACAACCTCACAAAACTCTGTAATAGCTACCTTATGGTGGACTCCTTATGCATGTGTTAATTAATTACAGTCTATATACTTACCTCTGAGGTCTGTGGCAAAGAAAACACTTGCAATATCAAATTCAGAGTATGCCCCAATCTAGAAATTTTTTCTTATCCCACCTTCCATGACATTGTACAGTCCTGTCCTAGTTTTGTTTTTTCATTTGTTTGGATGAATTAATAAAAGAATAAATGATTCTTACATTTATTTGTTCATTTCTTCCTCCCTCCCTCCCTCCTATAAACTCTTGTAATCCTGGCACTATTATCCCGATAGAATATTCTCATGTTCTTATCAATTGCTATTTTTGCTTTTGGAGCAAAACTTAATATAAGACCTGGTCTTATATAACATTATATTATATAAGACCCGGTCTTATAGCATATCAGAGGTTAATATAGTTTAAGTTGTCAATGACAACAGAAATAACTGAGAATAACATGAATATTAACTACTACCCCAAATTAGAAGTTTAAAAATCTGCCTGAATAATTATCACCACATCAAATAAACTTCATATGTCAAGAAATTTGGTTCTAGCAATCTTTTGGAAATGTGTGATATTTTTTAGTCACACATTCAAATGCTTATTTAGTCAGCACAGTAGAAGTTAAGAAACTATTAAGAGTCCTATTAAATTCTCAAAAGCAATATAAACAGCTATATTACCCTAAGGAGCTGATTCAACAGATTAAAATATTTTTTTACTTCAATATTTCTTTAACTTTTGGATCGGCTGCAGGGAATATGTCAACGACATATTCAAATATGGGATATATTTAAATATGTATTCAATAAAGTGTCAGTGAATACAAACTTGAGATGGCTAATATAACTGTATTGCATAGCTTGTAGGGTACAAGTTTATCTATAACAGGTGTACTGTACAAATGTTTTTTGATAAACAAAATAACAGATGATGAGTAACTAATGTCCAGCTGGACTAGACCCCCTGAATAATAAAACTGTACATTAACTTGAAAATTACATTTTGATAACTGTAGGGATTTGTCACTTTTCTTTTCCCCTTCATTTCGTAATACCAACTGGAACCTTGCGAAAACAAAGAAAATGAGGAAAGTCACATAATAACCAAATATTTCTCTAAGTTTTTAGCAATAACACATGTAGACCTCATACGTCTGTTCAGAGTCCATGTTATGGATTTATGTAAGTCCATCTGTGCCCGTGACTGAGATAGTGATGTTTATCAATATTCTGTGTTTCTCTTCCTCTTTGACACACCACAGACTGTATTTTTCAGCTACTTGACATCTAGGCGGCCCTGAGGGACTGGGCTGGTCAATGGCATGTGGGTGGATGTGACGTGTGCCTCTCTCAGGACTGGCTCCCTGAAACTTCCTTTGAAATCCTCTTCAACTTCTCTTTCCTCATTTGTTGAGAGGTGCATAGGATTGATTGCAAGGCTTTGAGATCTGAGAAGATGGCAGACATGATGAAACGAGCCCTGAATAATTCTGTGAAATAAGAGTACCCTCATCCCCAAAACTGTGTCATGAGCAACAAACAAATCTTTAGTGCTTCCCATAGATTTCTGTGCCTGTGATGCTTGTGATATTTAAATTCAAGATACAATTATCTCTGTTAAATATATTAGTTACCAAGTTACTCGACTGACTTGTATTTTTTATTTTTCAATTGTTTTATCTGCCTATTACTTGGAAATGCTGAATAGATTTCAGAAAATAGGCTTTTAGTGAAAATAACCATTACTAGATAAATGGATAAAGAAGAGATGGTACATATACAAAGGAGTATTAGTCAACCATAGAAAAGAATGAAATCTTGCCATCTGCAACAATAGGGATGGACCTAGAATCTATGAGAAGTGAAATAAGTCAGACAAAGACAAATACCACTTATATGTGGAATCTAAAAATCAAAATAAACAAATAAAACAGAAACAAATTCAGATACAGAAAACGAGTGGATAGTCACCAGATGGGAGGAGGGTTGGGAGGCCGGGTGAAAAAACCCGAAGGGATTAAGAAGTACAAATTGGTAGTTACAAAACAGTCATGGGGATGTTTACAAAGTACAGCATAGGGAATAATATTGTAATGACTATGTATAGTGCCAGACAGGCACTAGCTTATTGAGGATGGAGGGGACGTCACTTTGTAAGGTATATAAATGTCTACTCATTATGTTGTATTCCTAAAACATAATATTGTATGTCAGTTGTAATTGAAAAATAAATTTAAAAAAAGAAAATCACCAAGTATTATACAGGTCCATTTCAGAAGTAGAATATGACCTGCAAGGACTAAAATGTGAACTGATAAACCCCCAAATCAATCTCTGGCACCACCTCCAAAACTTTTTGGTTGATAGAGACTAATTCCCTAATGAACTACATTAGAACTATTTAATTAACACATATTTTTGTCTTAGCGGCTGCCTTTGCAGGGAAGAAAAACAGATTTCAAGAACAAAAGAGTGGTGAAACTTGAGTGTGACGAAAACATATTTCACTCGTTAAAGTGTGAACTACATGCTGGCAGCTACTTAAAATATTGTTAAAAATATCACTTATTTTCATATGTATAACATAATGCATTTCACCCCTGTATTATTTTTATTGAAACTTCACCACTGTCCTGTTTTTATTGAAACTTATCTGCAAAAACATTTTAAGCACCAATAGTAAACATTTTTTTCCAATTAAGATTTTTAACAGCAAAGCTTATTTTTCTTGCTATAATTTATATGTAAACCACGTCTTCCTATGTGTGTTATTTCAAAACTCAGCCTGCTAAGCTACTTTTCATTACAGCTAGTATCACACAGAAATGTTGACCCTTAACTGACGGGTTTACTAAGTGGCAAGAGCAAACATGGCCCTATTAGTGGGAAGAGAGTGTACTTCTCTGCTATTAAATCATAGGTTTCCGTAAAAGTGTTGACCTCTTTGCTTCAAATTGAGGCGCAGACAATCAGAGCAAATTAATACCCAAGACAGTTCACATGTAATCTTCATTAGCTGATAATATGCTGGAGTTATCAAGTAGATATATATTCACTAAGAGTCATACCAATTAGCGTAGACCCATAAGCCTAGGGCACAAAAGACTCTAGGTGAGGGGCAAATTCACACAAGCAAGAATAGAAACCTGCATAAAAATTCCAATAATGACTTAGAAAACTACTATTATTGTCCATCTCTATTTAGGAAGGCTGATGGGTATAATGGTATCAGTGCATTGCTGATTTTGAAAGACTGGCCCCAAACAAAACAATAACTGAAATAAAATTCCTTCTGTTTTCCATGCAGCATTTTTAAACTCTGTGACCTAGGGTCACTATTACTTTATTCTGTAGCATTATCTTAAGAAACACATGATAGGATACTCAGAGTTATTACTAGAATCCCTCCCCTCTTCGGGAAAGCCGACAAACTTAATTAGGGTATTGTTCAATCCCCTACTGCATAAACTACCAGGAAAAACAGGACATTCATAGAATGTAGAACATACCAAATGGACCATGTTGAGGTCAGAACTTCTGGTGTACCCCTAAGATTAGTGTAAGGTAGGAGAAGGGTACATTGCAAGTCAACAAAGTTATTTGCTGACAGACCCTACTTTTGGTAATGACAGTAAGAATAGGTCAGGTGATTTTCCTCCATAGAAAATGATTGTATACTGGAAAAAATTAATGACAATCATTTCAGCGTTCTGGAAAATAACCAAACATAGGAAACAACTTAAGAAGTATTTACTCATGAGAAATTGCTACTGCATTGAATAAGAATTATTCAATGCAGTAGCAATTTCTATGGATTTGTAGACTTTTTTGAGAGGGATGGGGGAGTCTGGGAGTATTCCCATCCTTCACCAACTGTCCAGCAAAGGCAGTGAAAATCCACAGGTTTATCAGCTGAAGGTAGCAGACTTGGATAGGAGCAGGCACAATAATCTTTGCCCAAAGTATAGTCTGATCTTTAAAAAGAAGGTACAGAGGCAAAGAGGAAACCTCTAGAGCCTGGCAAAAAAAAGAGTTAGAAATTTCAATTTGACTCCAGACATGTTAATAGCAAAAAGCCAGAATGCCTCCAAAGAACAAAACGGATTCCAGAATCACTACAAGTAATATCTATAAATAATGTTTTTCTATTTTCATCCAAAGATTATGAGATGTAGAAAGGAGTTAGAAGGTGTGCCACATATTTAGGAAAAAAGGAAGTCATCAGAAACTGACTTTGAGTAGGCTCAGATGTTGGATTTAAGACAAAGACTTCAAAACAGTTATTATAAACATATTCAAAAATTAAAGGAAATCATGCTCAGTAATGAATACAAATAGTGAATGCTAAAAGAAGGAAATTATAAAAGAGTGCCAAATGAAAATTTTAGAGATGAAAGTATATTAACTGAAATGAAAAATACATTGCATAGACTCACAAACAGATTTGAGATAGAGAACACACACACAAAAAACTGATGAACATGAAGACAGATCAGTAGAAATTATCCAGTCAAAACAGAGAGCAGATAAAGATTCAAGAAAAATAAATAGCGCCTCAATATCAGACATTGCAAAATACATGTAATTAAAATCCCAGGAGAGAAAAGATCAGAAAACAACTGAGGGTAAAAAATGGCTCAAATATACTAAAATTTGGGAAAAACATTAACTTACGAATCAAAGAAATTCAATAAATCTGAAGTAGGATAAACCAAAGGAAATACACCTGGGTACATGAGAGTCAAAATTTTGAAAGTCAAAGATAAAAAGGAAATCTTGAAGACAGCAAGATAAAAATGACTCATCATATAAAAGAGGACGATCATATAATTAATCTCATGAGAAACAACAGAGACCACAGATTTTGGAATGGAATATTCAAAATGCTGAAAGAGAAAAGACACCTAATAGTCAAAAATTATCTCCCTAGAGAAACGATTCTTTGAAAATGAGGGTGAAATAAGCCATTTTCAGATAAACAAAAACTTAGCAAATTGCTAATGGACTGTGCTATAAGAGATGCTAAAGAAAAAAAAGCCTGTCAGGCTAAAAGGAAGTGAACTCAAGAGGTTACTCAGATCCAGAGGAAGGAATAAAGAGCACTGGAGATATGAAAGTATAAGTACAGGTATAAGTGGTATGTGTGTATGTGCATATGTGTATATGCATGTAGGTATGTACAAGTACATTCCTAACTACATGTATTTCTACACTCACACACAATTTTTTCTTTCCTTTCTGAACTTTAAAAACTATGTGACTTAAAGCAAAAATTTTTAAAAAATTGTATTACTGGGTTTAAAACTTAAATACATGAAGTATGTATTACCCTATAGTAAGAAAAAATGGATGTATATAGATCTATACCAATGTAAAGATCCTATATTTTACTGTAAGAAAAGCCAGTATTAACTTGAAATAAATTGCTAGTTTAAAAGTTTAAAAATGCATATAGTAATGGCAGAGAAATAGAGCTACAAATTCTATGAGAAATTAAAATGGCATACCAAAGATACTTATTTTACAGAAAAGAATAGAGAAATAAGAAAAAAGTGATTAGAAAAATAGAAAATAAATAATGAAATGGTAGAACCAAATCCTATCATAGCAAAAATTATATGAACAGAAATGGAATAAATACTCTAGTCGATAGAGATTGTTAAGTGAGATTTTTAAAAGCAAGATACAGGTATATGCTACCTTTGCAGACACTTTACATTCAAAGACACAAATAGGTTGAAAGTTAAAAGATGGAAAAAAATATACCAGACATACAGTAAATATATGAGAGCTGGAGTGGACAAAATAGGTTTTAAAGCAACTGAAATGCCTAGAGACAAAGAGGTATGTCTCACAATTTCAAAGGGTTAATACAACAACATAACAATTGTAAATGTATATGTATCTAACAATAGAGCTTCAAAATACATGCAGCAAAAACTGCCAGATTTAAAATGAGAAATAGAAAAGCCAGTGCTTATAGTTGGAGATTTCAAAACTCAGCTATTGGTAGAACAAGTAGAGAGAAAAATAAGTAAGAATAGAGAAAACCTGAAAAATAATCCCGACAAACTTGACATATATAGAACACTCCAAAAAATCAAGATCAGAATTGCATTATTTTGAAGTACACATAGAATATCTACCAGAATAAGCAAAGAAAAACACACCCATAAACCAAAAGACAAAAACAAAACAAACAAACAAACAAAAAACCACAAAAACAATAAATCTGGGAAGTGCCCAAATACTTGGAAATTAATAACAACATTATAAATTGCAGGGAGAATTAGAAAATGATCTTGAATTGAATAAAAATAAAAACCAATACATTAAAATATGTGGCATGAACCTAAAATAGTGCTCAGAAGGAAATTTATAACTTTAAATGTTTACATTGGAAAAGAAGAATGATTTAATAAATGAATCAAAGACTCGACCTTAAAAAGCTAAATAAAGTACAAATTAAATACAAATTAAGTAGAAGGAAGAAAATAATCACAAAGTGAAAATTAATGAAAATAAGAGATAAGTGATAAACTCAATGAAACAAAAGTTGCTTTCTTGAAAAATAATCAATAAAATAGACAAATGTTTAGCTAAACTAATCAAGAAAAAAATATCAGGAACAAAAGTGAGGACATTAAGAGACTAATAGAAGAATATTATGAATAACTTTATGCCAACAAGTTTGACAGTTCAGAAGAAAGGAAAAAATGTTTCAGAAGACCAAAATTACCAAAACTGCATCAAGAAGAAACAGAAAAATTGAATATACTTTTATCAAATTAAGAAGTTAGATTAGTAATTTGAAACCTTCACATAAAGAAAGGCCAAGGCACAGATAGCATCACTGGTGAACTGAAACAAATATTTAAGGAAAAAAATACTCAGAGGGTAAGGGGGGTGGAGGGTGGGAGATGAGGATAAGAGGGATCAAATATATGGTGATGGAAGGAGAACTGACTCTGGGTGGTGAATACACAATGGATTTATAGATGACGTAATACAGAATTGTACACCTGAAATCTATGTAACTTTACTAACAATTGTCACCCCAATAAATTAAAAAAAAAAAGAAAAAAATACTAATCTTCAATAAACTCTTTCACAAAACAGAAAAGAGAAGGACACTCACTCCCCAACATATTTATGAGTGAGTATTGCCTGGATATGAAAATCAGGTAAAGACATACAAGAAAAAAGAAAAACAATAGAAAAATATCTCTCATGAACATAGATGCAAAAATGTTTTAAAAGTCAGTAAGTCAAATCTAACAATATTTGAAAGGATAATATTTATTACAAAGCAGGGTTTATTCTAGAAATAAAAGTTTGTCTTAATGGTAAAAAAAATCAATAAATGAATCGATTATATTAATAATGCAGAAAAAGCATATTATCTAATAGGTGAGAAAACTCATTTGACAAAAGTAACATCTATTCCTGCTTTTTTAAAAAGAACAAATACCTTGGGGAGGACGGGTTGCTCAGTTGGTTAGAGTGTGAGCTCTGGGCAATGGGGCTGCTGGTTTGATTCCCACAGGGGCAGCAAGCTGTGCCTTCCGCAACTAGAATGAAATCAACGAGCTGCCGCTCAGCTCCTGGATGGCCAGATGGTTCAGTTGGTTGGAGCGCAGGCTCTCAACCACAAGGTTGCCAGTTCAACTCCTCGACTCCCACAAGGGATGGTGGGCTGTGCCCCCTGCAACTAACAACGACAACTGGACCTGGAGCTGAGCTGTGCCCTCCACAACTAAGACTGAAAGGACAACAACTTGAAGTTGAACAGCACCCTCCACAACTAAGACTGAAAGGACAACAACTTGACTTGGAAAAGTCCTGGAAGTACACACTGTTCCCCAATAAAGTCCTGCTCCCTTCCCCAATAAAATCTTTAAAAAATAAATAAATAAATAACAAAACCTCAAACTAGGAAGAGGTGGGAATTCCTCAACCTTATAAAGAGTATCCATGAACATCCACTTATGATAAAAACTCTCAATAAGTGGATACAGAGGGAATATACCTCAACATTCTAAAGGCCAAGTATGAGAAGCCCATAGCTAACATCATACTCAGTGATGAAAAGCTAAAAGCTTTTCATTTGAGATCAGGAACAAGAAAAGGATGTCCACTCTCATCACTTTTATTCAGCGTAGTACTGGGAACACTAACCAGAGCAGTTAGGCAAGAAAAAGAAATAAGAGGCATCCAAATTGGAAAGGAAGAAATAAAAATGTCACTATTTGCAGATACTGTGTTTCACCCAAAATAAGACCTAGCCAGACAATCAGCTCTAATGCATCTGTTGGAGCAAAAATTAATACAAGACCCAGCCTTATATTATACTACGTTATATAAGTCCCGGTCTTATAGTAAAATAAGACCTGGTATTACATTATATTATATTATATTACATTACATTACATTACATTACACTACATTACATTACATTATATTATAAGACCCACTCTTATAGGTAAATTAAGACCGGGTCTTATATTAATTTTTGCTCCAAAAGACTCATTAGAGTTGATTGTCCGGCTAGGTCTTATATTTTGGGGAAACATGATAACTTGATATTATATCTAGAAAACCTAGGTCTTATATTTTGGGGAAACATGGTAACTTGATATTATATCTAGAAAACCCTAAAGACCCCACCACTAAACTGTTAGAATTAGTCAACAAATTCAGTCAAGTTGCAGGATACAAAATTAATATACAAAAAAATCTGTTGTATTTCTATGCACTAATAATAAACTACAAGAGAAATTAAGAAAAGCAATACGATTTAAAATTGCATCAAAAATAATAAAATAATTAGAAATAAATTTAACACTGAAATAATTAGAAATAATTAGAAATAAATTTAACCAAGGAGGTGAAAGCCCTATACACTGAAAGCTAAAAGATACTGACAAAAGAAATTGAAGAAGACACAAATAAATGTATATTCCGTGCTCATGGACTGGAAGAACTAATATTGTTAAAATATTCATACTACCCAAAGCAATACACAGATTGAATACAATACCTATGAAAATTCCAATGGCATTTTTCAAACAATCCTAAAATTTGTATGGCATCACAAAAGACCTAGAATAGCCAAAGAAAGCAAACTTGAGAAAAAAGAACAAAGTTGAGGCATTAGGCTATATGATTGCAAACTATATAACAAAGCTATAATAATCAAAACAGTATATAGTATTGGCATAAAAACAGACAAATAATGAAACAAAATACAGAGCCCATAAATAAACCCATTCATATTTGGTCAGTTAATTTACCACAGAGAAAAGAATATCCAATGTGGAAAGGATAGTCTCTTCAAAGAATTGTGCTGGAAAAACTGGAGAGGCATATGCAAAGAATGAAATTGGACTCTTATATTACATCATGCACAAATATCAACTCAAAATGGATTAAAGACTTGAATGCAAGACTTGAAACTATAAAACTCTCAGGAGAAAACAGGCAGTAATCTCCTTGACATCAGTCTTGGCTATGATTTTTTGGATTGGACACCAAAAGCAAAGGCAACAAAAGCAAAAGTAAACAAGTGGGACTACATCAAACTAAAAAAGGAAAAGAAACCCATCAACAAAAAGAAAAGGCAACCCCAAGGAATGGGAGAAAAATATTTGTAAGTCATATGTCTGATAAGGGGTTAATAAATAAGGAACTCATACAATTCAATAGCAAAAAGAAATCCAATCTTATTTAAAAAATGGGTAGAAGATCTGAATAGATATTTTTCCAAAAAGGACATACAGATGGCCAACAGACACATAAAAGATGCTGAATGTCACTAATCATCAGTGAGTGATACACAAATCAAAACCACAATGAGATACTACCTCATACATGCTAGAATGACTATTATCAAAAAGTTGAGATAGCAAGTGTTGGTAAGAATGTGGAGACAAGGGAATCCTTTCCTTATGTACTTTTGGTGGGATAGTAAATTGGTGCAGCCACTGTGGAAAAAGTTGGTGATTCCTCAACAAAAAAAAAGTCAAAAATAGAACTACCATATGATACAGCAATTCCACTTCTGGGTAATTATATATCTGAAGAAAATGAAAACTGTAACTCGAAAAGATATCTGCACTTTCATGTTCATTGCAGTATTATTCACAATAGCCACAATATGAAAACAACCTAAATACCCATCAATGGATGAATAAAATGTCACACCCACCCACACACACCCACACACACACGAATATTATTCAGCTATAAAAAAGAAGGAAATCTTGCCATTTGCAACAACATAGATAGAACTCAAGGGCATTATGCTAAGTGAATAAGTCAGAGAAAGATCTGCATGTGTGATCTCACTTATAATTGGAATCTAAAAATAAAAACAAACACACACACAAAAACGGAGCTTACAGATACAGAGAACAGACTGGTGATTGCTAGAGACAGGGTGATGAAAGCTGGGCAAAATGGGTGAAGGATGTCAAAAAGTACAAACTTCCAATTCTAAAATAAATAAGTTCTGGGGATGTAACATACAACAGGGTGGCTATAGTTAATAATTCTATATTGCATGTTTGAAACTTGCTAAGAAAGTAGATCTTAAAAGTTCTCTACACAAGGAAAAAATTTGTAACCATATGTATGGTGACACATATTAACTAGACTTACTGTGGTGATCATTTCACAACACATACAAATATAGGATCATTATGTTTTACACCTGAAACTAATATAATGCTATATGACAATTATACCTCAATAAAACAAACAAAATAAATCTCTCATATTGGCATACTTAGAAAACTTTGCAGTAGAATATTCTACCATGCTAACAAATATCTCAGGTAAAGACTTTTGTGAATATTGAACCCAATAAAAAATGTTTAAATGAAAAACAGAGCATCTATGAAAAACTTAGAGCTAACATTATATTTAATGGTGAAAGACAGATGGCTATCTTGCTACCATCAAGGAAAGGATGTCTTTTCTCACCGCTTCTATTCAATATTTTATCGGAGTTTCTAGCTATTGGTATAAGGCAAAAAAAAAAAAAAAAAAAAGATAAAAGGCATACAAGTTGGAAAGGAAGAATAAAAGTATTTAGAGATGACATAATTGCACATTTAGAAATCCTTAAGAGTTTACATGAAATCTACTCAAACTGATAAGTGAACTTAGCAAGGCTATACATAGAAGGAGTAATGGCCCCCAAAGATATCCATCCTGTAATATCTGGAACCTGTGAATGCTACCTTATATGGAAAAAGAGATTTGCAGATGTGATTAAGTTAAGGATTTTGGAATGGAGAGATTATTCTGGATTATCTGGGTGGGTCATAAATGTAATCACAAGTGTCTTTAGAAGAGGAAGGCACAGAGAGATTTGACCACAGGACAAGGTGATGCGATGATGAAAGCAGGCTTTGAAGATGAAGGAAAGGACCTTCATCCAAGTAAGCAGGTGGCCACTAAAAGCTGAAAAAGGTAAAGATTTTCCTTCAGAGACTCCAGAAGGAACCAGACTTGCCTACATCTTGACTGCAGCAGTGAAACTAATTTCTGACTCATCTTCCAGAACTGTAAGAGAATAGATTTGTGTTGTTTTCAGCCACTAAATTTATGGCAATTTGTTAAGCAGCAATAGGAAATTGACACAAAGATCAATATAAAAATAAATTTTACTTCTTTATACTAGTAGCAGAAATTCCAAAAATGAAAGATAATTTCATTCATAATAATATCAAAAAAAGACTCAGGAATAAATTTAACAAATTATGCATAGATCCTCACAGAAAATTGTAAAATATCATTGAGAGAAATTAAATAGAACCTAAAAAACTGGAGATATATACTGTAATCGTGGATCAGAAAACTGATTAAGATGGCAATTCTCCCCAAATTGATGCAAAGATCCCACGCAATTCTGATCAAAATTCTAGTGTGCTTTTTTTTGAGAAACTGACAAGAACATCTAAAATACCAAGATAATTTTTTAAAACAGGAGCAAATTTAGATGACTTCTATTACTTGACTTCAAGACTTAATATAAAATCATGTAATCAAGTAGTATGGTATTAGCATAAGAATAGAAATATAGATCAATGGAAAAGAATAGAGAATCTAGAAAGAGACCCACATTTATATGATCAATCGATTTTTCAACAAAGCAGTCAAGTAATTCAATAGTGAAAAAAAATTTTTTTCAATAAATAGTGCTAGAATAATTGGCTATCCGCATGGAAAAAATGAAACTTGATTCTTACCTCATACTATACACCAAAATTAACTCAAAATGGATCATAGGTCTAAATGTGAGAATTTTAAAACTATAAAACCTCTATTTAAAAAACAAAAACAAATAAAAAACAAAACAAAACACCTCTATAAGAAAACCTAGGGAAAAAAATTTTGTGACCTTTGGTTAGGTAAAAATTTCTTAGATGTGACACCATAAGCATTTTTTTTTCTTTTATGACGTGTGCTTATTGTGTCATAGAAGAAAAAAATTAGTAAATCAAACTTCTTCAAACTTAAGAACTTTGGTCTCTGAGACACACCATCATGGAAATGAAAAGACAAGCTACAGACTGGGAGAAAATGTTTGCAAAACATATCTAACAAAAGATTTGTTTCCAAAATATATGAAGATCTCTTAGAATTCACAGTAAGAAGACAACTTAATTTTAAATTGGACAGAATATTTGTTTACTATCTTACACAAAATATCTAGGTATACATATATACATACCTATTTTTATTCTTTTATGAATAAACAGTTCATAAAAGAGGATATGTAATTCGAACAAAAAAGATGTAAGAATGGCCAACAAGGCACAAAGAAGCTTAACATCGTTGATCATGAAGGAAATGGAAATTGAACCAACACTGAGAACCAACACACCCATTAGAATAGCTGTTTAAAATATTGACAATATACCAAGTGTCAGTGAGGATATGGAGCAAATGAAACCCTCATACGCTATTGATGGGAAAGCAAAGTGGGCAGCTACTTTGAACTGTTTGACGACATCTTATAACATTAATCATATACTTATTATATGGCCCAATAATTCTACTTCTAGGTATCTACCCGAGAAATAAAAACATTTGTCCACAGAAATATTCATAGGATTACTTATAGCAGCATTATTCACAACAGCCAAAAATAGAAACAACTCAAATGTCCATCACCTGATGAAGAGATAAAAAAAAATTTGGTGTATCTGTACAGTGGACTCCTATTCAGAAATAAAAGGGATGAACCATTCATACAAGCAAGAAACAAAATGAACGAACTACAAACATCATGCTAGGTGAAAGACGCTAAACACAAAAGACTACATAGTGTGTGATTCCAATTACATGATATTCTGGAAAAGGTAAAACTACTGTAATAGAAAGCAGACAAATAATTGCTGGGACCAAGGGTGAGGTTAAGGATTGATTGCAAAAAGGACCCATGATACTTTCAGGGGTGATGGAAATGTTCTAGATTATGGTGGCAGTTGCCCAACTAAAGACATTTATCAGGCTCATTAAACTATATATTTGTATATAAATTATACCTCAATAAACCTGTTAAAGAATCCTACACAATTCTGTGAGGTGGACATGACTCCACGTGCACACTGGGTAATTTACCTAAGGTTAAACAACAGCTAGTCATTATATAAATATAAGTCCATATCGGTAACCAGTGCTCCATAGTGCTTGTTGGGGTGTGGGAGACTGGGTGTACCGAGATCCTGATGAGAGCCCCCAGGATCAGCTATCACCACCAGAGTTGGAGCCACTAGGGACTGCTGCCCTCTGCTGGAATGGTCTGAAACCAGGAAGTGAGGCGAGAGTCCTGGGCTAGAGACAGTGTTTAGAGATTTCAGCAGCTCTCAGAGGCAGTGTGTTCTCCTGGGGAAAACAAAGCACATGAGGAGTGTTAAAATTCTGGCTTTGCCACTTAACAATCTCAAGATCGTAAGCAAGCCCCTCATCTTCCTTCAGCTTCAGTTCCTTAATCTCTGAAAATGACTTCAAGCCATATCATCGCACTTATTGAATTGAGTGAATGAGATTAATGACAAAGGACCTTAGCAGAGCCTCAGTAAAAGTGAATTCCCTTCCCTTTTCCCTCAAGAGGGAAAAAGCATTCAATTCCACTGTTTAATAACCAGAAGGAGGATTCAGATTACTTTTAAAAAATGTTCTTTTTTAAAAAAAAATTTTAAATTTATTTAATTTATTTATTTATTTATTTATTTTTTAATTTATTGGGGTGACAATTGTTAGTGAAATTACATAGATTTCAGGTGTACAATTCTGTAATACATCATCTATAAATCCCACTGTGTGTTCACCACCCATAGTCAGTTCTCCTTCCATCACCATATATTTGATCCCCCTTACCCTCATCTCCCTCCCCCCACACCCCTTACCCTCTGGTAACCACTAAACTATTGCCTGTGTCTATGAGTTTTTGTTTCTCATTTGTTTGTCTTGTTCTTTTGTTGTTTTTGATTTATATACCACATATCAGTGAAATCATAGGTTCTTCACTGAGGGAAAATAAATGGAAATTTTTCATCAGGAATCCTCCAGGGCATTAGAGGTAGCTGGCCCTTAAATTCCACCCAGGATCATGCAGTCATTAAAAAAAAAATACATGAAACTCATTTTACTGTATAATTATTTCCGTCCCTTGCTTCCTTTCTATGAAGTCTGACTTATAAAGCTATTAACACTTCACATAAGTTTCAATAAAAAAAAAATCAAAAGAAATTACGGATTATGTGTGTGTAACTTACATGTACACAAAAGAACTCACATTATTTGAATCATGCCTTTTTGGCAGAAAGTAAAAGAATATTTGGAACTGTATACTACTAAAGTGAAATCGTAAATGACCGTTTCAGCAATATCAAGTGTTTGTCCTAGTAAATCCAGCAAAATGACAGACTGGTAGAAGTCACTCACTATATGAAAAATCTTATAAATTCTCAAGTTTTGAGATTAAACTCAAAGAACCCAATCTATTATATTATTTAATATTACTGGACTAGATAGTAATGAATGCCTTCCCTCTTCATTATGTGTGTCCAATGGGGGTTCTCGTGCCTGACTTTGCATGAAGACAATCTATAGTGTTGTTAAAATGCAGATAACCAAGGTCCCCACACCAGAAATTATGATTTCATAGGATAGAGGTTGGGCTAAGTAATGTTTTTAAAATAAATAACCACTGGTGATTCTCGTGTAGGTTGTTCTGGACAATACTTGACTCATATCTTACCTACTTCTTAAGGTCTTTTTCCCACAGGAAACTTTTCCATGATAATTCTAGTTCAGGATTCCCTGGTGTGCTCTTTGGGATATTAGCTAGTTAGTTATACAATAGGATTTATGATCAAATAAGTTCGGGTACACACTGAGAGATACTCATTAAGTTTATAATAATCTAATTTTAGACTTGCTGTTAAAATCAATGAGCACACATCAATGTTTTCTTATTCTGTGCCAATGCTGAATAATTATTTTCTTGTTTTACTCCCTCTTTCACGTGTGGGTCTCCTCTCTCCAACTGGATTTGCAAGCTTCTTGAGAGAGGCGTATATTTTTTAAGTTCATTGTGTCACACAGACCCTCCATGATAACTGACACTGCCTAAGAGTAGATACTGATAGGAAGGGTGAAGACAGTAACACACAGGCTGTTCTAGTTAACTGATTATCACAATGGAATTCATTGGGAAAGGCAAGACCGGTGCCCAGAAGTTCTATTGCTACAAGTCCTCTTCCTTTCTGGTTCCCGAATATGGCTCCACATAAAGTCCCAGAGGAAACCAAACACTTGAAAGACCAGAAGCTTAGGGCATGCAGTTCCACGTAAGATAAGCGATGCAAGCTGCTACCTCATCGACAATAAAAAGGGAAAAGGCTGGAAGAATGGCATGGTATCATATGCCACGTTGCCAGAATAACTTTTGCTAAATGCTGTATCATTATGGCTTCTGGGCACTTGTCACCACACACACGTAACAAGAAAGGGGCTAAGTAGAAAAAACACACTAATTAATTAATTAGTTAAGTAACTAACAATTTCAAGTCCAAATGGGCGTGGGCCTAAAATGAGTGATACTTATATTCACAACTGATGGATGAGCTTCAGAGATGAGAGAATTTCTAAAACTGTGTGTATTTCCATTTTGGAGGAGCAGGTATATCATATCCATTAGACTCACACAGGATCCAAAACTCAAGAGGAGTTTATCATGCTCCAGTTTAAAAATTATATTTTGGCTCATACAATTAAGAGGGCTACAAAAGCAGGGTTTTTCTTATGTATTTTTCCAAATGACATTTTTTGTTTTCAGTTTGTTTGAAACACTCTAAATAGTAGCTTTAATAGAGAGGCACTATATAGAGAGACCTGAAACTGTGGTGTCTTTGCTGGTCTCTGGAGACAGATGTTTGTATATTTACTTGAAGTGTCTCACTGAACAATCACGGTTGAATAGCACACATTCTTTCAGTTTTATAAATACCAGGGAGTTTATAAAGTCTGAAAGGAACACTATTTCTGGTAACCCCAAACTGCATTTGCTAAGCGAATATAAGCCATTGTTCTGAACCAATATAGCCATTTTCTCCAGCAATCATTGGGTTGCATTTCCCCAAAGGAAGTCTTCTGAAGTTTGGGGGTCGTGCAAGAGACTTAAGTGAATGGATGCTGTAATTCTTTTGGTCTTTTTTTCAGGGGAAAAAAAAGAATCATTAGAACCATGATTCCAAGGTTTAAAACAATGTATTATAATCAACACATGTATGGGTAAAGTTGGAGCAATTTTGTCCTAAGGATGATTGTTATAGCATGGGTCATCTGTCTTCAACTTTTCTTCCAGTGACATAGGTTGGATTTTGCAGTAAATATATGTTTACATTATAAAACATTCATAACTAAACATATTGACAAAAGACAATGTAAAATAATTGTACTTCCAGGGAGTTGCATTCTATATATTATTATCTGGAAAGAAAACTATCCCAGAGTTAGCAGGTGAATTTTAGTGACTCCAATAATAACATGCTAGCATACAAAGATAAAATTCTGACCATTCCCCTTCCCTCTAAACCCCAGATTTGGTATGACTTATTTCCATATCCTCCAACTAACCTTCTTTAGCCAGGAACACATAAAGACAAGCCAATGGCTGGCTATATATGCTATAACAACAGAATACTGTAAACTTCTTAATAAATACTGATGGAAACAATTCTTCACTGAGGCACAAAGCATGTCTCAGGGTATTCTCAGAGGAAACATGGAGTATTGGAGAGAGCATGGACTTTGAAGTTAGACATTCATTTATTCCTTACTTATATATTTATTATGGGCCCATTTCATGCAGTTCCGGCTACCTGGAACTCTAGCTTCCATTCTAGGTGTGCTGTTGAGCTCTGACGCATCAAGTATTGACTTTGTTGAGCCTCAATTACCTCACGTGAAGAAGGAAAGAATATCACTCATTCCTTCAAGTGTTGTGAAGAGCACGTACAGAAAAAGGATCTGGTTCAATATCTAACAAACAGGTAATATTTCAATCTGAATTGTTATCGGACAGCGACTTCCTAGTTTTGAAAGGATAGACACACCGTGCTATGAAACTGTGTGGCAGATCAGAGAACACATTTCAAATTCTTTAAAGAACAAAGAAGGCAACAGCCCTACGTGATGGGTTCATGAAAGCATTCTGTAGTCCAGTGATGATTTTGTTTTGAAAAACTGTACCTAACCTCAGATGCCCCTCATAGTACAAGAGATGCAAAAGCACCCATGGGTTTAAACAGCCTGAAACCAGAACTCAGGAATGTGTGAAACTGTGGCTAGAACCAAACACAAGGGTGGCAAGCTAGAGAAGCCTCATTTATGAAGCTTTTCCTGAGAAGAACTGTAACTCCCTGTTAAGAGTGGAATGTTTTCACTTCTGCACCAGAATTACTGCAGACACTGAACTATAACTGAAGAAGCTCCTCATCTTTTTTGGCACTTAAAATACCCTTTTTCCCCTTGTTCATGAACACCAGGTTTGGAAAGATCATGTCTGCAGTGCTTGGGAGAGTGCAGGCTCACAGAAAACACTGCATGACTGTTTGCTATTTTTACCATAACTGCTGCCATACTGAGATTATTTAAATAATTTCTCCATTGTTTAATAAAAGTTATATAAAACAAATATTTCTCATCACAAGTTCACAACAAGCATTACCACAGCAATTTAATACAATTTTAGCCCAAATCAAAGAAATTTAAGGTCCTCCTGATCTTGTGTAGCTTTTTTTTTTAATTAAAGTTTATTGGTGTGACAATTGTTAGTAAAGTTACATAGATTTCAGGTGTACAATTCTGTAATACATCATCTATATGTCACATTGTGTGTTCACCACCCCGAGTCAGTTCTCCTTCCATCACCGTATATTTGATCCCCTTTACCCTCATCTACCACCCCCTGCCGTTACCCTCTGGTAACCACTAAACTATTGTCTGTGTCTATGAGTTTTTGTTTCTTTGTTTGTTTGTCCTGCTCCTTTGTTGTTTTCAGTTTTATATCCCATATATCAGTGAAATGATATGGTTCTCTACTTTTTCTGTCTGACTTATTTGCTTAGCATTATAATCTCAAGACTCATCCATGTTATCACTTTATCATGGTAAATAAATGAAGGCCCTTTGGAAATCCTGGAGCAGTTACAGAACATTCAGAAACCTTGCATGACCTTAACGGATCCAGGGAATCCAAGTTCAGAACCATTGGGTTTATTTTCAAGGTTCCTTTCCTTTCTGAAAAACATTTTAACTCGTGGTTCCTGTGAGACCATTTAAAGAATTGTAGTCACTGAAACATTACCGTTGTTTTCATGATTAAAAAAACAAAAACAAACAAACAAACAAAAAAAACAAACCCAGATGAATGAATGCTCCCTACTGTGGTTACTTTTTGGGGCCTGGTCCACAGAGAGCCCCATTCTCTGCACTGGCTCTACAGGGCTGGCTCCAGGTATTTGGTTTCAATTACCTGACACTGTATCCCCACCCTTAGCTGGTTGGAAAATGTTCGGATAGACACGGAATTCTTTCTGCTCAGAATTTAGGACTTCAACTGTGACACAAAGAGACTGGAAACAGAGGTCAGATGAGCACAGAGCTCTTGAAAGCTCCATCCACAGTCATGTCTTGAAGTCCCTAGGGCCCTGCCTAAGTCCTTACAACAAATTTCCCATTTTGGTCTAAAGTAGCTCAAATTGGTTTCTGTTACTTGCAAACAATAAACCATTATCAGATACACAATTGAAATGCTAATTTGTTAGAAAACGCAGACTATCTATGATAAATAATACAGAAAATATCAGATTCATTAGGGTTTCTATGGCAAATTGGAAACAAACTTACTACACGTAATAGCATTCATTTTCAGAGCCCAAGGATCTGGGAGCAGGGGCTCAGTTTGGGCTGGTGATCACACTCAGATTAATCCAATTTGTGGAATTGGTCATCATCTCTTCTCCTAAGTACTGGTATACCCCAGAGAGATTGTGGGATTGGTTTCAGACCACCACAACAAAGCGAGCATCACAATCAAGTTTTACTGGTGGAGGATCTTGTCTTTAATTTGTATTAAAAAAAAAAAAGCAACATCTGTGAAGTGCAAGAAAGCGAAGCACGATACAGTGAAGTATGCTTATATCTATCTGCATAAGCTCATTGACACCAGCCTGAAAAGGCTCCAAGTTTGGGGTGGGGTGGGGTCCAAACCCTGTCCCCAGCCGCAGTGTATGTCCGTATGTATATGTACACATACACACAGACACACACATACTTGTCTGAAAAATAGGGAGGCTTGTTACATAAGCCATTTCTCAGAGAAGGGTGTCAGTGCCCATGGAGAGAATTCAGAAGAAAGGGAGTGGGTGTCTGCAGGGGAGCCAGTCAACAGTGAGTTCCAAACATCTGGTGGGAAGTGGTGTGTCACACGGGGTGGCCTGCGGGGTCTCAGCTCCTGCTCCCCATATAAGAATGCAGGATGTGGCTAGGCCAAAAAGGAACACCCATGGAGCCATAGGTAGGAAAGTCGTACCACTATAGTCTCACTGGAGGCTGGAGCCACACGACGTGCGACCTGCTGTCCACTTTTCTGCCTGCCAATCGACCGACTGACCAATCAACGCAGCCGCGGCAGTTATATCAATGGCTAATTGGCTAACTGGTAACAGCTGATGGTCAATTAGCTACAGCTGATGGCCATCTACTACCCAAGCCAGCACCTTTCTATGTGAGGCTGAGAGCCTGCAGACTGCTCTCTGGGACTCTGTCCCCACATGGTGATGGAGGGAAAGCCAGTCTAGTGGTACCCCAATCAACTCCCTCATAGCATGGTTATCCCAAGGAGAAACAGCACGATAGACAGATGCAGAAAGTTACGTGATACTTTGCAGTCCAACGTGACTTGGAGACAGCCAGGATTGCAGTTTCCAGGCTCTAGGCCTCATGTGGAAACGTGCTCACTCGGGTAGTAAACTGTGATTGGATGGCCATCAGCTGTGGCTAGTTGGCCGTCAGCTGTAACCCGTGAGCCATTGGCCACTAATATAACTGCAGGGGCTACGCTGGCAGAGAATGGGGGCTAGCAAGAAGATGGTGGCTGAGCTGGCAAGCGGCGGAGTGTGGATTGCGGATTGCAGAGAGGTGGATGCCGCCAGTGAGAATATAGTGGTATGACTCCCCTACCTATGGCTCCGTGTGTGTTCCTTTTTGGCCTCACCGTGTCCTGCATTCTTATGTGGGGAGCGGGACCAGAGACCCTGCATGACACCCTGGATGACAGTGAGCTCCATTGGGAATAATCCCAGCTCCACATAAGAGGAAGATCTGTCTCTCTTTTCCTCTCAGTCCCTTTGGCCTGGAGAGTGTGCAGCAACCACACTGACATGCACACTTGCACTAGCACCTGGAGTTGCTGGGATGTGAGCAAATGCCAGCTCACTCTGCATGGATGTGTCTCAGCCACAGGGAACGGCGCCATTCCAGGGCTGAGGCAGCAGGGACTCAGCCCTTGGCACCAGTTGGGTAGAAACAGTGCAGCTGGACAATTGAATCCACAACCTTATGTCCTGGAGGACCTGGCAACATCAGGAGAGCTACCAGTCTAATTTATGGACACATATTTACACCCTCAGAGGACTGCCAGCTCTGCTGGGCAGTAATGGGGAGAATTTTGTCAGGAACTGAGCTCAGCAAAGCATGTGAATCAACACGGCTTCCCATGCAATCACAAAGCGGAGACACACAGAACATATTTTAAGCGCCTATGAATTTGCCAGAGTAGAACATGATCTTGCACACAAGCAGCAAGAAAAAAACTCACTGAGATCTGTTTTGGGAAGCTTAAGTTGGAGCAGGAATCCTCATGAGGACTAGGAAACATTCCTTTTAGAAAACTAGAGAGAGGGCCACACTTGTGGTCATTGAAACAGAGATGTTAGGATACTCAGAAAGCCTTCTCCCCAAAAAGTAAACTCATTTTGCAGACGAGCTCCTTCTCTGGGGACCACTCGTCTTTCAATAGCCACATTGACCGTTTTATAGATAAAAGATAGTCACCTGGAGTTTGTTCTGGTAAATGAATTAAGCCTGAATAAGACAACCTGGTCAAGTAGCTTGTCTGTAGTTGAATCTTGGCCATGTTTCCTCATTTCAGGTTTTTATGGGTGACCCAAAAAGTCTTTTACTCCACGTAATCAGCTCTTGGCTCTGCTTTTCCAAAAAGGAGGGAACAAATTCTTTCCCTGCTCTAGCAATAAGGCTTGGTGGAACCTGGCACACACATATTCTGTGTAACAAGAAGTAGACAGTAAGTGCCCTGGGCAGTTTATAGGCAGCCTGGGAATTTTTCATCCATTGTTTCTAAGTCACAGATTTATAATTGCATTTTCCATCACAGGCATTTGACACAATGAGCATTTCTGAAGTGCGTTCCAGTCTGCAAATGGCTTCACTCAGTTTTTCTTTAATTCTAAGAAAAGACTGATTTTATAGTATACTGGCTAGTGGAAGGCTCCTTTAGTTTTCTATATTAGATTAACTTCTGCATATGTTTCCAATTTATAGCTGCATTCATTCACTATTTATTTCAGCTTCTCTCTCTTAGCACAAGGACTAAGCTGAAATTCAGATGATTATTAAACACTAGCACAAATGAATGTTAATCCTGCTGGTTTTACACGAGCTCCAAATTCAAATAATCGTGATCTCAAAAGTATTTTTAAAATCTAAAGGCTAGAATTGTTGTATAGGAATAGGGTTCTTTAGAAGGCTGTCAATTAAATATTCAAAACATCCCTAAGTTTGAATTTGACCGTAAATACATCTGCTTATTATACACAAATAAGACGCATTGTGGCAGGTGCTGGAGTACACAGATTACCCATGATCTCTTTACTCACCTCCACTCTGAAGATGTATAGGATTATCCCCTGGGTGGAGAATTAGGGATATACAAAAACAGAAGGGAAAATGATGAAAAGGAGAATTCACTCTGAATGATGAGTCCTATTGTAGGTGTTGGAATAGAAGGAAAATCCTGATAGTGAGGATAGAAGGTGGATTCGGGTGGTGACAACTCCCGCAAAGATCTTAGGATATCTCTGAGTATTCTAATACTAAATCTTAATCTAAAATACACCATCAATCCCTGTTAACATTTAAAGCTTATAATTAAGTTCCTTCCTAAACTCTTTGTTTTATTGGCAAAAGTAGCAGCTCCTAGTCTGGGCTTCCTGGAAATACTTTGTAGAAACAGAGGAGTCATAATATTCAATTAGAGACACAATTTGTTGAATATTTAATATACATTCAGGACTGTCGGGAGCCTGTTACGATTCTCAAAGAGTTTATAGTATCACTCAGAAATTTAAAAATACATACATTTTTCAAATCCGAACTAAACCAAGCAACTAAAAAAAGTGAGGAGCTATTGGAGGTTTGCAGAGAAGGGCAACTTCTCTGGATCAGAACTTCTCTAAGTTACCAAAAAAGATACTCCTGTTGGGCACCTAAAAAGAGATGGTGATTTCACCCCTCAGAGGGCCAAGCTGTGGTTTTTTTTCTCGATTTCACAAAAGTGTGGCCTTGAAGAAGTTGACTGAACACTTCTTGGTCTTGCTAACCTACAAGACTGACCTGTGGGGCTTGTCAGAAACGCACAACCTCGGGGCCCAGCCCAGCCCCACTAAACCTAAATCTGCATGTTCAGAAAATCTGCAGGTGATGTGTGTGCATATCAAGTTTATGAAGCTTGGCTGTACATGTTTTCTATGATTCATCTATCTAGATGACTTCCCCCTTTCTTTTAAGAAGAATCTACTCTGCTGCCTTGTCAATGAAAATTAGGCCCTCTCTGCAATGTTTAAAGTGAATAAAGGGAAGATGTGATTGGCAGCTTTTAATAGGTTTTCCACTTCTGTTCTCCAGAGTGTTCCGCCCACATGTCCATACCAGCTGTGTTTACCTCTGTGATTAGACAGTATAATAAATGCACCTAGTGTTAAACCAAGTTGATTTAATTAAATGCCTGATTACACATACATGTTAAAACAGCTGGTTATTTCACCACAACAATGGAAAATGTTCTACCGTGTTTCCCGGAAAATAAGTCCTAATCAGAAAATAAGCCCTAGCATGATTTTTCTGTATGACATCCCCTGAACATAAGCCCTCATGCATCTTTTGGAGCAAAAATTAATATAAGACCTGGTCTTATTTCTAGGGAAACACAGTGTCACAAAACTTTAAATGCCTTTATTGGTATGACCAAATAGACAAAATAGTGACTGTAATTTCTTAATACATTTATAGAAAAGTTATGGATTTCCAAATTTGTCCTTTAACACAAGGATATCTCCTTTACAGAAAAACAATATTGTTGTCTAATTCAAAATGTGTAGTTTGGTTGTCTGACGTATGGACTCTTCGGCCTTTTCTGAGGCATTTGTAAAGAAACTAGATGTCACAGAAGAGAGAAACGGAAAAAATTACTTGTCCCTAGTAAACTGGATGCATCTGGAGCCAGTGACACTGGGCCTTGGCAGCAGATTGAAGGAAAAGTGGAAAAACTGACGGTGACTTTTGAGGGCATGACCTTTATTTTATTCATAACTATACTCTCAACCAGCTCTTTACAGTACCTGGAAAATAGCAACTGCTCCAAGAATATACGTTGAAAAAGTGAACGGATGATAGTCAGCAGAATAGCGAAAAAAGGAAAAAACACAAAACCTTCCAGCGATGGTAGGGTTTTAGACACAAAAGAGAAGTGAATTTATTCCCATGAATCAGGGCACTGCAGCCTTTGTTGAAGGGAGAAAACACCAAAACCAAAAAGATTTCAGGGCACAGGTCAAAAAAGAAACATTCTCTATTCTTTCCAATTGTCCTTGTCCCCTTCCTTCTGGAAACTTCTTTCTTTGGTCTTTGAAGGAGGAAACTAGGGAAAATAGCCTGCAACAGAGGAAACAGCAGGGATTTTGAAGCCAAGCAAATCCGAGTTTGAATGTAATTGCCTGAAGTGTGTTTTCCATCCAAACTGCACACATGAGTGAAGGAAGAGCAGCTGCACAGGGGATGAGAGAGGGGGAGTGCTGGAAATAAGCGCCAGGAAATAAAGAATAACGAAGATGCCCAAATGGGGCATCGTTTGCTTCCTTTCACATTGCTGGAAGTGCCTTTTTTCCTCTTTCATCCTCATTGTTTTATTCCTAAACACAAACATATCAATCATATGCTCTAAGTGTAAAATGCTTCAAAACAGTGAAAATTCCCCACCACCCCACTCCCAAGCGATAACTATTATTAATCATATGATGTATGTTCTTCTAAGAATATTCTTGCTGCTTTTATAATTTCAATTTTTAATTATGTAGTATTTGGTATAAACAAAACATTAATGGTTAATCATTGTGGTGGGTTGAATAATGCCCTACCGCCAAAGATATCTTGGAATCTGTGACTGTTACATGGCAAAAAAGGATGTTACAGGTGTGATTAAGAATCTTGAAATTCTTAATACAAGATTACCCTGGATTATCCATGTGTGCCTGAAATGTAATCCCAAGTGTCCTTAGAAGCCAGGCAGGAGATTTGATACACCTGGAAGAAAAGGCACTGCAACCACAAAGGAAGAGTTTGGGGTGAGGTGGCCACAAATCAGTAGTCACCAGAATCTGGAAGAAGGGTGGGGTTGTACCCTGGAGCCTCCAGAGGGAATGCAGCCCTGATGACACCTTGGTTTCAACCTCATTGACACACTACTATCAGCAGAAGCAGCCTTTGGGACAAAATCTGTAACACTAAAAGACACAGAGACGGCCGTGTATGTGTGTGCAACATTCATTATGTTCTTCTGCCTTCCAGAAGAATTACATTTGCACTTTCCCAAGACAGCCTACTTTGGTTCCATCCCTGAGTCCACCATGTTATAGAATATTTAACCTATTATTGAAACTACCCAATTCCTCATAGCAAAATATATTAAGTCCTAATCAATCCTGGTTGGCATAATTAAGAAAATAATGTGTCTATTTGAAACTCATACAAAGGTTTTAAAAATTGTGTGGTTTTTCTGTTTTGTTTTTTAAAGCTAGTTTTGCCTAGAGAAAACACAGCCAGGTGAAATCATAATTTGTTCTTCTGGATAAGGGTCAGGAGCACAGAATTTGCAAAATCTTAGGGAAACCATTCAGGTCTGAGAAGCACCTTGGGTTATGTGCTGGCTGTGGTGCGAGGTACATATGCATGTCAGAAAATCCCCCTAAAGGAATTTTATCAAGCTGGGAAGTCCTTGTCCCCTTTATTTCCTCTGGCAAGAGTCTCTCCTCCACATCTTTATCTGAGCTGATACCTTTCCCCAGGTACATACAGGTTTCCCAGTTTTAGGAGATGTGGATTATTTGAATATAGACAAGTAAGAGTTAAATTCAATTCACAGTTCTTGTTTGAACCTTAGATGGGGGTGGGGCGGCAGTAAAAAAATAATTGAGCCCAGCTACCAATATTTTCTTTGGCTCTTTTTTTGTGTCTTATTTTGGGCAAGTTGAATTGAGAATCATGATTAAGACAATGGACCAGGTTCTAAACCTAATCAAAATAAATCTTTCTTTTTCTTTTTTTTTTTTAAATTTACTATTTTTGAAACATTAGGAGGGGCATATAAAGTAGTTGAAGATATAGGCTTTCCACTCAAGATGCCTAGAGTTGATAAAAACAAAACAAAATAAACAACAAAACTGTTCGAGGAGAGAGATATCTCTGGGGGTTTGTTCAGTCATGACAGAGCTGGAATTTAAAACTAGAGCCTGAAGAGTAGGGACATTTCAGATAGGATAGTAAAGGACATCATCAGGGTGATAGGAATGGAGTGCGGCCCGGCTGTGGTCACATCTGGGGAAATGGGCCGACCCCTCTGATCAGAACAGAGGTTTGTTTTGAAGTGAAAAAGGAGCTAAAATGGGAAAAGGGAAGGGCTGTAGAGGGCCAAGTTGTAGAGGGCCTTGGACGCCAGACAAATGAGTTTGGACATGATTCTCGAGATGTCACAGCCCACTGAAGTGCTCTGGATCATTGGAGCGATGTGTCAGAAGGCACTTTAGGGAGATTGATTTGGTACTGAGAATGGATTGGAAGGGCGAAAGTGGAAGCAGAGAGGCAAGTTAGGAGCTTATTATGGCCACACAGGCGTAAAATAATGAATATGGCATGAGAGAAATGAAACCGGGGGAGGAGGCTGTGAAAAATAAGAGTGAAAAGACTTGGTGAGTGACAGAACCAGGGGAGAAAGAAAAATGATAGAAGTTTTGACCCTGGGTGGTTGGGTTTCTCTAAATTGAATGAGAATAGGGAAAAGAGGCAGGGAGATTGTGTGTAAAATAAAAAGGATGAACTAAGAAATTGGCATCCATATGTACATGTCCAGGAGCCAACTAGACAAATGCAACTGAATTATGGGTAAGAAGCCAAGGCTGGAAATAAAGGCATGTGATTCAACCGCTAAAGCCATGAAAACAACCCACATCTTTCAGACAGAGAACACAGAGAACACAGAGCTCGCAAAACAGCCCAGAGTGATAACCTACCTGTAAATACCCAGGAGGGGTGTGGGTGTGGTGGGGGAGGGGTCCACTGATGGAGACGAAGAAGTGGTCAGAGAGATGTGAACAACATCACATTTGGATAATACTATTTCCACATACTTCTAGGAAATAGAATTTAAAGGAAGAAGTGGCCTTTGGTGATTTTATAATGAATCTCTGCATAGAGCACCTTGAACTTAAAAAAAGGGTCACTCTAGTACGTTCGAGTTAGGGATTTTGTGCTCAACTACAGCTGTGCTCTGGCTTTTCTTCATCACGTTGATCATGTCCTGGCTGACTTCATTCTCTAGTGGAGCAACGGGTACTTTGTGTAGCTTAACGTAAGGGAGATCAACTTGAGTTGATCTTTCCTTTTCCAACTGCACCAATAGAAGGCAGCAGGTAATACTGTCCCCAAATATTTACTAAGCAGCCTACTATGTGAAAGACCCCATTTCAGGGGCTGAACAAACATCTTATTCACTTACATCCTCCCTTTTAACACAAAAGGTAAGCATTATGAATGTTTAAATAAATCAAATGCAGCCTGGGAAAAAGTCTTAAGTTGCACATATGGAGTTAATGGTGCCAAGTGGCTTGTTTTTATAAGCACGGAGAGCTTTTAAAAGCTGAGCACTCTGGCTACGCCCATTAGGTTACACAGTCCCCTCAGACTTTGTTGTATGACATCTGGTACTTTACTGCCTTCGAGGCTAACGAGAAATACCACGCATGCCGTTTGCTTTGTCTCAGTGTTTCTAAAAGGTTCCCTTTCCACTTGGTCTTTCTTTCTCCATAAGCGGTGATATTTTTCCAGGGTTTCAGATATTGAAGGTCTGGTGCCTGGTGCCAATAAATTTTTTTTCCAATGTTTAAATAAGTCACACATCCATTACTCAAAAAAGTAAAGGAATACACAGTTAAGATTTGTACACTAGATTTACTACCGTAACGTTTTCACAGGACAGCGTTGCCTGGACGGTTTTGAGTTTTGGGCACCGAGTATATGCATTGTGGCTGAAGACTAGGACACAATATCAGGACACAGACTGAGAAGGTCAGCTACAGTTTAATAATAGAGGCTCAGGGTGACACTTCTTATGGCAAAGCTGGTATGTTACTTTAACAAAAACCCCTATCAACGATTAATGGCTTCTATTAAAAATGAAAAAAAAAGAAATTGTGCAGACATGTTTGAATTTTACGCATCTGCTAGCTGTGCAGGAGGGCTTAGCACTAAAAGATATCTTTTTATGTAGGGATTTTACAAATGCTGGCTGCCATTACTGTCTCTATTACCTTTGGCACATAGTTTGACCTTCTCATTGGAGAAACGTCATCAGTAGTTCATGAACACTGCTCTATAGATGAGACGCATCAGAATCACTTGGTAATTATTTACAAAATAGATTCCTGGGTAATTATTTACAAAATAGATTTCTAGATACTCTGAGTTAGTATAATTGGGGTATGTCCGTGGGGTGGAGGGTGTGGGGTTCTATTTCCATTTGTTAAATCTGCAGGTAATTCTGAGAATTAATCAGCTTTGAGGTCAGCTCAGCTCTTTCTAGATGTATCATTCATGACCAGGACACTCAGTGAAGTAATCTGTGACCCAGGATGAGCTTTTATTTTCCATATGCTAAGTGTGGGCATCAAGGTGCTAAGTCTTTCCCATGAGAAAACCTTGGTCCTTCTCTAGTGAGCTGAAACAGACAATAATTTATGGAGCTGTGAATCTTGGTCTTTAATTAGCGCAAATGTAAAAATTGCAGGGGAAACATTATCATCTTATCCTATGATGCCCTTATTTCTGGGGCATTTGCAGCATTTGATATTTTCTTCTTTATTTCCCCAAAAAAAGATACCAGGAACATGATGATATACCCAAGACATGTAAATCAAAACAGAACTCAGGTTTCCTCTTTCCTCATCTACTTCCTAGGAAATACATAATTATGTGATAAAATTAAATCTCTTATGTTGCTATATCAGGTCATTTTAATGTTTAAGGGAGAAGGTAATCTACCCTCACAAAAATACCACTGCCACCAATCCCTCCCCCCCCCCAAGAGATAAAAAGGAAAAGAATTAACACGAACAACATCACAGAGAAATATCCCCACAATGTAAAAACTAGCATATTTCAAAAATAAGATCACATGCATTCTCAAACTTTCTATATTCATCTCACAATATCTTATGCACATTCCTCTAGGTCAGTATGTGCTCATAACTCAGTCTTTGGAATAGCTTCATAATATCCCATAGTATAGACAGCTAGTATATCAGGATTTTTCCAATCATTCCCTTATTGATGGAATTTCAGGTTTAGTTTAGTGTTTTCTGTTGTTGTTGTTTATTTTTTTAATCACTACAGACAGTGTCGCAATAAATGTTGTAACCGACATGTTGCTAGTTCTTTTATTCCAGGCAGGTATTTTCTAATGAATGGGCTTGCTCTGCGCAAGGACGCAAGGATCTTAAATCTTACTCATTTCTGCTGGATTGTTTTCCCAGGAATGTGTAGCAATCTCATGTTCCCACCAGCACTGTATGTGAGTTCCAGTTCCTTCCACACCCTCACCAGCACTGAGCACTTTCAAGCTTTTACAGTTTTGCTAAACTGATTCATGTAAAATGGCATTGTATTGCTTTATTTTGCATTTCCTTATGTGGGAAATGCACCTTCTCATGTCTATTCAATGTCCTCTTCCGTGAATAGCCTTCTAAAATTAAGTTGTATTCTTCCTCACACTGTACACACACACACACACACACACACACACACACACACACACATTCCATATAGATTAAAGGCCTAAAGAAAAAGTCTGCAATACCAGAAGAAAAAAAAAAAACCCAGAACATTTGTATAACATTTTGAGTGGAAGAAACAAGGTACATATATCTAAATGCCACCAAGGAGAAAAAATTAAGAATTTGAATTTATAACCATTAAACTTGTTTATATTGTGGTTTGCCTTACAGAAAAACTGGAAAAAAAAAAAAAGAAAAACCCAAAAAACTGAGAACTGGTGTTTGTTTTGTGTTTTTTTTTTAAAGCATGCATTACATATATATGATATAAAGGATTAATAGTGCTCTTGATGGTTCTCTCAAAAATGATACAAAAAAACAAGAAGCAAAAGAAAAATGAGCAAAGGATGCATGTTCACTCTCACAAATGTCCCCTGAAGATTTCTGTAGGCAAAGTGCATGATTCCTTCAGAGTATTGAATAGACGATGTCTCTCCTCCTATGTGACCTTCTCACGGTGTCATCCATCTCTGCCTGTACCGCCTCTTAGCATTTGGTCTGAATTCCTCATGTGGCATGTGGCCTTTGGTAAACCTCACATACCTACGAATCACATCTGAGTTTTCCTTTTAACATTTCCCTCCAACCTCCCCTTCCAACTGTGCAGCCAACTCACAATAGCCCGACTGCCTCTTGAAGCTAATATTCCGAAAGCTCTGTACACAAAGTAAACGGCCCCACCGAGCACCATTGTACAGTTTTAGATGTGCCCACGATAGAAGGACCACGTCTACTTGCAGAGTTTAGAAACTGAGCAATAATGTTGCAACTATGTATACTGACAGTTGGGTACTAGATTAATTGGGGGATCACAGCGTACATTATATAAATGTCTAACCACTCTGCTGTACACCTGCAACTAATATAAAATATGAAATGTCAACTGTAACTGAAAAAATAAATAATTTTTAAAAAGAAACTGAGGTTAGGAAAGGCGCCTGCACTGTTTTTATACACATCAGAATTTAAAACAGCACTTAAATGTTGCAGGTTCAGAAGAGAAGCAGCTGAGATAATCTATGAGATACATGCAAATGATAGCAAGCTACTGCCCAGGTTTTCATTTACAACCACACCATTAAAAATCATCAGTGAGCAGTGGGAACGTCACGTACCCATTGCTCCTTTCTCCCCGGGTGGAGACCACACATTTCTCACCAGCTCTCATGTGCTATAATAACCATTGCCCGGGAACTCATCATTCAAAGCCCCACCTTAAACAACGTCTTCAGGAAACATCCGCAGAAAGCCATCCCCTGTCTTAGACTCGTCCCCCAATTTTCAGCTGTCAGTTCCTTCAGAACTGGTCGCACACTGTCCTTCTCCTTTACAACTTTAATCACAGTTGTAATTAACCTCTGCCACCCTGACTTGAGTGTAATCTCAGCGAAAGAAGCACATCTATTTGGGGCAGAATGCTTAGTACAGTACCAGGTCCATAGCTGATGATCAATCAACATTTGTTGAATGAATAAATGAAAATCACAGTATCTTGTTTATTTATATCACAGCTGTTGTAAGAATCTGTAATTATTATTGTTTGTTCACTTGCACATTATCTATCTTCCTCATGAAAGTATGTGCTTCACAAGAATAGAGGCTTTGCCTGCCTTATTCTGAGCCCGTTGAGCCCGTTATATTCGTAACATCTGAAACAATGTGGGACATATAGGTGCTCGATACAAATTTGCTAATAAATATAGGTCCCAGTATATGCTATTGTTGGCTGGCTGAATGGGACCTTGAGGTCATCATTAGCTCCACTTCCAATGCTCCATGATTGAATATTGTGAGCACTTTCAATCTCTATATGTTAATTTTAAAGTTACATATTAATTTTCATTTATATGTACCATTTAATATATCAACATATTATCTATATTATAAAACATACAAAAATTAAAATAAAAATGAGGATGAGATAAAACAAATGTTAGATATATAATTTTTGGGGGGAATCCTATTTTGGAGACCTATTTTTCTGGATGACAATTAGTTACCCAGAATTAAACTGCAGTCAGACACACAGTTAGCTGTAAAGCTAATCTTTTTCAATATTCTGTAATCAAAAGCCGCTGTTTTAAGATAAAATTCTCTTTAATCAAGTTTCTAGAGTGCACAAGAGGGAGGCAACGAAACACGATTTGCAAGTGATTCAAAAGTAATTTTTATTCCCACGTTCTTCCTCTTTTAGGTTTAAAGTTGAAGTTACTGGTTAGGGAAACACGCATCCATAGATCACAGGTGATAGCTACTCAAAACGTGAGAAGTTCAAAGTACTAAAAGTCATATAAAAATTAAGGATGAGGGATTTTATCCGGCAGTAGAGTAGTAGAATTTTTATGCAGACAAACTTTCCTCTCACCCCATGCTCCACAGAGGCAAGATGAAAGAGCAGTTAATCTTCTCTGGCAAGTTAAAAGACATTCAACCTGAACTAGGTTCTGATTATCAGTATTATGGCAGCTTTAAAAAGAAATTGATGGTGTGGGAACCTGCTAGCAAATATTTTTTCTGAATTTCTTTTCAAAATAGAATGGGCTAGCTCTGGCTGGGAAAAATATATGTCATAGGGGAATAAATGTAAAAGCATAACGGATTTTCCCTCCAGTCACTTCAAATGCTTTTTCCTGACCCATTGTGATAACTTTTAAATGAAAATCTAAATACAGATTTAATCGTACTGTGGTACTGAGACTACTGAAGGGCTTCCATCTGACAACCCATTTACTTAAATGCACATATCAGCATGACGCTGGTTGTTTTTGCTACGATTCTAAACCGAAAAGCCTTAAGCCCTGCTCCCCTCTTTTACAGTCTCCCCAGGATCTATGTGACTTGCAGCCAGGCAGCCGCTTTGGCCATTTTATGCTTCGTTGGAATACCCAACAATCTCATTTTCACTCAGAAATAAAAAATGAACATGCTTGTTTTACTTTGTAGTCATTAGTTTGGCCCTGAGTGTTATATTATTAAATTTACTGACTTCTGATTCTTATTTGTAATGCTTCTAGAAGAGTTTTGGCATAAGGCACCACAGAAGCTGAAATCCTTGTTTTTGGGTTGATTTTTTGGCGAGGTTGGGTGGGGGGTGGGGACTTACACATGTTTCAAATTATTTTTTCTCTGAATATAAAAATTGTTCATGCTTCACGTAGAATTAGTAAATACAGAAAAACAGTGTAAGGAGGAAGGAAAAATATCACCTCTCATGCTATCACTTGCTCATGATAATCACTTAATATTTTGGAGCATTTTTTCCCAGATATGGTGAACTATATCATATGGAAGAAATCATAGTTAAATTTGAGCTGTTAATACAGCTCTGTATCCTGTTTTCTCCCCATTTTGTATTGTACCTCTAGCATTAAAAATTACTTTTAGACATTTACAACGGGCACAAAGATTCCATAATATGTACCACAATCAACCTTTCTCTTATTGTTGAACATGTAGGTAGCTTCCCAGGTTTTGATAAAATAAATAACAAATTGGTGGTAAACATCTTTCTGTACACTCTAAAGTTTAGCCTGTATTTTAGATAATTCTCTTAGGAAAGCTTCTCAGAAATGAAACTACAGCGACTACCAATGCTGCACAGAGCTGACATTAATTGAGTTTGTGTTAGGTTCTGTCTTACTTTACACATATGAACTAATTCAATATTAGTTCAATTTTACAGGTGAGGAAACTGAGGCATAGAAAGATGAAGTAACTCTCTCCAAGGTCACATAGTTAGTGGAAAAGCTGGGGCAAGCAGTCTCAGGATGGAGCTAGTGCCCCTAATCTTTATGCTGTACAGACTCTAATCACATATGTAAACATGACCCTTGCAGGTCATAAACTTGGACTTGGAAAGAATAGACCACCCAGTTGACTCCCTACACATTACAGATAGCAAAGTCCAGGAAGATTCCTTGACTTATTAAAGTCACAGAGATTACCAGTAGCAGATCTAGAACTTACATAGCATCGCATGTAAGCACTTGGGAGCCCCTTAGAAATGCAGAGTCTCAGGCCCTACCCCAGCCCTCCGGAAGCTGAATCTACATTGTTAACGAGATGCCCTGGTGATTCATTTGCCCATTAAAGTTTGAGAAGCTCTAACAAGACCCTCTGTGAACTTGATAGATCTTTGCTACTTTCATGGAAAATCTGCATATAAACTGCTAGTATTTCCACAGCACGGAAAAAAATGTCTTCAATTCTCAGAGTTAGTTAAAGCGTATGTTAGGCTGAGCCATATGAAATTGTTATTTTAGATAAAAAACAGTCAAATGTTGGCAACTTATTGTGGTTCAACTTCAGTAGGTACAGGGGTCACAGTAATAGAATGTAAAGGTAACTGTAGTCTGTGTAGAGATTGGACTTGAAGAATAAGACGGGGTTCCTTCCCCCCAAAAGTATACAGCTTAGTCAGGAAGAATAAACAGTTAAACAGACAATTCAATACAAAGTGATACGTGCTACCTAAGAGCATTCTGAGAGTTCAGGAGAAAGTTAAGTAATGTTCTGGAAGATAAATGCTATGAAAGAAAACAATTATTGGCTTCTATTAATGTCAAAAAAGATGGGCTTGCATGTCTTAGTCAAATTGTTAAATGAGGAGCCCCATAAGCTGCTTAGAGTCCTACAATACAAATAGATAAAGACTATAAAGTGTTCCACAAAGTATGGGAGATATGAATTACTGCTTGAACTGAGAAAGCAAGACCACCATGTGTCCTTAATGGTCATGGCAGGGAAAGAAAATTACAGGTCTTACCACTTACCGTGTACTATTCTTATGGGCCCCAACTTGGCCGTTTCTATTTTTTGAAGTTAATGGATATTTTTAGATTGGGTGAAATGAAGAACTAGCTTCCCCTTGTACTATGAAATGAACAGAAGAATCTTAGGCTAACTCATAGTCCTTAAAGGTAAAATATGTTTATTAGAGCTGTGCTTAATGATTTGTAAATAAATTATACAACATGTATAAGAGTACAAAACCTTTGCGAAATATTTACCATCAGAGTTCTCCATTTTCAGCATATCAGTCTTTTAAGTACTTGCCATTTGCTATTACAGAAATTAGACTGGGTTATCATGTTGATTTTGAATCTTTCCACTGGTTGGTTTAGAACACTTAATTCTGGGGGAGTTGGTTGAATTGGCAATAATTTCACTTTTGCACTTCATCTGACTTTTTTCTTATTAAGATCTCTTTCTGAGAAAGAAATAACCTACCACTAGCGGGGCCCATGGTGAGCTATTCATCTGTTAGTTAAATGCTCTCTATAGAAGCTGCATTAAAGGAACAAGCAAATGCTTTTTCACATACGACAAAAAGGCCAAGCCGGTGACAAGTCCTTTGGCATGCCATTGGCTTTCTTGGGGAACTATATGTTAGTAAGTCTCTACCTTGGGACCATCCCCTTGCTATTTCTCAGCTGGTCCTGATTTGCCCCTACTTTTTTCTTCCACAGCTCATTCATTCAAGGCTTTCTGAAACGAAGCCTTTCTCACAGGGACCAACTGATTTCACACAATTTCTCTCTGGATATTTACAGATTTTACTAAAGCTTGAGTGCTGCCATGGGAAGCGTGCTGCACTCCAAACACCAAAGGCTGTAAAGTCTGAGGACACTTTGAACCACACAGCATTCTGTTTGATCAATTCCATCTGTTCAAGTTTTTATTATTAGCGTATTTTAAGGGAAACTGCCTATACATTCCGGGGCCATTCTGTTTCTCTGGCCCCTGGGATTTATATGGTGATCTGCGTTGGTGAACTGAGTTATAGGAATTGCAAACCAACTTATATTTTTACTGCATCAAGACATCTAAAGAGTTAGAAAAACATGAGCTAAAAGTAAGAGCATGGACAGTAAAATCCTGAGAGATAAATTAGAAGGCCTTTGGTTCGTAAAAGTGTTCACAGACTACAGAAGATGTTAAGCTCAACATGAATTGATGATTGAGGAGTGATCTGTAATCTCAGATGATGTCATACATATTCCTTAGAGGATAAAACAACAAGGCAAGGGGCACTTCTCTAAATTTGGTAAAAGGCAATGGCCAATAAACATGTAGACCAGATGGTCCCTTTCTGGCTCTAGGCAGGAAGCAGTGGCTTAGCCTCGGAAATCTCCCCAATGCAGAATGCCGTTCAAAGCAATTTTAGGAACTTGTATAAATAAAACATCTGAGACCAAATTTGGGCCATCAAGTGAGTGATTCCCAAAACACACTGAACAGGGAGAAAATGATGTGAGGGTGGGGAATATCACACTTAGGCACATACTTGTGACAGCTCTAAGGGTCCCCACATCTCTCCTGCAGCCATAAGGAACAAATGGTTTCTATTTCCCACTAGTCGTGGATGAAACCTACTGGCAAAATGGCGTGCAAATGTTGGCAGTTTGATTCCTAATTTATTAGTTTCCTTCATTGCCTGCCTTCCTGTCTTTCCCCCCTCTCTCCTTCCCTCCTTTTTATCCATCCATCCAACCATCCATCCATCCATCCATCCATCCATCCATCCATCCATCCATCCATCCAAACTTTTACTGAATATGCCAAATTCTGGGGACTGTGAGAATACAGGTAAGAATAAGATATAACTTTTCTCCATCTTGCTTACAGCCAACAAGGGAAGACACACTATGCACAGACAACCAGAGTACGCAGCAGTATGTGGTGACTGTTACAAATGACAGAGCGCTAGGGCATCTCGGAGGGAGCGATCACAGCTGATTGGTGGCATCAGGAAACTTGCTGGAGGAGTCGTGTTTGAACTGATTCATGAAAGGCAGGCATGCAGGCATGGAGGAGGGAGGGCGTCCTCAGAAATGTGCCGCGTAATCAAAGGCACAGAGCAAGAGACGTGGAGGTGATTTTGAGACGTTTCACAGTGTAACGAGGAGATATTAGGTTGGTGCAAAGTCATTGCGGTTTACAACGTTGAAAATAGTTGCAAAAACCGCAATGGCTTGTGCACCAACCTAATACATAGAGAGATATCTACAGGGGCGCAGCAGGAACAAAGGGTGACTAACTGCTCCCCTCAACCACGCAACTCCAGCCTCCATGTCACCTTGGTGCTTGTCTTCCACGGTGGTTCCACCAACTTCAGCTTCCGTCACCTAGAGGGCTCCTTAAAGTCCAGATTGCTGGGCTCACCCCCAGAGTTCCTGATGGGGAGGGAGGATGTGGCGAATTTGCACTTCTAACAAGTTGCCAGGTGACACTGACCCTGAAGGTCTGAGAATCCAGGGACATGCCAACCAGGCTCCCATGCCATCTGCTGTTCCCTGTGCCTGGAAATTTCTACCCTCAGATTTTTGCATGGCTCCTGGTCTCACATTATTATTCCTCTTACTTCTTCTCCTGACACTCTTTACCCCCTTTCTATGCTTTATCCAGCTTCATAACCCTTATCAGAATTTAACACTATGGTTTATTAATTTTCTGTCATCCCAGTAGAATATAAATCCCACGAAACACTATTTTTAGTCACCAGTGCTTAAAACCGTGCTATATACCTAGCACTTAAAACTCTGTCAGCCCTTAGGCTTTAAAATAGTATTGGGCATGTGGTAGGCACTCAACAAACAGTATTGACTGAATGAATGAGATACTGTCTCGGAAAGAAGAGGCAGGAAGAGGGACCTGTGTAGTTTGAAGCAGAGAAGATGGAACCCAGATAACTCAGGTCAGATGCCGCATGGCCTCTATCTTATCAGGAAAGGAAAGGTTCATTTTTTTGCTCTTATTTATTAGTAAAAGGTTTGGGGTTGGGAAAAAGGGAGGGTTAGGCAGACTGGGGGCTTGAAGTAATTGGAGAGTTTTTAGAACTGTTGTGGAGCATGAACTACCTCAGCAAACTAGGCTTCTAGGGAAAAAGAGAAAGAAAACCTTCATTTTAGGCAGAGGAAACAAGGCAGACAGTATTTCTCTAGGCGATACCAAAGTGGTTTTCCTATCAGATATTAAGGTAGTTTTCTATTTGTCCCTTGCAATCATTGCCCTTTGCTTTCACACAAAGATCTGAAAACAGGGAGAGATGGACTCCCCCATATGTGCCCTCCTTTTTTGCCCCGTAAGTCAAGGGCCGAGAACTCTTCTTAGCAGCAAATTTTTAACTACTCTGACCATCTTGCTACACAGGCTTGTCCCAAATGCTTCTAACCTTCCCCCGTGTCCCAGTTTTGAGGCCAAATACATTGCAATCACATCATAATACACACATTATATACATTCCATGGAAACATGATTGATAAGCTATAATAGGACCCCAATCATATCTTGTTACAAGTTTTGTGTTCTCGTTACACTCACAAACATTACAAAAAGGAACTTAGTACACATTTAGGTGATTCAGGAATCAGCCCAATCAGAGGACAATCGGAAAGGTAGATGGGGGAAAAGAAAATATGGCGGATGAGGTCCCACGTGCAAATGGTTCCAGATTCTGTAAGTGCAGAGAACAGGATGCTTGCCTGGTGGTAAAACGTGTGATCACATAGAAGGTTCATGTTTTAGCAGTTGGTAACCTAAGACTGAGATGCTGTAAACATGCATGATGTATGCGTTAAGAAAACAAAGGTAGAGAAAGAGCAGGAGGAGGGTGTGTTGACGTAATATACTTGTATTTTCAAATTATTGTTCCAGTTTAGATTGTTGGATTAAAATAGAAGCCCTCAAGAGGTAGAGACTCTGTCTCTCTTTCTACTTTGAAGATTTCTGACCCTACTTGGGAAGAAAGAATGATGGCATGTAGTCATCATTAGTTCTCCTGGTACGTGGTCACTAAGTGTCCTGGGATGAGGGTGGGAGGCCTGAAAAGATGGAGAAGATGGTCCTTCCAGTTCTTAGGCAACTGACAGGAGGAGGGAGAGGAGAGGCCCATTCACTTGGCTAAGAAGACACTTAGACATTTTCATAGATCTTCTACTTAATTCTCCAGTAAGAGAGAAGGTAATGGAAAAGGTAATCAATTTTGTAACAGGATGTGTCTCCATGAGAGCCTTTTCAACTAATATTAGACATCCTATTTTACCGAATGTAACACCTTAGATTATATTCCAATTTATAAAGTGTTTTATTATTTCAGGCAATGCTAGAGAAATAGAAATCAGTGGCAGCCTTTTCCTTATCCTCTCTTTCTTCCACTGCTGTATTCCTTTCTTTCCTGTTTCCTTTCATTTTGAGCTCCAGAAATTTCTCTAACCCAAATCTTCAGAGTTAAATGTGTATTCTTTCTGCTTTCAATTCCAGCTTGGTTTCTCTCTCAGTCAGAGTCCCAGCAGAAACAGAGCTCTGCTCAGATGATTCAACCGGAGAGACTTTAATAAAGGAGTTATTTATAGAGATGTGGGCCGGGTAAGGGAACAGACAAGAGATGCTGAATCTCCCAGTGATGAAGGATTCCTGGGTCTGAAGGGACAAAAGGAGGAAAGAAAAAATGATCTTCTAGAGAGCAGGGAGAGCTGGGCCTTGGCAGCTTGTCCAGCAAGAGCCATCACTACAGAGGCTAGCAACTACCATGACAGCTGTGTCACTGAAACCAGGGAAGGAAGGATGAGGAAGAAATAACCTTCCCTTTGTCTCCTCCTGCCCTCCATTAAAGTGCTAGAGAAAGGAACCAGACACAGGCCACAGAGGCCTATCTTGTAGACACAGAGAAGAGAAACAGAGAATAGATGGGGGTAATTTCTGGCATTAATCTTGCTTGATTTGGTTTTTTGGCTTCCTAAGGGCTTGTTTAAAGGTATGTCCTCACCCTTTTTTGGAATTGTTGTAATAGAGCTAATGATGGGGTCCATGGTGGCATGTTCCAGATAACATGAGGAAAAATGGAATGATCCTCAAAAAAAAAAAAAATCATGGAGCTGGGTTCATGGTTCCATTACAGACTCATCTCTACCATCATCTGGCCCCTCAGTAATGCTTGGTGATCCCTCTGAAGGTCCAAGTTTTATAATGTCCCTGCGGGACATTATAAATAAAATAAAAGTCATCTCTCCTTTTATTGGGTCCCCTATCTCTTCATGGGACCAGGATCTCTCCTCCTACTTGACAGAGAAAAGATAGGCCAGCTAGCTTTCTGTCTCTTGAGGCCTAACTTCAACTTCATTATACCCCTCTCTTTTATTTACAGGCTCTCCCCCTCTTCTTATTCTTACCATCTCACATAAACAGAAAAGACATGGCCATATTTTAAGAAGAACTAAATAATAAAATGCTTCTTCAACTCGAGTTATCCACTCATCACCTCCATCACCACCCCACCTTCATGGGTCAACTTCTTGAATTTATGGTTTTCACTCCCTGCTAATTTCCTCACATCCTAGTCATTCCTCAGTTTACTGTGCTCTGGTTTTTACTCACTACTCCACCAAAAGCACCTTTGCTAATAACACAATTGATTTCTTAATGGCCAGACCAATGGATATGACTTTGCAGTTCTTGATGTGACGGACTTCTCCCTTCTTGTATCTCTTATATTCCAGGATTTCTGACATGTCTTGGGTTTCTTATTCTTTCTAGGCCTTTATACTAGTTTCTTCTCTGGCTTTTCTCCTCTGTTCTGTTCAGTTTGGGGCTCTCTATTCTTTTCATGTAATGAGTGCTTCCTGGGTGTTCCATCCTACACTCAAGATTTCAAGAGATTCTATTTACACATCACTTACTGAAATCTGTTTCACAGTCTAAATCTCTCTTGAGCTCCAGACCCATCTATCCAACTGGGCATCTTACAGGCACTTCAAACTACACATATTCAAACAGCACTTAACTTCTCTGCAAAGAGCTCCGTCTAGTTACAAAATCCTAAGAATTACTTTACACTATTTCCTCTTTCCTCTTCTTTTTGGTCACTTGTGAAAATTCTGTCTCCTAAATATTCCTTTAATTGCTTGTCTCCATTTCCTTCAAATGTCACTGCCATAAGCCAGGCTGTAACACATATTCCATGGTCACCATGATATCCCACTCTTCTTGCCTCCAATCTTCATCCCTCATATCATCCCTTCTCAATGATGGCAAATGGAACTCTCTTTAAAAAAATCGAATTATCTATATACACTATTCAAAATTCTTCATCAGCACTCTGTAGCCTTTGGAAGAAGTCAGAACCCCATGTTATGGGACATAGGCTTAAAGCCTTACATACCTTTCATTACTCCCATCGAGAGAAATACCCTTTATTTTAGTCATATTTAATGGCTCCAATTTTCTAGATTTGACCAAGCCCTCTCGCCTGTAGTGCTTTGCACATACAATATATTCCATGTTTGGAAAGATTTAACCTAATTTCTACTTGTTTTTTACTGTGTTTCCCTGAAAATAAAATCTAGCCAGACAATCAGCTCTAGTGTGTCTTCTGGAGCAAAAATTAATATAAGACCCAGTCTTATATTACATTACAAGACTGGGTCTCATATGACCCAGTCTTATATTATATTATATTATATTATATTATATTATATTATATTATATTAACCAGGTCTTACAGTAAAATAAGACAGGATCTTATATTAATTTTTGCTCTAAAAGACTCATTAGAGCTGATTGTCCAGCTAAGTCTTATTTTCGGGGAAACACAATATTACTGAGATAAGAGCCATGTCCTTTGACTATGAATCATTTAAAAGAAAAATGTAAAATACCTTGGCAATTTAATAATCCACTCAAATTCCTGTTTGTCTTTTAAGACTCATCTGGCATCCAAGAAGGCTTCCTTGATTTTCTCTCCACCCTTCAGTCTGGATTAAGTTACCCTCCCCTGCGCTCACCCGGCACCAAGGATTTTCCCTGAGGGCACAGTGATCCCAGAGTTGGAATTGTTTGTTTACTTGTCTGAGTTACTCTTTATGATTGTGCACATGGATGGTTCTATCTCTGTAGTCCCAGACTAGCAGAGGACCAGATACCCTACGAATGTTTATAGAAATGAAATTAAATCCTCCCTCATTAAACACTTCTCAGGCTTGCCAAGTCACTCTGCTTCATCCCCAACAACTCTAGGGAATAGGAAAGGATAAGATGATTTTTGGATTCACCAAAGATACTTTTATTAACCAGAAAGCATGCTGTGAACTCAGCTGACCTGGGTTTTTAGTCCTAACTCCACCACTAGCTCTGCAAATCCCTTTACCTTTTTGGAGCTCTGTTTCCTTATGTATTAAATAAAACGGCTGGGCTATGATATTTTTTTTCTCTCCTTCAGTTCTGACACTCTGACTTAAAAAGACCATTTACAGAATAAAAGTACACACTTTAAATTAGTTTGAAGTGCAAAATTCTAAACGCCTACTTGGGTGGATAGCTTCTTCAAGAGAACCAACTGGAGGGCAGAAGGGGTTGGTCATCAGTAAATATCAGAGTGACCACTGAGAGAGAAAGAGTCATTGCTAATGATTTCTCAGCATGTTCTCCCAGATCTGGCCCCCTAGTTCAAGACCATTATTTCACAGCCTCCCTTGCAGCTACAGGTGATCTAACTGATTCTGTCCAGTAGGAAGTGATGTTTGAACATGTAGACTGTGCTCTTAAAGGGAAGGGGAGTGACCATTATTTTCCACTTTCCTGCTGGCTGAACTGCAAGAGCTAGAAGATTCTTCTTGAACCACATGTTGGAGTTGAGTGCTGAGCACGGCAGAGGTATGGACAGAGGAAGCCTGGTTTTCTGGCACAACTCACTGTACCTGCTCTGTATTTTTACACGAGAGAGAAATACATTTCTTGTGTAAGCCATTGAGTTTGAGGGCTCTTTGTTATAGCAAAAAAAAAAAAAAAGGAAGAAAAAAAAGAAAAAGAAAACAAAACAACTCTATAGTTATCCTTAATAACGTAGTAAAACTTTTTTAAAAAAATTTAGTGTCTATTTTCAAAGTACAGTGAGATACAGAACAAAGGTGGTAATTTTATTGAAGAGAATCACTCAGAAGTTTGCTTTTTTAATAACATAATTAATTATTTAGGAAATTTACTATACTTCTTAGAAAGAGATTATAAAGCTTTATATTCTACATTGCTCTTTATCATAAAGAAGCTAATGCCCAAAGGCAGATTGGGAAAGCATTTATTTGGCAAAGCAAATTCTAATCCTATAAACCAGTTATCTACAATTGTAATGAAGACTCTAAACCAAGTCCCCAAAAGGGTTTTATTTTCTGTTCAGTAATCCCATTTACAAAGACAGAAAAACATGTAATGCTTTTGTAACTCGTACAATATAAGCTGTGAAGTTATGAAACGTTAACATCCTTCATTGCATTTCAAGGGGTGGAAATCATTATGTTAGTGGTATTACCCAGAAAGCATCCTGGCACCACAAAATAAAGGCTCCATTATCAGACTGGGCTCCAAGGAGACATTGGCCCAGGAGCATTTGAAATGCTCCTCCTTTGGCTAGCTCAGTGGCAGAGGGAATGCTGATCCCCAAGGAGTACAGCTAGCTTATGAGTTCAGGTCAGAGGAGGAAAGAGCTGCAGCACTGCACATCTCTAAATAGCAAAGCAGGAGGCCCTAACTCATAGAACACACCACAGCCTTCTTGCTTCAGGTCATTACTGTGAATAAAGCCTGCCTACTTTGCTAGTTAAAGATGAGCTCTGCAAAAGCTATTTCTCTGACCTGACTCCAGAGGGCTTTCAGGGCTGAGGCAGAGTGAAACACAAGCAGAAGAAGAGGCAGAGAGTCTGATTATAGAGGCCTCGAAAGCCAGGCAGAGGATTCAGGATTATGATGGAGTTGGTGATAGGGAGCCAAGTAGATCTTTGGGCCAGGAGTAACACAACAAGTCTTACTTTAGGGAGATCATCAGTATGAAAAAAAGACTAGAGAGAGGTAGATCAGTTAGAAGAAAATTACTTTAAATTAGGTGGAGATAAAGAAGTCCTGGATATGGCTGGTGGCTATTACAAGGGAGAGAATAGGATACTTTTTACAGGAATGGAAGGAAATGGAGATAAATGTGCTCTTTGGGCACGAAGTAAACAGGGTAGTTGAACACTTGAAATAAAGCTCATTAAAGCAGCAATCATAATAAGTGATTTTTACTCCACAGTTGACCATCCAAATCAGCACCCTTCTCAGACTGAAATGGGGCACTGCCGATTACTATGCCAGAACAGCAGGTGCAAACCGGGCTGGTCTTGGGCAAATGACGATTTATGGCCATCCTATCTGAGAAGAACTTTAATTATCAACACAGAAGGTAACTCTCCGATTCACGTGACCAGCATGATCTGCTGTACTCCAGGTTTCTAGAAGTTTAGAGCATTAAAAGGAAGTCACCTTGGGAGGATAAAAGAATTAAAAGGTGCTGTTGAGAGATAGAGAGGACTAGGTAGGGAGAAACACATCCGGTGTCTCTGAAGTTGTCTATTCTACCTAATCACTGTATTTCTTACACTCCTCTTCTCTTCAATATGTCATATCCCAATATGGGGCCTCTTTGCTTACAGGATTTCAAGGGTCAAACTGATGTTTTAAAAGAAATTTTATTTCCTTTTAAGTCTAATTCCCGAATCTCTATATCCTGCTTCCATGGATGAAAAATAACTGGGGTGTGTGTGGGGTGGTGGCAGGTGAGGGACAGAGGGCGGGGCTGTGGCTACAGCACGGACACTGGCCAATCAGAATGCACCAGCTGGCTAGTGGCTGTAAGCAGGCCTGCACACACCTACAGTCTTGGGGAAAAGGCTGAGTCCTCGGAGCTACACCCCTAAGAAAAGAGAAGGGGAAGAATTGCTCTGAGACATGAAAGGGTCTTCCATGAATGCAGGACTGGGTGAGGAAAGAGGAGTCAGGGGTCCTCGCAGCAGATCCAATCCCAGTGGGTTTACGTCCCCAGAGGCAGTGCTGGTGGCAGGAAGTGAGTTCTCTCTCTCCCCCTCCCAAGATACAGCAGGGCTAGGTGACCAGAGTAGGTGAGGCCCTTAGGGGATTTCTACCTGTCCTTCTTGGTCCATCAAGCTCTCTTGTTAATCCCCATAGTATCTGTCATCCCCTAAAGCACTTATAGCTTCTATACTAAGGCGGGGCATGGGGCTATTTTCCTGACTAGAATGCAAGTTATCAGAGGGCACTGGTTCTGTTGGTCACTGTTCGTGGCACAGAGTAGGCATTTGAATAATACTTGTTGAGTGAATGAAGACACACACCCGCAGCCACTTTCTGTGCTACTTTTTGGTGTTTTCTTTGTGACAATCTAAAGTTTCTTCATTTTCCATTTTTCTATCTCTTGTGGTCTCTGCCTGCTTTCCTAATAATGATCTACCCTCAGTGACTCATCATCACCCTAGAGAAGGTGACCAAGGTTAAATAAACTTCCAATTTTACCTATATAATCTAGTCCTTTCCTTGATTATCCTGAAACAATCAGTTCCCCAAGCAAGATTAAATATTCAGTTATTCTTTGAAGCAAGTCTTTTGAATATCTGAATGGGTGGCAGAGTGAGAAGTACTAGTTTGTAGAGTCAGACAGAACTGGGTTAGGATCCCAACTGTAGTCTTATAGTAACCTTGGGTTAGTTAGCACTGACCTTGGGTTACTCTGTCTGTATCTCATTCAGCTTATCTGTAAAATGGGAATACCAAAACCTGCATAAGGTTGTTGAGAATACTAATATTTGCATACATGTTTATATTAAGTATTAGCTATTTTACGACCTCATTAAGTACTTAGTAAGTGCCAAGAACCATGCATTATCCATGCTACTGTATTTAATCCTCAAAAAAAAACTAATATTATCTCCATTGTCTCAGAGGCTCAGAGGTTAAATAACTTGCTTAAGGTAACAGAGCATTTAAGTATGGGAAAGCAGAAATTGAAACCCAGGCAAGTTGAACTTCAAGACATAAACATTATGCTACATTGACTCGCACAAAGGAGGTACTGAATAAGTAGTTCTCAAAAAAACCATAGCCACTGTAAGTCTACAACATTGCCAGCATTTATTGCTTTATTGTCTTAGATCTCTATTACCATCACTGAAAAAAAATCTACCCCAATTTCATGTGAGGCAAAAGATCCTACGTGTTTGTCCTCAATATCACAGTATAATACATAACTAGGTCTGCTTCCAGGAATACGAGGAGATGGGTGAAAAGGAGAGAACAAAATGATGTTTGCCTGGGTGTGGGGGGGGGGGGCAGGGCGGTGTGTGGGGGGGGGATTCCACTCACTGACTGACATTTATCAGGGAAATGTTTGACTTGCATTTGGAGGCCTTGAAGCCTTCTGATAGTAGAGTATCAATAAATGTTATTTGAAGTCAAATTATTTTCCACATTTTGGCTTCATTCCTTTTCTATGTATTTTTATTTATTTTTGCTGTGTATTTTTAAATCTCCCTTGTAAATGTGTAATTTACTATAGCTATCAAAATAGGTATTATTAGCTTTTGTCATTAGACTTTCCTTGTAGTCTAGCCACAATTTTTTTCCTGCGACACTTAAAGTTTGCCGTTTACTGAACACTTATTATAAAATTGACACTATCCAATTGTTACTAGTTTATTTATAAAGAGGATAGAACTCAATAACTACTCTTGGTGGGGGCGTGCTGGTCTTCCCTGAATGTTCTATCTTTTATCCATGTTGAGAGTCCTGCAGATGATAATCCCATATTATTAGATTAACCAAGACCTACAAAAATACATTTATAAAAATGCAAGAAATGGGGCTGCTCCATAATGACTAACAGCAAAACCAAAACAAATTACATAAGGGATAAAAATGAGGTGGTTTAGAATTAGAATTTTGGAGGGGCAACAAAAATAATGTAACAAAAATACTGCTAAATACTATTCCACCATGTCAGCTCATCAGGTTCTTGGTCACTGAAGAGCTCGACTTACAGAAAATAGTTCCCAAGTAAATAAAACAAGATACTCCCAAACATACACAGTATTTGTCTTTGGTGATGAGAGAATAAGGTATATATCTAATGCAGGTAAGTTAAAAAAAACCCCACTTTTGATGGTGAGTGTGCCCAGAAACATTTCTGGTTTGAAGGACGCTCTAGGCTTCTACAGTGATGGACAGGTAAGATTGCCTTCTTCAGTTTCTCATTGTTGCATCTTTTCCTTCCAACTCTCAGACATGTGGTTATTTATACATTTGGGACTGCCTTATCATGTAGCAGCCCGAAAGAAAATGGCAATTATGACTTTCACTGCAGAGCAACAGAAAAGGTAGTGCAACTTCCTCCAGAAAGGTTCCAGTTGCTGCAAACTCTAGAAGAAAAGGGCGCCATTACTGTGCTCATTTCTTCTGCTAAGTGGTGCTTAGGAAAGCACACACACCTGCTCAGCTCCAGCAGGCCTGGTAACTTGTCCCCGAGGAACACCACACACTGAAGTCATTATGGAAAGAGCCACAGCTGAGTGACGGGGCAAGATTTTGTGTCACACGGCACATCCAAACCTGTGATGTATGTTTATCACATGGCCTGAATCAGCTAGAAGAGTCAAAGTAAATTCCTCCACAACCTGAGCCTGTACCATTAGTCATTAAACACGAGCTCCCTTACCCAAGGGCAGTGACAAATGACGGGATGTAAAGCTTGGACCATGTGTGTGTGTCTGGGAGCCCAAAAAAGCAGCCCTCAGATGTTAACTCCTTTATGTTTCTCATGGGAACATTAGGGTAGAAAAATTGGGGATTGCATTACTATCTGTAGTCTCCATCTCAGCCAAAGCCCTGCGCTCAGCCTGCAACCCCTAAAACTGAGGACATTTTTAAAAAATTCTCTCTGTAAGCACTGTATTCAGGGGAACTCTAAAGGCAGAGCCCAGATTCTTTCAGAGAAAAACAGGAACACAATTCTCTTTTCCAGGGTCACACGCATAAATTCTTCTCTATGCTATTCCTAGAAAGATCAATTTTGCTTTAAATCTCCGGGCACTCCCCGCTCATAATCCAGATCTATATGAAAGCTTTCCTCGACTGGTAATTATTGAGTGATAGTAGACTACTTTAAAAAGATTTAAGACACTGGTTTTCCTCTTTAGAAAGGAATGGAACTAGAGGAGCTATTTAAGGTTCTTCCAGCTCTAAAACGCAGGAATGCTATAATTTCCAGATTCAAAGAACGACCCCCTGCAAATTCCAGCAAATCACATGCTGTCTAGTCCACAGCGAGCCTTCAGGATAAGATGTGCAGCGTCACACAGTGCTCTATCTGCAGGCCTGTGCCTCCCCATCAAAGGCAAACACAGAGCATGCGAACCTACAGAGGGGGGAAAAGGGAATTGTTCTTCCTTCCCCTTCTATGTTTGTCCCTTCAGAAAAACACATTTTACAGTTGGCTACTTTTATTCTGCTTATTTTGAATGGACTCATTTGCATCAATCAGATTTGAATATCTTTCTAATAACCACACTGTGGGCCAAACAAGCACTGAAAAACAAACAAACCAACAAACCACACTCAGTTCTTAAATTAATCACTGGTGCATTTCAACCCCCTGCTCCTGCATACATTTGTAAAGGAAAAGCTTTAGTTTTCAGGTCATGAATCACATAGTACAGCGGCCATCCTTTCCATCGACCATCAACAGAGGCAAATACTGCAAACACTGGCCATAGCTACTACAAAGACAGAACCCCATTCAACAGTGGTCCACAGCTTATGTGGACACACTATAAAAAGTACGAAAAGCTACACTTGCTCCCAATGCATTCTCTCAATGAACTCAACCAAAGAGCTGGGAGCTCACATACATTGTACTTTAGGTGGCCAAGAAAGTGTGCTGATCCACCCGGAGACCACCGACCAGAAAAACTGAGGCGTGCTCAGTACCCAAATCAGCCCCCTTATCCAACTAAAAGCCACGCAGGGCACAACAGTCGCTCCACTTACCCAGCATAGCGGTTGCTGTAAAGGTGGCTGTGCCCTGCTTGCAGAATCTTCAAAAAGAGCAAGCAAAGAGGCAGAAAAGCAGCTGTCTGGCTCCTGGGCTTCCCGAGGAACTTCATAGCGTTACAGGGAGCGGAGCTGGAAGTTAGTTACCGCAGTCACCCGAGGCTGGAGGTGGCTCCCGGCACCCCCTCCGCTCTCGCACACCGTCTCTGGGAGGGGCTGGGGGAGAAGGGTTGGGAGTGAGCAAACTGTGACACTTCTCTCCAGGCACAGGATAACGACAAAAAGTGTTCAAGCAGCGGAGGAAGGGAAGTTGCTCTTAAGACTTGGTCTTGGGACGAGAAGCCGCCGCGCACGCAGCCCAGCCCAGCAGCTGAGCCTGATGCTTTACCAGGCTCCCCTGTGCTGACTCAGGGCAGTGGTTTGCTGGGTGCTGCTTCCTGTGGGGAACGCTTCTCTGGTTTTTTTGAGGGGGGGGGGATGGTGGGGGTGGTTTGCTATCCAACTTTAGGCTTCTAACTTTTTTGGACAATCTTTCTCCTATCACCTTCCAGAGCAGAGGACCCTAAATTAATTGCAAATGATGTGTTTGAGGAACAGATGGTGTAAATACCTGACCACTGTGCTGTACACCTGAAGCTGAATAATATTGAATGTCAACTATAATTTAATATATATATATATATATATATATATATATATATATATATATATATATATAGTCACAGGAGGTGGAGTACAGCATAGGGAATAGAGTCAGTGGAATTGTAACAGCTGTATAGGATGTCAGAGGGGTAGTAGATGGGGGCGGGGGGGGTTATCACTTTGTGAGGGGGGTAAATGTCTAACTAGTACATTGCTTTGTACACCGGAAACTAATTTTAAAAAAATGATTGGTTTGAGGATGAGCTAAATACTCAGGCATAGAACATTCCGGGCTTAAGATTTTAATCTCGCCTACAAATTTCTACACGGATTCCACGGCCTGAAATGCACAGTGAAGCGTCTTAATGAGTAGGTACATAGGGGTAAGCTGAGAGCACCTGGAGATAGACAGCCAGCTTCTGTCCCCATGCGTACCTGTACCAGGATGGGGCGACCACTTCCCTGGGTTTGAGGGAACTCTTGTAGTCATTCTGCGTCAGCAGCACCCAGACCTGTGGCTATTTCAGAGGTTCTCTTGGGGAACAGGAAGCCTCCAAGTGCTTTACTACCTTCCTTGTACATTTGGAATCACTTAGGGAGCAGACCATTTAAATCAGAATTCCTGGGGGAGGGATCAGTAGTTTCAAAAGCTCCTGAGGTGTTCCATTGTGCAGCCACCACACTCGTCTCCCGAGTGAGCTTTTCAATTTTAACGTGCATGCAAATCACCTGCGCAGCTTGTTAAAATGCAGCATCTGCTGCAGTGGGGTGGGGCTGGGCTTGAGATTCTGCTTTTCTAACAAGCTCTCAGCTGCTGCTTGTGCTGTCGTCCTTCAGTCACACTCTGAGCAGCCAGGCTTTACTTTAGAATGAGGTCTTCTTTTTCTTCTCGCTCTCAAAACTAGAGGTGGAGGGAATCGTGGAGCAAACCATTTCCTTCTCGTTTTTCCCATGTTGGTGCTGAAGAAGGCTTTTTTGCATCCATTTGCTCCCACCTGAACATCAGAACGCCCATTGGTGATATGTGCTTTTCTCTCGTAAATAAGAACGAGTGTGGGGACAAAGCCCCCAAAAAACAGTTTCCAGGCTCTCGGCCTCACATAGAAAGGTGCTGGCTCGGGTAGTAAATGGCCATCAACTGTGATCAGATGGCCATCAGCTGTGGCTAGTTGGCCGTCAGCTGTAACCCGTCAGCCATTGGCCACTAATATAACTGCTGTGGCTACGCTAGCAAAAAAAAAGAATAGGGGCTAGCAAGAGCGGATTGCAGAGAGGCGGATGCCGCCGCTGAGAATATAGTGATGACTCCCCTACTTATGGCTCCGTGGGTGTTCCTTTTTGGCCTCACCGTGTCCTGCGTTCTTATGTGGGGAGCAGGAGCGGAGACCCTGCACGACAAATGGCGCAGCGAGCAGGGTCCCCTGCGTGACAACGAGGTACCTCCTGGTATCCCCCATGTCAAATTCTGGTCATATTCGAGGAGAGAGTGTGAGCCAACATCTCTCTATCATGCTCATTCATATACTTTTTGAATTTCCTGAAGAGTCGTGGCCAAGAACTCCTGTACCCACCAATAATATAGCTAGAGCACCTGGTAGGAGAGAAGCATCAAATCTTCCCCCATGTCTGTACCTGGGGAATTGAACCAAACATACAGGAGTTTGGTCCATAACAGAGCTGAAATGATTTTTGTTTGAAATGATTCTCTAAAGTTTTCTTCAACTACCTCAGGAATACTTTAGTTCACCTCTTCTCTATGTCTCCCTCTGTAACACCAAAGTTCTGTTCTGAACTGTGGAGTGTACATAACGCATGGGCTTTAAGTATTTGCCTGGTTTCCTCCCAAGGCTGCCTTCCCCTTACATGCAGAACTGTATCCCTTTTCTCTCTGTGTGCACTTCCTCATATCTCCTCGGGGGAGCACCATGGTCACTGAAGGATGAGCAACAATGTTTGTTGAGTGAATGATGGACCTGGGAAGGGATTCGTCAGCCAGCGTTCACTCTGTGGCTTCTGTATCCAGATAGAGGAAACGACATCTCGACCGCAGAGTTCTATGGGTAACTGAGGATTAGAACATTCTAAGTTCCCTCGTTTTGTTTCTTGTTGGTTTATGTGGTTGTTTTCTTCCTTCCTGACTTCATGGCCTTGTGCTTTGTCCTCTATAAACTGGTGTGGCTGCTGTGCAGGGCTCACAGCAATGCCTCCTGAGGCCTTTTGTATGAGGCCAAGAAAGCTATGTAACAGCCAGTGAACTGTTGAAATAAGAGGTTACTGTGTGAATAAAACACTTCATCTCTTTGCATTTCATTGTGTCAGAACAATGCATAAATCTGTCATATTCTATCACAGCATTAAACTAAGAATGTTCAGTCTCTGGGGATTAAGCTCATCCTCAAATCATTATGAAGGGTTGGATCCAGCAAGCATGTTTAGCAAAGCCTCTCCAGACCCTGAGACCAAGGTAATAATTTCCTCGACCATGAAATATGCAAGAGACCCTGGTGACATCCTATAACCTTCCTAAAAAATTCACATCAAAGAGAGGTTCTCAGACAATAGAAGCCATTCCTCTGCTTTTCTAAGGACCTGGTTATCTGATCACACTTCTCTTGGGGTAGATAAGCTCCCATAAAATGAGTGATAAATGGAGTCCATTTAGCAAGGGGGAGGAGAAGAAAACAGTTTTACAGATTAATTCAAAGATAAAAGTCCCATTTTTAAGGCACTGAGAGGGAGTGAATTATTAAACCAGTTAGAGATCTGGAGATGGAAAGATGAGAATTTGTATTTACGGGCTATGTCTTGTCATATTTTAGTAAAAAGGGTGAACTTTATTAAAAGATCTATTACCCAGCAGAGAAAAAAAGGAAACTATCCGGGAAAAGAAAATGTCATCCTTGATTTGGGTCCATTTTGCTGAGGATTAGATCATGTTTAATGTCCCTTCTAGATCTGAAATTCTATAGATTGTGGGGGAAGATTTTGCAAAATCATTTCTTAAGTGTATAAGTGAGAGCCATGTAGATTTATCTGGGTAAGGTTACCTGGAGGAGATAAACGGGTGTGACTGCGCTTTGCCATACAGCAACCCTCTCACTGCAGCTGGTTTTGTGCTCATTTCTCACTGACTCATTAACATAGATCTGTTGCTTGTCAGGTCTCTTTTATGGCTTTCTGCCATTGTTTCAACCTGTGAGGAAATAGCAAATGTCAAGTTAGGCTACTGTCTCATGCAGTCTTGGCTCTTCTGTGAGGAATGTTCTGAAGCATTTAACAACAGGTTGCTAAGGATTTCTCCCCAGCCAGCTTCCTCTGGCACCATCAGCTAACTCTTCTTGCCCCTATGTCTTTAACCTTTCCCTTGTCAACTATCCATATCTCCGCCATCCTTAAATGCAAGCTACTTCTCTCTTACTTTTTTTTTTTTCAGGCTTCTCAAAAGCTCACCCTTGAACCCTGACAATTTGCTTTCTATCCCTACCACCCTAATGGAACTTTCTCTTCAAGATCATGAGTGATCTCTAAGTGGAAAACCCTTTGTTCTCACCCATTCCACATTTGCCTGGTTTCTTTGCCGCCTGTGTTTTGAAACTCTCTTCTTTCTTGGGATCGGGGACATGGTCCCCTCCTATTCCACTTTTTTCTAGGGTTCTATCTCTATTTTTTGCCTGCTTAAAAAGTAGATGCTTCATGGGTTTTTTGGTTTGGCCCTCTCCTCTTCTGATGCACTGTGAACAGAAATGGGCTGGGACAGTTTCGTGGAAGAGACTGACTTGAGTTGGGTCTGGAAGGGATGGCAGGATTTGGCTGCATAGAGATAGGAAAGCTGGATAGAGACAGTTGTTATCGTCGAGGAAACATTGTAAACAAACACAGAAGATATGGTCCTTGACTTTGTGACACTTGGTGCTGGTGGAGGGGCTGGGCAGATAAATATGTAGTTACACTTGATGGTTCAATTAATTATATGCAAACAAATCACCGATGCTATGATAGAAAGTTAAGGGGGAGTGGATCACATATGTAGGGTCTTCTGAAGAAGTGAACACTGAAGTCAAATATGAGAAGGAACCACCTGTACCAAGAAAAAGGTGGCGGTGGCATGGAGAGAGTGAGGGGTGGGAGAAGACCATTGCAGGCACAGGGAAGAGTATATGCAAAGAAGTCCTGTTCAGAATTTCCTGTCCTTCCTTAAGTGAAGACAGGATAAAGAGCAACATTCGGGCTCCTCAATTTGGCATTCAAGGCCCTTGAGAATTTTCATTTTTATCTCTTCGATGTTCCCTGTATACACTGTATCTTTTTCTTTCTCTGGGTTTGTTTACAAGTCTCCTTGATAATAATGGGTCAGCTCTATCCAGCCTTCCTATCCTGTATTCAGCCAAATCCTTCCATGCCTTCAGGACCCAGTTCAAGTGAGTCAGTCTCTTCCATGAAAGTGTTCCAGCCCATTCTATCTGCAGCGCTCACCTTCTCAGAACATCATCCTTCATTCACGTCCACTTTCATGTTCTAGTATGTATTGACTCTTAATTCAAATTACCTTATTGTTAACTCTCCGAGGGCAGGCACTCTAGTGTGTCCATCTTCGTATTCCCCGTGTCTGGGGACAGCCGAATCCACAGTTGATGTCTACCAGCAACATTGTTGGATTGCCTTTCAGCCTCATGCTCATAGACTTTCCAGCTGTGAGGGGAGCCCTCGTCCAGAAGCCAGACTGCACCCTTGACCTTGGCCAGGTCTCTCCCAAACATAGTCTTATTCACTCAGGTGAAAGCGCAATTTGAAGAGTAAGTGTTATTGATAGACAAGCTTATTATTATATTTCCAGGCCCTTATAATTATGTTATGAAGATGTTTTACAGACTTTATAGAGCAACACCAAAATATTATGATCTGGGAAGGTGGGAATGAGGAATCCTGCCAGTGATTCCAAGTAGCAGAAGAGACTTTCAAGTCTTCTCCCTCTGCTTTTCCTTCTTTCTCTCCCTTGCGCTTTTCCATTCTTCCTCCCTCTCTCCCTTCCTTCCTGATACCTGTCTCCAAGGCTCTTAAGAAGAAATAGGGTAGGGAACACATAGGAGGTAAAAATACTTTAAAGTTTACTATTTCAAATAACAAAGAGGATGTCTACGTTATAGCATTTGTGACATTAAGCATTTTAATGAAAATTAAGAAAAATTTGATGGCACACCAGACAGAGATTAAGATAGTTTGATTAAAGTCGAAAGCAATATTAAAGCAAATGGTTGAAGGACTCCTCTCCATTTGCCTGAGGCAGTTGGAGGTGATGGGAAAAAAGACAAAAATAAATAAGAACGCAAACATTGTAATGACAGAAAAGACTCAGATGTAAACAAAACTTTTAGCAAAACGACTAACTAGAGGAGAAATTTCAGATATGACAAAGATCAAAAGGATAGGTGATGGAACCTGTCCTAAGAAAGAAAAACCATTGTGAGGAATGAGAGAAATCACACAGGTAGTCATGTTTCATCGTCAGACGTATTAGACACTCATAAAGGTTGAGGGATAAGAATGTTCCTCTCTTGCTGTAGGGCATAGAAAGAGTAAAGAAAAATAAAGAAGCTCTTTCCAATTGGGTTCCAGTGATAAATCAGTGTACTTTGAATATTGAATATATACTTTGAATATAAAATTCTGAGAAAATAAGGAACTTCAACAATACTTTCAAAGTGCTACAATTTTTTGAAAAGTACTCTTGCAGTAACTAACTCAGAAACATTTTAAGAATTCAAGTGCACATCATTAAGGTAAACCTTTGGCAGATAAAACTAGTTGAATGATTCTGATATAATAAAAAACAGCAATATTTTCCCGGATTTATCAATGTTCAGTGTAACATAAAAGCACATTTTTCATCCCATTTAGGCATGCTTTCTCCAAACGTATGCAGCTGTGTTGATTGGTTATGAAAAATGTGAATTTGTGTACACCTAAATTGAATCATTATTTTGACAAACACTTTATTTCAATGTTTTGTAGTATGTCTGCTTGAAGATAATTCCAAGATTCCTAGAGAAGTTAATAAAAAACAAATATCAAATTGAAAAGTGGGCAGAGGATCGGAATAGACATTTCTTCAAGAAATATATCCAAATGGCTAATAAGTACATGAAAAAGATGCTTACCATCACTAATCATTAGGGAATTGCAAATCAAAACCATAATGAAATATCACCTCACTCACTGTAGGATGGCTATAATAAAAAACGGACAATAATGAGTGTTGGGGAGAATGTAGAGACTCCCCAGGCATTGTTGATATGAATATAAAATAATGCCACTGCTGAGGAAAAGAGTTTTGTAGTTTTTCAAAAATTAAATACAGTTTTGTAGTTGTTCAAAAATTAAACCATATAATCCAGAAATCCCACTCCTGGGTGGGATTCAATCATACTTTTGAATCATACTTTTGTACCAAAACTTGTACACAAATGTTTATAGCAACATTGTTCATGATAGCCAAAAAGTACAAACAATCCATATGTCCACCAACTGATGAGCAGACAAACAAAATGTGGTATATGCATACAATGGGATATTATTTGTCCATAAAAAGGGAGGAAATACTGATATTTGCTACAAAATGGATGAACCCTGAAAACATTATGCTAAGTAACAAAAAAAAAACTGGACACAAAGGCTACATGTTGAATGATTACATTTATATGAAATGTCCAGAATAGGTAAAACGTACAGAAATAAAGTATGTTACAGTTGCCAACAGTGGGAAAAAAGGGAAAATGGGAGACTGAATGTTAACGGATATGGAGTTTTCTTTGGGAGGTGATGAAAATATTCTGGAATTGGATAATGATGATGATAACACATCGCGTGACTATATTAAACACCACTGAATTGTATACGATAACAGGTGAATTTTATGGCATGTGAATTATATTTCAATCTAAAAAAGATCTTTAGGGAACTTGAAACCTTAGACTGATTAAATTCAACTAAATAATGTTTCATAAATTTCTTACTTAGAAATTATTTCTAAGTAAGATAGAACGTGGAAACATTAATTACTAAACCTATTTTTATGTTTATATATGCTTTTGCTTTCAATAGCTACAGATAGGTATATCTTTGGTTAGTTTTTGCCAATTTCAGAAGGTATATAAGAGTGTAGCAAGTATGTGTCTGTAAAAAGTTGTATTATATGTATTTATGAGTTTTACTTGTTGGCTAAAACGCTGATTTGTGTCAGACAGTTTTCCATATTCACTTCCAAACTTTCTCTGTGAAATGCAAGTAATTGAATTTGGTTAAAAGTTATAATTAATATATAATTAATATTGGTGGTTGAGACTATATTGGGAGCAATAGTGACAGAGAAAATGTAACTACACGTGTGGTTCTATTTTTCAAAGAAAAGAGTAGATTTTTTCTTAAAACGGTACTTCTCTTTTTTATGTTTTTTTTGTTTGTTTTTGTTTTTGTCCTTCAGATCCATTTATACTCTTAAAACTTATTGAGGACTTCAAAGAGTTTGTTTGTGTGGATTATAGCTACTGATACTAACTGTATGGGAATTAAAATTGAGAACTTTTAAAAATATTTATTGAGTTCATTTGAAGATAGTAAATGAAAGCATTTTATGCTAATACATATTATGAAATTTGTTTTGACGGTCTTGAGAGATTTATCCTAAAGTGCCAGTATGTTCCAGAATATTAAAATGCACAATAAAAAGCTAAGGTGGAATGTAAATTTTATTTGCCTTGGTTTATAATACCCGAGTCTGAAAAGGTATGGAATGTGTTAATAGCTTAGCAAAGTTTGCTCTGTGATCGGATTCTTCTTTGGTTTACTGTTTATTGCCTTCGCTTAAAATAGGAAGGATTAATCTTTATGTGTCATCTGCCTGCATAGTAAAGACAGTCTTATCAGAGTAATTTTCTGTGCTTTATATTGACTTTATTACATCCTGGATTATTTAAAAAAATAAAAAAATAGAGAAGAACAAAGAAACACTTCTGAAAAAGCTAACATTTTACAATTATGTTATCTCTTATGTTTATTAAAATTTTTTTGTCGTTTCAATTAAATAGGTAACGAGTATTGTTTCTCAGGCATCCATAGTTTTATCTTAATCAAGTGTCTAAATCTCTGATAATAGTTTTTATTTTTGTCTCCCCAAATCAACCCTCAATATAGAAAAAAATAATAAAGTAAAACTTGTAGGGTATCTTTTGCAGCTAAAACTATATTTGTGATTTTCCAGAGGGATCCTGCAAAATCAAAGACTTGTTCTTTTACCTTGTAAAGTACTAGAAATAATTAGGTTTAAGAAAAATTCTGTATTCCTATTGATGTGTTGCCTGTGGTGAGTTGTCAAACCAAAAGAGATGCTTATCCTTCCCTAGGTAAAATTTTTGTAAGGAAAATGTTATTAATATAAATATTTCCGAAATTGCTTCCTGGGTGGGAAGTTCCCAGGGATTTGTCAACGCCCTTGCTTCCCATGACATGTTTCTGTTTATTAAGAGTGTTGGTGCTGTTTTGCCTGCTGCTATTAGGCATCAACAGTAAAGTGCTATTAGTTATAAATTTCACTTATTATTTAAAATGCTCATTGTCTACAAGCTCATTCTTCATTTACATCTAATATCTTCCAGGCCAGTGGCTCTCAGTTGGTGACTGAGGCACATACATACATTTTTATTAAAAATATAGATGTCTGGACTCTACTTCAGACTTACTAAATCTCTTTATTTGATAATCTTAGGATATTCTTAGCATATACTTTGCATATTGTTGATATGTTATGTGTATTACGTCTCAGAACTATTAGTTATATGTCAAAATTATTTCCCCTGTAAAAGTATGTTCATCTAATTGTATAAATCTGATGTAACATTCACTGACTTCTTTGAAAATTGGCTTAATCATGGTCTTTACAGACATTTTACTGAAGTGTTCTGAAATGGTTTTCCTATCTTCATTTTCATGCCAGATATACAACTGAATTTGCTTGTCAGTTGCATGATTTTTGTTAGGAACTCTCATCAGACCTTTCACATTTGAACGTTTTCAGTAATAAATTATTCACAACTATTTGAACCTCTGTCGTTTACAGATAGTTTTTGTCTTACTCTGATGCTTTTGCGCTGTAGGTATGACAATTTGAAAAGTTAACAACAATGGCAGAAAACGGTGCGTTTGGTCTTCCTCTCCTCCTTCACATCAGAACAGGAGCAGTCTTGTCCAGCTTCTGCTCTACCTTCCCTCATTGTCCTATGGGTCGATGCACACTCCCTCTTCTTTTCCCACCCCAAAGTTTTCCAGGTTAGTTGGCCTTTTATTCCCTTCTCTCCTTTGTTTGGGGGACGCTCTTCTTTGCCAGTTTCTTTTAATTTCCTGCTCCCAATCAGTAGTTCTTTATTATTTTGTCTACCCTTTCTCTTTGATCAGGGATCTCTCTCCTTCTTTTTCTAGGTCTTTCCAATTGCCAGCCCTGTTTCGATGTAATCTTTGACACCCTCCTACCCCCCTTCTATTATTCTATTTAGTCAAGGCTCTCCCATCCGATTTCCCTCCCCACTGTGTCCACATTTCGTTCAGTGCGAACTCCTTATTACACCATAAGCAATTCTTGTTTGTCCAGGATGCATTCCTAACTCCACTTTACCTGCTTGCTAGAGCAGAAAACATATTCACACAACATTACGGAACTGTTTCAGAGTTGCAGACACGGGATTCCCAAATCAAAAATAAATCCGCTGCTTCTCTCAGTGCTTTACGTGCTCTTCTGAATTAAAGGAAAGCATCAAGTGCCCTACCAGAATTTCAACACCCCAGTTAACAGCTGGTGTATAAAGACACTCATAGATCCTCCTGTTAGCTGAGTTAGGCTGCCCTTTATTGAACTTTATTTGAAATGTGCAACTTGGCATTAAACTCACAGCTGCAAGATTTCTGGGAGAGAGAAAAAATAGTACGGATAGGGTTTCATCAGCTACAGAAGAAATAAAACCTATCTGTGATCTTAATTCTTTAGCAGCCGGAAGTGATGGCAAGAACCATTTTCAGAACTGCCTGCAAAACATCACTACAAATCATCCCTGAGACTGAGGTGGCTTATTTCAGTGTGTGTGTTTTGGCCTTGCCCACCATTTGGAGGTACAACTCTTAACCTTTTTTTTTTTTTAAGTTTGCTTTTCCAGGACCCATCAGCTCCAAGTCAAGTAGTTGTTTCAGTCTAGCTGGGGAGGTGTAGCTCACAGTGGCCCATGTGGGGATTGAACCGGCAACCTTGTTGTTAAGAGCACTGCACTCTAACAACTGAGCTAACCGGCCACCTCTATAAGGATCACTCTTAAGTGACATTTTCTCTGCTCTGTCCAACAATTGCCAAATAGAATACTTACTTAATTTTGGTATCAGGACCAAAATTTTTGGTGCATCAAACGAGGAAAAACTGATGTAATTACTCATGCCAAGTCAACCCTTGACTAAGGAGCACTCAGTTCACGATTGTACTGTCCACGTAATTTGTCAGTTGCACACTGATTTCCACTCCTTTTTCCCCCCAAGCCCTGCCTCTTCCTACAAGCTTTTTCAACTTATTATACTGAAAAACCTTTCTATATGCTGGGCACTGTTCTAAACTAGTGAGTCCCCAAACTTTGCTGCACAATAGATTTAGCTTTCAAAAATCCTAAACAGAGTGTTTGTGGAGGGAGCTAGGTATCACTATTGTTTCAAGTTTCTCAGGTTATCCCAAAATGCAGCAAAGCTTAAAAACCATTGTTGTGAGTTATTTGACTATATCAATTTACTCTCTTGGCTATTATCACTCAAGAGTTATCAGACCATCCCAGATCACATGGGTCAGTCGATCCAGTTCTTAGTACTCATCTTGTGTGTTACAGATAACTCATTATGCTTAATACACATTTTCACTTGTCTTCCAGGAAATGGCACTTGCAATGCCATGTTCTTAGTCCCTGTTTTTACCTTCTCTTCTTCTTCCTGTCCTCCCGGCATGGATGTGCTCCAGGAGTCAGTCCTTCATCTACTCTTACTTATGTTACACTTACCCCCTTGAGGATTTCATCCAACCTCATGGCTGAACATATCATTATATGCTGAGAATTCCCATATTCCCACATTTGATAGTTCTAGCTAAAATTTCTCGTAAGTTCAACTCCCTATTCAATATCTCCACTTGGATGTCTAAGAGTCATGATAAAATGACATATCCAAAACAGAATGTATGGTTCTAGTCTAACCTCCCCTCTAAATTTACTCCTTCTACAGAAGTTTCCACTTCCGTTGATGGCAATTCCAGTCTTTGAGTTGCTCAGATGAAAAAGAAATCATTCCTGACAGCTCTTTCTCTGGGCACATTGAATCTGTCAGAAAATCCTCTTGGTTCTATGCTTCAAAGTATGTCCAGTATCCATCCACTTCTGATGACTTGCCCTGAGGCCGCCCTGGTATGAATTGCCATCATCTCTCACCTAGATCACTGCAAGCACCTTCTCACTGTTCTCCCTGCATTTATCAGGACTCCCTGTGGTCTCTTCTCGATACAGCCCCTGGAGTGGTTCTTCAGGACACAAATTCAACTCTGTCATTCTTCTGTATGGCTTTCCATTTAACGTATGGTCACACCGAGATTTTGTGATGGCCTACAAGGCCCAAGGTCCAGTTACCTCTCTGACCTCATCTCCAACTACTCCCCACCTTGCTCACTGTGCATCAGTACGGTTAGGATGAACAATGGCTCCCCAAAATGTCCATGTCTGAATCCCTGGAACCTGTGAATGTTACTAGAAGTAACAAAAGAGACTTTATAGATAGGAATAAGTTAAAGATCCTGAGGTGAGATCATCCTGGATTACCTGGGTAGGCTTGTTGTGATCACCAGGTTCCATGCAAGAGGGAGGCAGGAGAGTCAGATTGGAGACGTGACAATGGAAGCAAGAGGTTGTTATATGACTTGGGAAAGTCACTAATTTGGCAAACCTCAGTCTTATCATCTATAATATAGCAAATATAATACCCACCTCACAGGCTCATTCTGATGGTAAAGCAGGCAAAGCCTTGTATATTTGCCTTGCCTTTTGAACTAATATGTACACATTTTCTATTTACATTTCATAAATGTCATTTATTTTGGACCCAATTTTCCACTAGTCTGGGAAAAAAGGCAGAAGTCTATTAAAGCATTTGTTCTGTAATTTAATGAATTAATCATGCAGTTGAGATTTATGTGTCTTCTTGGTTCATTTGAATCATTGACAACATTACTGGAAAGAAGTAGACCAGATGACAAAACCCCTTTCCCATCTTCCTAAGTGGATTTTTATCCATATTTAACATTATTCAGCCATCCATGAATTCATGTACATTGATCATGAAAATATGCCCTTGGTGCATGGAATTTTTGAGAAGCTTTTAAACTGCATTTGTAAAATCCTGGCATAGTATCTGTGACAACTCCTTAACTTCTGGTGAGTTGGGCAAATCTTTCCCCTAGTGAGCCCATTTGGATGTTCTAAGGAACATCTTGACTACCTCTTTGTTTCTTAAGTATTGGGAAGCCATAAATCATTTCAGGATTTTGCTAGATGTAGATATGAAATTTATTCTTTGGAAGTTTCTTGTGTTTACCTTTTGAAAGAGAGAGACTTTTATTTTTTTCCTCAGGTCTTAAGATTCTTCTCTGTAATTCTATGTTTTTTCACTAGTAATCTCTTTGGGCCTTTGAGATTACCTGCACACTCCTTTTGTATTCTCAAATATAGTATATCTTGGTCTGAAAGTATGATCATGTTTATTGTGACCAAGTATTTTGTGATTCTTCCCCACTCTTCTTTAGTTTCCTCTTAACAATACTTGTCCTAGCTTCACAGTTGAAGACCATTCTTCTCAATTGATAAGGTAGAAGCTGTTAACATGGCCAGATAATTTTCTTGTCTCAACCAGTTTCAATACAGAATGAGAAGTATTAGTTTCCGATATGATTACAGATTTAATTTTACATAGACAAATTTATTTTTTAGTTCTACAAATTATAGTCTCATTCATTAGAGTTCACACTTTTCTGAGGGCAGGCAACACCTCCCTCCCTTGGCTTTATCTTTCTTTTTATAAAAAAAAAAGAAAGCTTTATTTCATTTAACATTTGGCTTCTTTGTATGATAAAGAGTTATTTAGAATTATTAATATGTAGTACTGGAATTTAATTAGTTCTCATATTTTAAGATATTCAGCTTCTTAATATGTGAAAATATAGAATGTGTACCTGGCATAATTCCTCAAGGGAAAAACTCACTGAAATGTGTCGTTGTCCCCTTTTTCCAGCTCCAGAAATAACTGTTGTCTGCTCCTTTATCAGCCCTTTCCCTGTAGTTGTCTCTGAGGAGACCATCTCTATTGAACAAATTTAATTAACTAGATTGCTTGGTGTTTACTAAACAAGGAAACGACGAAAATAAAGACAAAAAAGAAAAAAAAAACCTTGTTGATTAATTTACTCCAAAATTAATGTTGAGACAGTCATATTTGGTATGTTTTATTTTGTTTTACCAGTAAACTGAGGGCAATTTCTCAATAACCTGTAACTTCTCTTTTTTTTCCTTCATAAAGAGCTATTCCACTATAAAAAGACTAATAGCTCTATGGAAGGAAAACATCTAGAAAATGAACTCTTAAAAAATAGTGACTTGTATGTTGGGATCTCTACTTCTGCATGTCTTATCCTCATAACCGGGAAAGGTAAAATGGCCTCACTTCAATAGTAATGGTTGTAGTCATGAACAGAGTGCCTTACCGCGTGTTAGAACCGTGCGAAGGACAGGGATGTCCTTATGTACACTCCTCATGACAGCTCTGTGAAGCAAGTGCTATTGTTATCCTCATTTTATAGAAGCAGAGTCTCCGAGAGGTCAACACAGTTCCCCAGTGCAGGCAGTTTTTAACTGGTAGAGTCTAAATTTTAAAGCAAGAGTGCTTGAGTTAGAAGCCTGCTTTAACCCACTATGCAATCCATTTTTCTGACTTTAGCCACTCTCAGAGACTTCCCTGGAAGTTCAGTTCCCCTCAAGGGACTCCTGCATTTGTTCTGGGAGTCTCTAAGATGTGCCTCAGGGGTACTCATGAATAACACTCTAGCGTTAACCCTGGGAACCTTCCATTTCTCCACTCTTGCTCAATCTTCTCTCAGTGATAATTACACCATTGCTGAGGGCTGAGGTCCACACCATCCTCAAAAATCTCCTGATCTTCTGAAGGGTCCTCTCCATGGCTCCCTTTCCTGGAGAGGGATAGGCACTTTTTAAGGCTGTTTCCTAATACTCCCAAACGTCTGAGGATATGTACCCTGTCTGATTGGCCACTCTCCCCAACTGGGTGGGTGAGGGTTGTGGGCCCCATTACCATCTATGTACACAAAGGAAATGGGCCTGGTCATGGAGCAGCAGGTGTGCTGGAGAAACAAGAGTCCCTCAGGTGCAAGGACCTCCCAGTCTCTTCCTGTGCCCCTCTATGCCTCCTAGCAAATGCCTCAACTTGGAATGCCCTTCCTCCTTCCAACTTGCCTATACCTGGCAAGGTCTTCTCCATTATTTAAGACCCAACTCAGGAGCCACACTGCTCAGATTCCTTCCTGACTATTCCCCACAACTTACTGGTTGCCCTCCACTGCGCTTCCATAATGGCCTTTATTTATCTCTAATACTGCCCTTACATGTTGTATTCTGAGTATCACAATACCAGACAATCAAATGCATTATGCTGTTTGAGGGCAGGAATTGTTATCCATCTTTGTTTCCCAGCACAGTACCTTGCATGCAGTGCCAGGTGAATATATGTTAAATAAGAAGTCACTCCCATATTTCTAGCTAGAAGAACTAGGAGGATGGATGGCTCAATAATGCCTCCTTATTAAGTTTCTCTTGACCCTTCCTTACTTTGTACCTTTTCATCTCTTACCTGGACCTCTGAAGCAGCCTTCCAACCCTTTTTATTGTGGTAAAATAGATATAATATTAAATTTACCATTTCAATCCTTTTTAAGCTCTTCAACTCTGTGTCCCCAACTTCAGTAAGTCCTCCTCAATTCTACCCTTCACTTGGTTGCCCCATGAACTAAGTCCATGCCATTCTGCTATTTAAAATTCTTCACTGACACCCCTTTGCCTACAGAATATAATTAAATCAATAATTTAAAAAATGTCATACAAAATTCATGTTTGCCTCTCCTCAGAACTTGATAAGAGTGTCATAGTTGGCTTTCAGTGGGTCTATGTGGGATTGCTGTGAATATTTATAACTGCCTCCAGGTCATCTCCATGGGGATGTCCAGCCAGTACATCAAAGCCAGTTCATCCCAAATAATCACAGCATCTCTCAACAAGTTGACATCCCATCCTAACTTCCTCAGTTTTCTCTTTTTCTCTGTTAGAGAATTGAGTCATTTTTGGTTCTCCCACCCCATTATCTTACAATACCTGGATTTTCCCCATCAAGTATTTCTTCTCCCTTTAAAATGTCTCTTATACTTTATGTTTAATATCTGCCACTTTCTGGCTCTGTGACTTTGAGTTACTTAACCTCTTTGTATCTCGGCTTCCTCATAAAAAGTTTTATTTTTTTTTAATCCCCTAAACTGGGGTTGTTGTGAAAATGAGTTAATTCATTTAAAACACTGAAAACCATGCCTGCCATATAATGAGTGCTGAATAGTAAATGATAGACATGATTGTTACTTAATAGTAACAATATCATTACAATATCATTACATCAATATGGGATCATTATGATGTTGTCCTAGCTGATCACCTATTCATAACCTTCCATCTTAACTTTCCAACCATCCTTCTAAAACCACTTGAATCATATTTTTATGCCAAAGAACGTATATAGGCTTCATGCTACTTAATTACTAAAGCATAAATTTTCTGCCTCATTTTTTCCCCCACAACTCTTTTTCCCCTTCCTCTTCATTCATTAATCATTCATTCATTCAGGCATGCGTGCATGCACACATGCAATAAGCATGTGCCAGGCACTGTGCTAAACATTAGGGATAGGAAGATGAATAAGGATTAGACATTGTTTCTGCCCTGAAGGAAATCACAGTCCTGCATCAATCAGCTATAGAACGGCTCTGATAAAGGGACAGAAGACCCCCATGGGAGACTGTAGGGGGATATATAGCCCACCTTGAATTAAATCTGAAGGTGTACAAAGGTGTTAGCCAAACAATGACAAGAGGTAGATAGGGGTGGCCTATGTGGGCGTGTGGTGTGTGGTTCAGAGAAGGGCATGTCAGGTAGGAGGAGCTTGTACAAAGGCATGGGGTTGTGTGGAAAGATATGATATATTCATAGAATAGCAAGTGTTATGAATGTTTGTGTTCCCCCAAATTCATATGTTGAAGCTCTAACCCCTAATTTGGAAATGAGGCTTTGAGGAGGTAATTAGGGTTAAATGAAGTCATGAGGATGGGGTCCTGAACTGACAGAATTAGTGTTCTTGTAAGAGACATAAGAGAGCTTGCTCACCGGCTCTCTCTTTCTTTCCACCCACACATACAAAGGAAAGTCCATATGAGGACATAGTGAGAAGGTGGTGGCCATCTGCCACCCAAGGAGGGAGCCTTACCAGACACCAATCCTGTTGGCACCTTGATCTAGGACTTCCAGTTTTCAGAATGGGGAGAAATTAAATTTCTGTTTCTCATACACGCAGTTTATGGAATTGTGTTATGGAAGGCTGATTTGACTAATATAGCAAGTAATCCAATGACTGAGGAGAAAGGTGGATGATGAGAAAGGGCCAGAGATGAAGCTAAAGAGTAACTGACAACTACACTATGAAAAGTCTTGTGCCCATTGCTGAGGTTGGACTACCTGCAGGCAACAGGTGAGTCATTGAATGGTTTTAAGCAGAAGAATTCACTACATGGTCAATTTGATATTGGGGGCAGGGGTCATTCTGTAATGCATGGATTCAAGGCAGGCAATAGTAGAGTCAGGAAGAGCCATTGGGTGGCTGCAGCATGATTAGAAATGAGCCATGATGAGGTCAGGAGTTACGGTGGAGGCCGTGGAGGGGCAGAGAAGTGAATGTATTTGAGATTTGACCTGATGAGAGCTGTAGCTCTGAGTGAATTAGTGGGAGATAGGAGAAGACTCTCAAGGCACCAGGAGCAGCCTCAATCAGTCTCACTTTGGGGGGAAGCCTACCCCGCTCCAATATGTTTATCTGTGACTCTCACCTATCAAAACCTCTCCAAGCTTAAAGTCTCCCCACCTCTACAAAGTGTCCCAAAACTGATATGAAGGTACTCCCTACTGCATTCTGCCTTCTCCCAGTTCCAAAGTCTAAACTCCATCATTTAGCTCTTAATACTATATTGTCCATGTGGTGATTAGATAAGTCCTGCTAGTTATAATTTAAGCTCCTTAAGAACAAGAGCCATGTCTTAACCTTCTTCTTGTAATTATCATGGCCGACACATCATTACACATGCCAGGGCAGCTGTTCTCCACCCCACTTTCTCTATGACACTCATGAAAGGTGCTGTCCACGTATCCTCCATGCAAAATCTAGGTGATACCATTAACTCCACCCATTTCCATTCCACTCAGGAAAGCCAATCGGCATGATCACATAGTCCATAGGGATGGCTTACAACATGACCTAATTTACAAAGAAGAAAGTAAATCATCTGCTACCCAGCTGGTCAGTAGTGGTACTATCAATCGTGACAAATTACTTTATAACTGGTGTGTGGTGATGGCAGTATTGAAAACTGTACCAAGACAGTAAGTCCCTTCAGGGCAAGGGTCATGACTCACTCATCCTTGTCCAGCCAACACCAACGCCAACAACACACGTGCTGTAGAGGTAAACACTTGTGGAACGCAAGGGTCGGAGCCTAGTGATGACTGAGGCTGGAATACCAATTGAGGAAAACAGGTATCTCTGCTCTACAGCAGAAAAGCTGCATGGGTATACTCAAAATTTCAGTAAAAAATGTTGCCTGATTTTCACAACTTTTTAAGAAAATGTGTCATTTCTGAGAATCTGACATTGTAGTTAGCAGAATTTATCCCCTGTGAGTTCATTTCAAATAGGAGAGAATTTTTCTCTTTGTAAGGCAATATTGAGTGCTGTATTGAGGTTGCCATATGTCTATGAGGGAAACAACAGGTTTTCTCTATGTTTTAGAGAGAGAAAGAGAAAGAAAAAACAATTTTCTCTTGTGCCTTCCCCCCAAAGAAGTCTGAAATAGTGAGTGAAAAAAAGAAAAGCCAGAGGTCCTCTCGTATTTCAGCAGGGTTTAGATTTCAGTGATGAATTTCTATATAGTTGGTGTGTGTTTCTACACAGTTTTATAGGAAAAAGAGCTCCCAGGTCATTTTGCCTGTCCTCTTACTTATGAGTACAGCTTGTGACCCATCCATGAAGCAGGAGATTGAGTCAGGAGGCAATTTGAAAGGATGACTAAAAGGAAAAACTCTGACATGAGCCGAGTCCTGTGGAGTGAGGAAAGACAGATTGTTCCAGAAGCCTTGATTAGGTAATCTATAAAACAAAGAATATGAATTGTTGGCTCCCTGGAATGTCCATCATACCAACCGAACCCTTACAGGAAATGTTCCATACATTTATCAAGCTCCTGCTTAAACAGCCCTCAGGATGGGGAGCTAAGTGTCTGAGAAGTCAATAGCAAGTAGTTAAAATCCTGGAACTTAACCTCCTACCATCCTTTTGGTTTTTTGGGGAATGGCGAGTGAGGGGGGCTAACATATCCCAGGAAGAACAGGGATATTTTAAGATGCTATTATTTTAAGAAGGAGTTCTATTTTAATAATTAAAATAGGAAGAACTGCAAGATATACCAAAAGTGTATATCCTGATTCTTCTGAAGTTGAGAAAGGTTGGGAGAGGATGGGATCCACGCAACAGTAATTAACAAATGTTGAATTTAGTTGTAATAAAGGGTCTGCAAAATACCTAGGTGTTTGTATTTTTCAACGCTCAGGTTGCTCATAAACATCATTTTCACATACAGCCAGTTATTTCATTCACAACAGTCTCCAGAGCTATCGCTGTTATTTACATATTTTAAACATGATGAAATTGAAGCCCAGAGGGTTGGGTGATTTGCCCAGAGTCGCTTGGGAGATGAGATTGAATTGCGAAACAGCCTCTCTGGACTCCAGATACTTTGGATAGCAGGGAGTGGGTCTCTGTGTAGTGTTTGACACATAGTTAGTGCTTAGTAAATATTAGGCAAGTTACAATTAAGGGGGTTCCATCCAGGCCGTTTCACTGCACTGTATTGCTTCTTACTCATTCTCTACTGTATATCGTTACTTAGGATTGACAGTGAAGAACTTCTAAGGACTTGGAGATGGAGGAAACAACAGATTCTGTCAGCCATGTGTTGGAAATGGTTTGTGATTGTGTGGCAGGATGGTAGAAGAGTTGGAAATTTGCCAAACTCTAACCAAGGCAATGTAGAAATAATAGGAAGGCCAGGCAGAAGTAGGAGTTTAGTTTAGTAAGGGAAACCTAATCAGTTTCAGTATACCTGATTTGGAGAAAGACTATGAATGAGTCAAGGTGCAAGGGGTCTTAACCTGATGTGTTGAAATATGTTTCCTTGTAACTGGTTTCATTCGCAAGCCTATGTATTATTTTTAGTATCTAAGAATATTATTCTAAGAATGAATTTATGGGCTTGGTCAGACTGCCAGAGGGGATGGTGGCTAACAACGTTCCAGGCTTTATAACATAAAAAAGGGACATGAAAGACCAGAACAAGGTGATGGTACCCATCCAAATCCTGCTTAGAAGAAAGGGTATCCCATCGGGCCAGTGTGAAGGAACATATGCCTGGCAGAACGTGCCCCTGGTAGAGATAGATGAAACAAGATAGCAGATTCTGATGCCACAAAGCATAAAAGTGTACAATTTACTCCCCTTCCTTTTATCTGTTCAAACTAAGAACCCCTGGAATATGACTTTCCGGGCACCTCTACTGGGATACCTGTTCAAACAGATGGGAATGTCCCGCCACCTGGTGGTTACATTGTTAACATAAATCAATAAGTTGGCATTCTAGCCGCTATGTCACCACCTAGGTGAGCCTGCAGACTTGAGGACAGAACCTTGTGCTATTGGGGAATTCAGCACTCACCACCATGATATGAGTGGCTGGTCAACCAGCCAGCCTTCTGAGAAATGAAAATTGCCTCCATTGCAAACCACAACGCTGTTTCTACCAAGAAATTGGTAGAAGTTATCCTGTTAACAACGATAATCAAAAGAAGGTACTCTTTGTTCTTTCACTGATTCACAGGTGAGGAAATACACAACCATAGACCTAAGGCAATGCTGTTTCATGGCCGTATTACCTACATCCCAGCCCAGATTTTCTGACAACCCAGACCAGAATCACACCATCTAACAAATATATGCCTGGTGGGTACAAAGAGCTCTAAGAGGTATTTCTTGCCCTCAAGGATCCCACGTATGGTTGAGTTGGTGTAAATATTGTAGTGTCATGCTTAACAGAAATCTAAATCTGTAGCAGTTCATGTTTCTTCCAAATTATTTGCAACAATTTCCCCAAATTGTGACTAATTTTGTTCCAGCACAGTTTCTGGAACATAGGAAGTACTCATTTGGTTTGGCAGAGCCGAAATGCAGTGCGACTTTGCTGTTAGAAGCGAAGTCTCTCCAAGCCTTTATTCTTATTCACTGCTGTCCTGCATGTGACAAAAGAACATTCTCGATGGACACGACTTTCAAGTGTACAAATGTGGTTTCAACACAAAATTTTCTATGTTCAGTTTTGTTTGTTTTTCTAGTGGCAAGGCACAGAGCCATGACTATGTTGCCTCAGGGACAGGAATTTTTACAAAGATATGTAAAGACATGTTACTTGCAATTTCACAGGGAAGCACTACGGAAGTGGAATGTCATTCATGGCTGTTCGGGCTGCTCCGGTAACTGTATCAGAATCAGGCATCCATGCCTCTCTGCTCTCTTTTCTAATTACACCACCCTCCCGGGGCCTCCTTTTCTATTGCTGTGCTTTATACCCAGCTGTAGCTTCTCTGCCACCTCTTCCTGCTTTCTCGCTGCTCCTCTGCACTCTCGATGGCTTGTGGATGCTGCTTCTGGATGCTTCCACTTCCATCAAGACTTCTCTAGAGAGAATACGTTATGGCCTTGGGTTGACACTCTTCAGTGCAAAGTGTCTCTGCGGGTTTCTTATCTCGTAGTTGTTTACTTTGACCCCTGTCCCTGATCCCATTTGCTTGTGACCAAGAGGAGGGGGTCACATAACACAAGATATGAAACTCATGGGTAAGAAAGTATGGTTGGCTTCTTGGAGGCTGATGGGAGTGGGCGAGGAAGGTATTTATAATTCAGAAGCTGTTCATTAGAGTCACCAAAGCATCAGACCAAAGCTTGACATGTCTGATTCCATTCCAGAAGGGGACGTGCAGCTGAGTACACACACATTGAGGCATCATTACTGAGAAGCTATGTCTTTAATTATAGACTTCATACTGGTGACTTACCACACCGTATGCTCCCAAGCCAGAACGAAGGCTGCCAGTTTCCACTTTCGTTTAGATGTGGCTTACACTAAATTCTTCCCCGAAGACCTGCTGCCCAGTGTGTAGGTGATGATGGCCCCCTAAAAAACTTTTGGAACATATACAACGTTTCATTTGGTTCTGTAATTACTCATTTTGGGCCTGACAGACGAACTGAAAAGTTGGGGGGTGGCAGAATTGCTCAGCTGTAAAGTCCATATGTGATGATTTGCTTGTTCCAGCAAAAGTGATAATAATAAAAATATTTCAGTCTTGACATTTTTCCATTTATCAGAAGCTTTTCCTGTTGAAAACTTTTCTATCACTGTCCAGGGATGTCTCTTCAGGAGTCAGGTCCTACAGGCATTCTTTGCTGACCTGAGTATTGATCAGGTTCCTCCCAGCCTTTGAGTTCAAGGCTCACCTTTAGCGATTCCACTGTCCCAAATCTCACTACCTTGGGTTAAGTAAGAAATAGGCACCTTCTGTCCCTCCGGTAGATAAAGTTAAAACTGATGCTGTATTGAAGGACACTTTGGTTATTTCCATGTCTTGGCCACCATAGATAAAGCTGCAATGAACATCAGAGCACATACATCTTTATGGATCAACATTTTCAGAATTTTGGATAGATACTCAGGAGAGGGACTGCTTGGTCATATGGTAATTCTGTTCTTAATTTTTTGAGGACCCTCCACACTGCCTTCCATAGCAGCTGCACCAGTCTGCATTCCCACCAACAGTGTATGAGGGTTCCTTTTTCTCCACAGCCTCTCCAACACTTGTTATTCGAAAGATGATTGGATAAAGAAGACGTGGTGTATATACACAATAGAATACTGCTCTGCCATAAGAAAAGATGAAGTAGTGCCATTTGAGACAACATGGATGGATCTTGAGATTATTATGCTAAACGAAATAAGTCAGACAGAAAAAGTCGAGAACCATATGATTTCACTGATATGTGGGATATAAAACTGAAAACAACAGAAGAACAAGACAAACAGATGAAGAAACAAATACTCATAGACACAGATAACAGTTTAGTGGTTACCCGAGGGTAAGAGGGGAGGGAGGTGGTAAATGAGGGTAAGGGGGGTCAAATATATGGTGATGGAAGGAGAACTGACTCTGGGTGGTGAACACACAATGTGATCTATAGATGATGTATTACAAAATTGTACACCTGAAACCTATGTTTACCATAGGTAAACACTGTCACCCCAATAAACTTTAATGAAAAAAAAAACCACATGTTTAAAACAGATGTTTAAAGCCCAGGTGAGGCTTTTTGTACACTGTTGATGACAGGATGGACCTGTCCATGCTCAGGTTGCTTGAATCATATCCTGTCTGGGTCAAACCAAGTCAGAGAGCTGCTAAAACACACAAGGCTGCTACAAGGCACTTTAGCTCCTGAATGGAGCTGAAACTGTAGGTGCGCATAGTGTTTCAAAGGTGATCTCCAAAAATGATTATCTTTGTTCTGGGTTGGGGCCAACTCTTACAGCTCAGGGCAGGATATTGTATGCCATAACTGATGGGAGAAGGGGTGAAATTGCTTAGATTGTAGTTTTTGAAGTGTCCTAGCCTTACCAAAACACATGTTATTGGTGAGTATGACGATTATTCTGTTTCCCAAGGTCTTGGCTGTCTTGGTTCCAGGAAAGGCTCCTTCCCCTTACTCCTCAGAACTATGGATGGTAATGGTTTCCAGCTGGTGCTGGTACTTGAGTATGCTGCAGCAGCCCCTTGGTTCCCTTAACCTTGTTTACCCCACTGCAAACAATTCCTTCACCAAAAAGACCTCCTCAGACATCCCAGCCGATGATGCCATCTGTCTTATTCCAGAACCCTGACTGAAACATCTAACATAACAAATATCTTCATCATAAGATAGTTGGGTTTCTTGAGTAGATGATTTCCATTTCCATTTCCAAAATTTATCAATATGGTCACATCTTAGGCTTCTCAGCTTAAAACAATTTCTTTACATTTTTAAATGGTGTATTTATAGAAAGCCACCCTTGTATCTCCAGTTTTGATCCTGGCTCAAATAAAATGAATGCCTTATGGAAAATCATTGTAATTCAATCCCTAAAGGCTTAATGTTCTTTAGCAATATTTTTTCACTAAGAAATATTTAATATAAATCAATTGTCTATTTAACTCATAATTTTTAGACTTGCTCACTGATCACTTCATGTTGTATGAATCAAAGTAAAAAGAAGCTGAAAAATCCAAATTTTGCACACAAGTGGAATAATAGAGGCAATACAGCAAGAGATGAGTCCAAAATGTTGTGAAGTTTCATGAGTTAGTTTTTACATTCAGAATTTCTGGTCAGGACAGCGACTGACCTAACCGCTTCTGTCATGCGGGGTGTCACGCGGGTCTCTGGTCTTGAATCCCACATAAGAACGCAGGACACGGCGAGGCCAAAAAGGAACACCCCCGGAGACATAGATGGGGGAGTCATATCACTATATTCTCGCTGGCAGCATCCACCTCTCTGCAATCCGCTCTTGCTAGCTCAGCCACCATCTTCTTGCTAGCCCCCATTTGCTGCGAGCTTAACCACGGCAGTTAGATTAGTGGCCAATGGCTCACTGGTTAGCTGACGGCCAACTAGCCACAGCTGATGGTCATCCAGTCACAGTTGATGGCCATTTACTACCCAAGTAAGCACCTTTCCACATGAGGCCGAGAGCCTGGAAACTGCTCTCTGGGGCTCTGTCCCCACAGCTCCATTGCAAATCCATTCTTCACAGTGTCCAAGTTTTCAGGACTTTCTTCTGTGTAGGACGCCTGTCCTTTCCATGTGCCTCAGCTGCCCCCAGGGTTCTGCCCTTGCTTCTTATTGTAATCGATTCATGCCCTAGTACTAGCCCACCCTCACGGCTTTGTCTTCTCAAACTCCACGTCTTCATCCAGCTTAGTTCTCAATGATGGCAGTGTCTCCAATCCAGCCTCTTCCACCACTCTTGTGAACACATACATACATGTTCTGTACGTACATTAGTGTGGGGATAGAGTCCCAGAGAGCAGTTTCCAGGCTCTCGGCCTCGCGTGGAAAGGTGCTGGCTAGGGTAGTAGATGGCCGTCAGCTGTGGCTGGTTGGCCATCAAGTGTAACCAGTTAGGCCACTGATATAACTGTCGCAGCTGCGTTGGCTAGTTGGTTGGTTTGCAGGCAGAGAAGAGGACAGCAGGTTGCACGTCGTGTGACTCCAGCCTCCAGTGAGACTATAGTGGTATGATTCCCCTATCTATGGCTCCGTGGGTGTTCCTTTTTGGCCTAGTCACATCCTGTGTTCTTATGTGGGGAGCAGGAGCTGAGACCCTGCAGGCTGCCCCGCATGACACATGGCGCAGCAAGCAGGGTCCCCCGCATGACAATTACCCACTTCCCCCACCAGCATTCCTTCCGCTTCCTCACTGTAGAGAGTATCTTACTAATCTCTTGGTTAATTGGAGTCTTGTTACCTTCAGTAGAGTTGTCTTTTTTTCTCACTTCCTACAACCCACAAGGGTAGATAGAGAGGTCTGCATGTTTCCCATTCCCCATTGCCAACTCCAGACCACTATTCCAATTGAATGGTAATATTTTTGTCACCACTGAGTCACTCAAAGATAATGATGAAAAACAGGCCAAAGGATTTGGAATTGTAGTTCTAAATGGGTGTTGTTCTAGGCTGAATAATAGCCTCCAAAGATTCCAGGTCTTAATCCTTAGAACCTCTGAGTGTTACCTTTTATGGAAAACAAATAAAAAAGACATTGGAGAGGAGATGAAGTTAAGGATTTTAGGAGGAGAAGAGGATCCTGGGTTATGCCAGTGTGTCCTAAATGTGATCACAAGCATCCTCATAATCGTGAAGCATAGTATCTTAGGGAGATTTGGGACAGAAGAAGAGGGCAATGAGACTACGGATGAAAGATACCACACCACTGCCTTTGAAGATGGAAGGAGCCACAAGCAGAAGAACGTGAGAATGAAGCACTAGAAGCTTGGAAAAGCAAAGAAGCAGATTTTCCCCTAGGGTCTCTGGAGAGAGCATGATCCTGCCAACACTTTGATTTCAGCCCAGTGAACCTGATTTTGGCCACTTGACCTCCAGAACTGCAAAAGAGTAAATATGTGTTGTTTCAAGCCTCTATATTTGTGATAATTTGCTTAGCAGCCATGCGAAACTAATACATAATTCTTGGATAACTTCTAATGGGGCGATTTGGGAGGTAGGAGGGATAAAAGAGAGATGGTATTTTACCATTCCCCAAACACTGCTCCTGAATTAATCTCTCTAAAAATATAACACCAAATCATATTCTTAATCCTTCTTAAAACCATCTGTAGATTTTTGGGGGGGGCAGGTGAGAGGTGGGGGCTAATTGTTCAAAGGCCTAATTTCCTCCAAATTCTGGCCAAATCTTCCTTTCAACCTTATTGCTCCCTGTTTCTCCCAGACGAAACCAGGCACACCTCCTGCCCTGGGTATCCCATCTCCTCCTCTGGACCTTGGGTCATGTCCCCTCTTCAGCCTCGTTGCACTCCCTCTGAAAACACCATACCTCACATGTCCATCAAGCCTTAACCAAATGCTACGGCTTCATGAACTCTTTCCTGATTCGCTCAGCGGAAGTGATTTTCTCTCTTCTAAACACCTGAAGAGGTTTGTGGCTCCTTTCTGCTGACTCCTATTATATATTCAATCTTTCCCTAGAGTTGTGGATCATAGTAATTAAACACATGTACTCTGGAATCAGATCTCCCGAAGTTGAATCTTTATATGAACATTTACTAGGTGAGTGACCTTGGGCAAGTTACATACTTTTTCAGTTTCTTCATCTGAAAAAAACAAACAGAGATCATAACTATGACAAACTTAATGGTTTGTTAAAAAGATTAAAAGAGTTCATGAAATCAGTGCCTGGCACATTGAAAAGGTTCAATACAATAAAGGCCAGCTCTTGTTTTTATTATATATTATCTTGCCTTTTAACTGTAAGTTTCTTAATGGGATGACCTATATCATATGTATCTCTGTCTTCTTTTTGGTTTCCTATGTCAATGAATTGTATTGAGTAGGTGCTCAGTAAACTTTAGCTTTAATGAAATAAACAAGAGCCTATGTCCTGACGAGAGCATGCATAGATGTCAAAGTTACAATGCAATCAATATTAAGGAAGAAATAACACTCTCTTTACTTTCGCATGTGCTGTATCTGCCTCATTTCACTGTAACTTGTTTCAGTTTCACCTGTGCTACTGGGACTGCCATCAGAAGATGAGCGATAGCTTCTTAAATGCTAGATTCAAGGATATGTTGTAGATATTACTTTAGTGCTGGTCACTTCCTGTGGGGACAGAGCCAGGAGTGCAGTTTCCAGGCTCTCGGCCTCACGTGGAAAGGTGCTGGCTCGGGTAGTAAATGGCCATCAGCTGTGATTGGATGGCCATCGGCTGTGGCTAGTTGGCTGTCAGCTTTAACCAGTGAGCCATTGCCCACTAATATAACTGCCGTGGCTACGCTAGCAGAAAATGGGGGCTAGCAAGCAGATGGTGGCTGAGCTAGCAAGTGGTGGAGTAAGGGTTGTGGATCGTGTGGCTCCTGTTTCCTGTTTCTCCAACGCAGCCGCCAGCGAGACTATAGTGTTATGACTCCCCTATCTATGGCTCCGTGGGTGTTCCTTTTTGGCCTCACCATGTCCTGCGTTCTTATGTGGGGAGCGGGTCTAGAGACCCCACCTGACACCCCATGTGACACTTCCTTTTTCTGGAATCTCTCCTCAATTTTTACTTTGATGATACCACACTCCATTGGTTCTCCAATCTCACTGACTTTTCCTTTTCTTGTCCCTTCGTGGGTTCTTCTCTGAGGCTTCGTTCCATGGCTCTAATACTGTGCCCTCAAGGGTTTAATTTCAGATTCTCATTTCCTTTTATTCTACGTATTCGTTCTGGGAATGCTTGCCACTCATGATTTTAACTACTCCCCATATTCCATACACTGATAACTTTCATATTTATACTTAACATAGCTATCTCCCTTGAATTTCAGACTCAGAAATTCAGCTGACTGCTGGACAGCTCATCCTTGATATGCCATAGCCATCTCAAATTCCATAGCATATACCAAAAACAGCATGCCACCTTCTTTCCCACGAAACTGCTCTTCCTTTTGTGTGTTTTCGTCTCTTTTGGAGGTACTACTATTTACTCAGGCACTGGGAGTGAGTTAGGACTCTACCTCTGACTCAAATCCCATAGCTAATGAATTACTAAATTCTACTGTTGGATTCATCCTCAAACAACTCTCCTTTCTACCATTATCATAGGTGAGCATGATATTTTACTTGGCCTTCTACGTGAATATCCTAATATTTCATTTCCTTTGAATCCTTTTTCCCTGACAGCTGCAAGGATGATCACCTGTTTAAATCTTGTGTAAAATTCTGCCTAAGGGTCAACCAATGGCTCCCCATTGCCTATGAGTTAAGGTGGTATTTAGCATGCTATTTGTTTCCCTGGTTGAACCCTGATCTACCTCTTCAGACTCATTCTCTGTGCTCCTTGCCTCACTTTATGCTTCAAAACACAAGGCAGACTTTAGTTCCCTCCCACATGTAATTTCCCATCACTGTCCCTTCTGCCTCAATCAACTCCATTTGTTTTGGCTAACTCCTCCTACAAGACTCAGTTCAGGTGGAGTTGTGGGTACACTGAAAAACCTGGGGTATGTACTTGAAGCTGTCAGGCAAAGCGAAAACACTGGCTGGAACCTGGAGAAGGGAACTCTCTCATCTGATCAGCTCTGGCCAGGTGCATTCCTTTCCTAGAACTTCCATAACAAATTTCCACAACTTTAGCAGCTTAAACAATGCAAATAAATTATCTGCAGTGCTGTAGGTCAGAAGTCCAGCACAGGTTTCACTAGGCTGAGTTCTGCCTAGGCTGCATTCCTTTCTGAAGGCTCTAGGGGATAATCCATTTTTTTGCTCATTTAGGTTGTTGGCAGAATTCTGTTCCTTGTGGCTGGAGGACCATAGTCCTCATTCTCTTGCAGATGTCAGTTGAGGGGCCATTCACAAATTCTAGAAGCCACCAATTCCTTGGCTTGCGGCCCTGCTCCCACACGTTCAAAGCCAGCAACAGTGGGTCAGCTCCCTCTCACACTTCTAATTTCCTCTTCTCCTTCTTCCATCTCATCTCTCTGCCCCTCCCCACTCCTGCTTCCTTCTTCTGATTTTAAGAGTTTATGTGATTAGACTGGTCCACCTGGATAATCCAGGAAAATCTCTCCATTTTAAGATTCTTAACGTTAGTCATCTCTGCAAATCCCTTTACTACAGAAAGTAACATGCTGATGGGTTCTGGGAAGCCATTATTTTCCCTAGCACACTAGGGTTGGGACAAATTACCAGTGAAAAGGTGAGATGACTTGATTTGAATTGTCAATCCACAGAATTCATATTTGATCATTTTACTTTGCGTGGTTGTATTATTAAAATTTGTAACGTTAGCTTTGTATTTTAAATCCAAAGGGTATAGGAAGGGACTGAGCTCTGTCTGGTTCATTTAGTGGGAACTTCCAGAAATGTTAGGTGTGCAAATGCCTCTCAGGGCATAAACCTGAAGGTCTCATGCACAGAGGCATTCACAAATGTGCCAGTTATGGAAGAGCATCTGGAAAACCATTCAGAAGGTGACTGGAAATCAATGGATGGAGTTCCGTTATTAAAAATTTAAGCCATTAGCTAAAGATTTAACAAAGTTAAGTAAACTTCTGAGAAAAGAAACCCACTGTGTGATGATGAATAATGGGCATAGCAGAAAGCAAGAAGGGATTTTTTTTTTACAGCAAATGAAAACTATTAAACGAAGATATATTGTGTTATGAGAAATGTTCATTCTTAACATTATCACCCAGTAGAAAGTCATATTTCTTTCCTATAAAAGTCATTAAAACAAAAACAATTGAGTTTATTATTTGTTATATTTATTAGTGCTTATGAATTATTTGCTGGGATAATATTTATTTACTGAATTATTTACCTCTTTTAGGAAATTATTATGATTTTCTAAATATAGCATTTTTATCTTTAAGGGGTTTTAGAAAGAATGTACTTTAATTTCCTGCCCTCTAGTGACAAAAACAATGCATTCATGCTTTTACATTGAACAAACTGTTTGCTTTTGCATTAGCAAATAAAATTATACTAGAGAGTTTGAGAATAGAAAATATGATAAAGTCTGGCTATCACTAATGTGCTAAAGTTTAGTACAACAAATGCCGTTTTTATTTGGCAAAAGAATTTTATTCAGAGTCTGATGCATGACTTTAAAATTGTTAAGTAAAAGTCAATGCTGTTTCTAGCTATCATTTGGCGATCTATGCTTATATCCTTATAACTTACAGGGTGTATACTATAGAAAACTCTGGTAACAACCAGGAAATTGATAATTTTAATATTTTTAATCTTAAATATCAGAATTGAAGGAAACTAACCAATCCTAAAACTGACCCCTGATACTGTATTCATTTGAATCTTAAGTCCTGGCAATAGTCAGTTGGATAATGAGCCTGGGAGTTTAAGCCAGAGATAAAAATAATCAAACTAGTTGATTGTTATAACAGGGTTATATATGGTAGAATTGCTAGATTTGATTAAGTGTGATGTTAAAAGTGTTTGGCTTTCTTGTTTTTGACTGTATCATTGCTTTCACTTTCTAAACATTTTGGCCCTCCAAGGTCACAGGTACGGATGTGGTGTTTGAGCCATTAAATTATCTGTTGGAGAGAAAGACAAACAGAAAATTTCAATGGTATTATATTCAGTGCATAAGGGAAAACATAATACTTAACTAAAGAGGAAAACTGAAGGACGAAGAAAACAAAAATTCTCCTTCCAAAAAAACAAACCACTGATAAAAATTAGAAAAAAATCTGAGGCAAGGTTTATTATTTCTATTTAAGAGACGAGAAAACTGAAGCTCAGAATTTAAAAAAAAAAAAATAATTTTTCCCAAAGTCACTTGCTAAATGGCAAAATTAGGACCCAACATGGATTTGACTGGACCCACACCATTTCCATTATGCCATACGTGTGTTTGCCTTAAATAGCCACACAAGTGTAGTCTCCTAACTTTTAGGATATGTAAAAAGATGGAATAATTTTGTATGATTTAAAGAAAGCAAAATCTCCAAGTTTACTTAGAAATCTTAGTCCTGACTATCCAATCTTTTTGAACGATGCCCATAATGGCATTTCAAAGACGGGGGCAACCTATAGGCAGTACCATAGGTCCTGCCTTCTGATTGCAAGGCTTCTGGAAGTAGTTGTTCCATTCAGCTGTCCAGTTATTTGGCTTGAACTTCCTCTGAAGGCAATCTTTCTTGGCCACTCCATCTTTTTATAGTGGGAGGAGGAAAGAGTTGGATTTCTTCTTCGGAAGAATACTGTTTGTGCTTGGCAGGTCTTGAGAAGTGCTGAGGACATCCCAGTAATATCAGGACAAGGCTTCACAGGAAATCAGATGTGGCTCTCCTAAGACCGTACAAGATTTTTTCTACTTTGCTCTTGGAAGGGAGGAGGAGAGAGGAAGAATGAGAGGGAGGATGTGGATCTTGTGAGAGACAGTCCAGGAAGAGCAGAAGGGACCGTGAAACTCCAGTCCTGGGTGGTCAACAGATGCCTGAGGTGACTGTGACATTTTTTATTTCTCCTCAAGGAAGCTTTGGGGAGTCGAGGCTGCAGGCTTTGGGGAGTGGAATCCTTTGGGTCTTCCAGTCCTGTTGTGTTCACATTGAAGTTAAGGGGGGCAGAGCGGACACAACCCAGGAGTATTGAGGTGCTGAAGCTGCAGACAGCACCCCGAGAAAATAGGCACCTGGGTATTTGCATAAATTTAGAGGAATCGGTGCCAAGTGTACCCAAGTAACTAAAGGATAATGGAACTTGGCTAGCATTGTATTATTTTATATAATTTGTTTCTTGATAGGTAACAAAATAGAGGAGAAACTACGTTATTTACTACATTTTTAGAAACCTTACTTTTTAGCTTTTATGAAAATTAGGAATTTTTGATTTACAGATGATGTGTATATTAAACTGAATGTGTATCCTCTCATCCTCATCAAGAGGCTATTTTATCAATTTGATGCAAAACATCTTACAATTAGTTCCTTGTTAGAAGTGAGAGACTACATGGAAGAAAGACATATGATCTGGTCCAAAAAATCATTGTGAAGGAAAAAAAATACATTTGTTAATTTAACAACAAAAAAATCTCACTAATTTAAGAGAACATAACCAAAAGGAGGGTCAGGACTGATATTTATGAATTGAACTGATTAAAAGACAGTGGCAGACAGTGTTATTGAAGTGGATAAGAATTAATAGCTTGGGATTTTTATATCTTTACAAATGTTAACTTCATTTGTCACAAGGATTCTTTGATGTAGATTTTTATCTCAGTTTTCAAGTGAGGAAAACTAAATTAAATTGCTCAAGGTCACACTGCCAGTAAATGGAAAAGCCCAATTTAAATCCAGATCAATCTAACTCTGCGCTAACTGCAAGTGTGTCTCTCTAATGCTGCCTCCCGTTCTGTAGAACTCTCGGTGTGAAGCCTGAGGGGTTGGGTTGGGATGTAGGCAAAGGAAGGTGTTTTTAGAGTTTGGAGCACTTGGCTAGCTGGGGATGGGGAGTGGAGCTGGGAGTGCCACTGAAACCTATGACAAAGGGTGCCACTGGGGAGAGGAGCCCTAGCAAGGGATAGAGAGATATTACATAGGAGGAGAGAGAATGGCCAAGACACTTTTAACCTATTTAATAGAGAATAATAATAATCCTGAAAAAGAAGAGGAGCAAAATCTCGTTATATCTCCTTTCCTCCTCCTATATAAAAAGGCCCTGTTGTCTGGACCCAGAACTTAGGCTGTGCTGTGGGAACTGTGATTGAAATATGTCATAGCCTGGCTTACTGGGCATGTGGGCAGTCCAGCGAATTATCCACCATGTGTTTCCACAAAAGGGTACATTCTGAGTTCCAATCCATGTTGGAATGCAATTAAGCTGTGAAGTGGGAACTGCCTATTCCTCCTTATTAGCACTGCTGTGTGCCAATGCATGTAATCCTTTTCGGAATGCGCTATAAATCATAATTCAGAAAAATTTGAAATTCATGTGTACTAAAGAAAGTCATGATAGTTATCAAATTTTAGGGGTGCATGGAAGATGTATTGGTTGGGCTGGTATTTCTGGATTAATAGTTGAAGGAAACTACCTCAATGCAAAATAATGCTGAAAGGCCAATTATAATTTCAAAATTCTGAATGGCATGTCTATTTCAGTTAAGAGTTTCCTTATGTAGCTGTAGGACTGAATTTAGTTCTGAACTTCTGGAAAGCCCTCATTTTTTTTTTTCTTCATAAGCTTAACAGACTTCAATCTCTTTCTCTCCCAATTTCTCTCAGGCATTCCTGTATGTTTTGGCTTAGACTTTCCCACAGTGCATAGCTGTGGTTGTCAAAATTATGTATAGTGGTTTAAAATTTTTACAAGGGGATGTATAATGTTAAACGTTATGTTTTATCACATTCACAAGGCTGGGTTTCCAAGCATTATATTAAAGAAACAGTAATACTCATTACTAATTGTAAAATTGTGGTTTTTATCATATACCTTTTATTCTATGTATTTTTTTCTTTTTCGTCTGACATTTATTGATAATATGTAATTAAATTTGAAGTCTATACATTCTTCTAGTATTGTCTATTGATGAATTTTGGTATTTTCAAACAAATAAGAATATTATTTTCCCAGACCTTTTTCATTGAGATCACATTGTACCTCATTCTGTTAGAGATAGAAATGGCGTTTTTCCTAAAATCCTCTGAGAAGACAGGATTAGACAGACTGAAAAATGTTTTAAAATTATATCTTAAACAACTACTATCTAAACAATTATCAGGACAGTTGTGGGGAGGGGTTAAGGGCAGTTCTGGGGTGGTGGCCACTCTGAAAGGTCTGTAGGATTTAAAGCGTGTCTTCCACTGGGGGTACAACAAAAATTTTCCTCTAACAGTCACTTCACTGGGTCATGTCATCCTCAGGAAGTGACCGTTTAAATTTTCCACTTGTAGGAAAAGAGAAAAATCTAACTTGTTCGAACAACACACAGTTTTTCAAAACTGGCCTTTAGATAATTTTTTTTTTTTTATTTCCAGTTGCTCTCGTCCATTTTTCTCATTTTTCCTGTCCAGTGTCTCTGTATCAGTTTTTGTATACATCTATAATCACACTTCATGACATTGTGTTATAATTCTTTTGTTGTTCAAATAGTGGTTTGGTGTATACCCTTCCTCCTAGCTAGAATGTAGGCTTCTAAATGCAGAAACAATATTTTATTCATTTTTGTAGCATAGGGCTTCATTCACAGTAAGTACTTAATAGATGTTAGTTAACTGACAAAAATGAAAAAAAGATGAACTATTTTCCAGGGAAAGGTAACATTAATTTATTGGTACCTATTAATTTCATTACAGTTTTTGTCAGAGAAGCAAGAAGATATCAGGGCTCTAAGAGATAAGAATGATATACAATGTATAACATTTGATTGCAGTTTTGAGCAGAGGAGATAATCTTTCCCATTCAGACAACCAGGTACTATTCAGGAAGGACGAGCCCAGACAGAACTCCCCAGTGGTCACCTTCAGCTATTGAAGAATAGCACGTCATCTTTCGTGACATGAGGGCAGGGTGGAGGCAGCCTGGATGGAAGGGGGATTCTGAAATGCGAAGTGGGAAGGCAACCAAGAAAGGCCTGATCAACCTCATAGTTTTCTCTTGATTTAGCCCGGTTCTGCATGAAATCTTTCTTTTTCCCCAAGTTTTGCTTTAGGGTATAATTGGTTAGAAAATCATAGAAGATGACAGCTGGTGTCTGTGCTTGTATGTTTTCAAATAAAGTGAATGGAGCTGGGAGGCAAGATGGTGGGACAGATGGTCTGACCTTGGATGGCTTCAAGGAGGTCGGCTGGGCTGCCCTCCTCCACCTCCTGTTTCTCCTGGCAAGTTTAGGCATTTCATGGTGTGAAAAAGGTATGGAAACAATACCATGGAGGATGATTTCATACAGGTTGCAAGCAGAAGTATAAGGGTACTTCACAAAACGGTGACCATGGAAGTTCACTTAACTTGAAGTGCAAGAAAATGCTGGATTTAGATCATACTCTAGCATTGGTGTTCTCACCATGTCTTTATTGTGAATTTGAATTCTTGGGAACCGACACATGTGTTGGGCATGTGCCTGTGTGGTGGGCAGGGTTGGGGTTGTAAGCTACATGTTAAGGCACTGAAAATTGCCAGTTGTCTTCAAATAGGGCAGACCAGCCCTTGATGTCCATACTCTCTCCTCATGGAATTTCTGATCTGTGCAATTCTACTCTGAGGCTTGTAAAGATGGGAGCAGCATGCCCTTGAATTTCAACGTGTGGAATCCCAATGAGACATTTCTGAATGATAGGAGAACTGGGGAGAGGGAGAACCGAGGACTCTGGGGACACAGAGCAAAAGCCCTAAATTCCAGCTCACAGAGTGTAGCAGTTTAACCACTGAATGGTGCCCAGTAGCTGTGGAAGTCATTGAATCGCCATCTTGTTGGCAGACCTGGTAGCTGGTAACTAGCTGCTCCCTCACCTTAGACATCGATGGAATGGAGTTCGGCTATTCAATCATTAGATCAGAATTTTGAACCATCTATCACTGTAAAGCAGGTATCTGTGGAGAAGATTTTAAGCCCAGTATTTTAGTTCTTGCAGCCAGAGCCAGTGTTGACAGAAGCCCTGGGCCTCCAGGTTTTAGGAATTTGGGGAGGAAGGCACACAGAGCCACATGCTTTGCTCCTAGACGGAAATCCACTCAGAAAACCGTCCCTGAGCTGAGAAGCAATGAGTTATGTCATCCTTTGAAACCTGCTGTGGGGCATCACTAGAGATTGCTTTCTGGATCGAATGCCATCAAAAGAGGAGCAAATGCCTCATGGGTAAATTTGTTCTCCTGTGAAGCTAATTACAAAGGTTATATGACATTCATTTAATGAAAGCAGACTTCAACAGTCCGAAGTTCTATCAACCTGGTGTTAGCTCCGTTGGAAAATTATTTTCATTTTTATTAAACTATTAAATGTCTGCTCCTCTTCTCCCTGAGCAAAGAACGTACCTTGAAGGCTGGCCAGGACATCCGAGACTGTAGCATATATAAATGTGACAATGGGACCCATTAGTAAATGCCGCAACTATATGATGAAGACCCAAGGATTATTTATCTCTCGGACTTTTAGGCTCTTAAATATAAAGCACACCTTGGGGTCCTTCATCATTAGGAGATCACACCTCAGTTTCACTGGCACCAACCAGATAAAGAAGCTAAGGATTGACACCAAATGCCTCAGGATGCATTCAATACACTGTAAAAAAAAAAAAAAGTTATAAAGAATGAATGCTGAATGAATTATTACTAGGGATGATAATATTTGAATGAGGGGTGGACTACAAGAATAAGCTGTAGGAAAGAAACAGAACATGTTAGTACAGTGTGGATACTCTGTTTCATAATCAGATGCTCCATATATACATAGAAGGCATATTTAAAATTAGAAGGACCTCAAACTTCAGTTTTTCAGCTCACTTCCCTTATGGGTAAAACATACACACAGACACACACACACACACACACACACAATCATGGCAGAATAAAGGTCACTTTACCTAATTTAACATATTATATTATTCAGGTGAGGCTAGCCTCTCATACGGAGAAGAAGGAAGAGAGAAGAACGAGTAGGGAGATTTTCAAAGGATGCTATTGAGATGATATCTTCGTGAGCTTACCTGTTTCAGACTCAGCTGAAGATGGAGCAAAGGAGCAGAATGAAACAGAGCAACATTTCTCAGATTTTAGGGTGTCAGAATCAACTGGAGGACTTGTAAAAACACAGATGGCTGGGCCCCACTGCAGGATTTCTGATCCAGAATTTTAATTCAGACTTCTCTGATTCTAATCTTCTGGACTGGAGAAAAGTTTGATCGCTTCTAGCTGCTGAGCTATGCAGAATGTTGCTCTCTCCCTCCAGACCTTGGGACGCCCCTCTGCCTCCACCATAAGGGGCTGTGGGAGGATGAACCTGGGACCCTGGGGACTGGACAAAGGAGCAGAAGCTGAAAGAGGGAGAGAGATTTAGGGAGAAGGGACTGCTGCATGCCTGCTCAGGGGAACTTCCTCCAATAGAAAAGGAAACTAATGTCAACGATTTGGTTTTGATCTTCTGCTTGATGCTATTTTCTGGATTCTGAGTTGTTTGTGGTAAGATCGTGTGCTGTCTTTTCTGTATGATCTCCCAGACATTTCAGGCAACAGTGGCAAAATGAAGTATAAATTTCTGAAACAAAATATTTTTCTCTTTTGCAAATGGCTATTGAATTTCTGCTGGTGGTTGATGGAGCGGGCTTCAGGTTGTTGATGTCTTTTTGGTTGGTCCCACCGTTATCTGCATGTGGTATGGAAGAGGGTCTCTTACTTGAAACAGGTGGAGTCACCTGCAGGGCCGCCATATTACACAACTCCAAGGCATTATTCACACTGCTCCTTATTCACATTATTCAAATCCACTCAGACAGCAAAACAAAAAACTAAATTACAGTGGAAATCTACAGAAAAAATGGAAGAGACAGCCAAAGTGACTAAGAATTATCTCTAATCTAGGTCTGTGGTTTCACACAGGAGAAAACAAGGGCCATGGAAACATCCATGAAATACATTGAATACTTATCTGTAACATAATTTTCATAGCTACATAGTGGTCCATCCTATATAGATATAATAATTTATTTCCTGAATCCCACTTGCAGGAACTTAAGATTTTTTTCAAAATTTCACTGTTACAGCCAATTCTTCAGACTACTAATCATTGTAGAGGTCAGATGGCGCTATTGTTCTATGTGCTGGACCAGAATTTCAATATTACATCAGCAATGGAATTTTAGAATTTCACATTGAAAGCATGAGAGGATGAGTTGTCAGTAACTTATACCGCATGCATCAGGCCTAAATATAAACATTTCATGTAAGAACCATCCTTCATGAAGTGTGCATTCTGAGGCAGGTCCTGTGCCAAGTGACAAGTATCTCATGTAATCTTTGTACCTGTCTTCAGACTTAGAATGGATAGTTATTCCCATTTGGCCAAATGAGGAAACAAAAATGGACAATAGCTAGAAGGCCGCCCCAGAGGCACAGGTACTAAGAGACAGAGTCAGGTGCCAACTCAATTCCCTAATGTTAGGACCACACTCACGCTGCCTGTTTTTGCCTTGAAGAAAAATAGAATCCCCAGCAGGAGAGAAATGGAAAGGACATGAAAATGAGAACAGGTTCAGGGAGAGAAAGTTTATGAGGTAATTTTTTTTTCCATTTTATTTTCATGAAAATATGGGTATTGTATTAAGAAATTAATAGTTTAGGGGTTTGGAATCCACTTAAGTGAATATAAATAATATTTAAGAAAATGCTGTTAATCCATTAGGTTTTCTATTTAAACACGAAAAGTGTACATTTCAATATCAAACCCTAAATCAAAGGCAAATCATTACATATATTTTTTCTAAATGTGGAATTACTGGGTCAAGGAGAGTTGGTGTGAAAACCTGGGTATTTCTCAGGTGAAATCTGAAACTGGCCCCATATATGGAGGGCAAAGAGAGACCAGAGAAAGAGGCAGAGTACTCCAGAGTGGTAGGTGGCGGTTTTAATAAGCAAAAAAACTTACATAGGAGGCTTATCTTGGGCAACTATAAGAAAAGATCTCCACACCTGCCTGCCAAATCTTAAAAGTTTACACAGTAAATCCTCATTTAACATCATCTATAGGTTCTGCAACTGTGGGGACAGAGCCAGGAGTGCAGTTTCCAGGCTCTTGCCCTCACATGGAAAGGTGCTCACTCGGGTAGTAAATGGCCATCAACTGTGATTGGATGGCCATCAGCTGTGGCTAGTTGGTCGTCAGCTGTAACCAGTGAGCCATTGGCCACTAATATAACTGCCATGGCTACGCTAGCACCAAGTGGCAGCTAGCAAGGGCGGGTTGCAGATGGTGTGGCTCCTGCTTCCTGTGTCTCCAACCTAGCCGCCAGCGAGAATGTAGTGATATGACTCCCCTACCTATGGCTCCGTGGGTGTTCCTTTGTGGCCTTACCATGTCCTGCATTCTTGTGTGGGGAGCGGGACCAGAGACCTTGCATGACACCCTGCATGACAGCAACTTTAAGCAAAACCACATGAAACAAAACCAAGTTTACCATATGAACGAAAGTTAAGTTCCTCCATCATCTCATCAATGTTATACCGAAAGGACATTAAGCAAAACAATGTTATTCAAGGACTTGCTATGTAGAAGCCTTAACTGGGTTCAGCCACATATTCAGCCCAGATGGTCTTGACAACATATTACTCTCTTAAAGCTGTGTCCTTACTATTGGCTCCCTCTGTGGGAATGGTGGGCCGACCGTACATTCCAAGGATGGGGAAGGCTGAGGATCCTCAGAGTGCCAGCTTTGGCTCAACCAGCGGTCATGTCTTATGATGGCTTCCTCCAACAAGGAGATAAGTACAATTTTAATAGTTTTTATATTTACTGACAAATTTTCTTTCAAAAATGTTCTAACAATTTGTTTTTCTTCTAGCCTTTCTTCCTGACATTCTTGTCATATCCGAAGTAGCTCTCTTTTTCTTAATTCCTCAAAGCAACTGTAAAGAAAATTCCTCAGAAGGACCTCTTTTTAAAAAATTTGTTTCAATTCTTTGCCCATTTAGCAGTGAAAATGGATCTGTCCTAGTTGTTATAATTTGTTTTTTTTTTATTGATTATGAGGTTTCACTTTTTTGTCTATTTATTGATGTTTGTTCTGTGAATTTCTTATTGTATAGCTTTAATTTTCTATTGGGATGTTTTGTATATTCTTGTTCTCATTGAGTTGTAAGAGATTTTTTTCTATATTGAGGATATTAACCAGTTTGACATAGATAGTACCATTTTCTTGATTTACCCTGGGTTTGTTTTTTAGCTTTTAATTTAATTTACAATATTTTGTCATATAGAAACTTCACAGTCTTAGTAGTCAAATAATCTATTCCTTTTATGAATTCTGTATTTGCATGCCTGGTTGATTTCTGGTAGCTCTTTTACTGATACAGTTCCAGCCTTCAGTATATGTTAAACAATTGTCTTGTCTCAGGTAATGTTTGGGGTGGGAGGGGATATTATCTCATTAAAATGGTCAGTCAGCTTTCTTCCTAAGGTTCCCATGTCTGCCCTTTTCAGTGAGGTACTTATTTTATTTATTTATGTTTTTACGAATGCTCCAACCTACTCTTGATCTCAGCAGCTCTTTTTCGTGGAGCAATAAACAATTGCTAGTCTGTTGAAGCTTGCTGCCTCAAAGTCATTTTCAGATTATACGAAAATGAGAGGATTTAGTTTAACAGGCTGGACCTCTTTTTGTGAAGATTAGAGAGAATCTATACAGCTTCTTCTGAAAGGTGATCTTGCCTGAGAGAAATAAGAATGATTGAAATAAAAGGCCTGTCTCGCGTCTTCTGTGGGCCCGTGGTGCATTTGAATCCTAATTAAAGAAGTCTGAGAGAGCTTTTCCAGAAGGAGACAATTATAACCACAGCTCCATATGGAACACATCGAGGATTGCCATTGCAGCTGCTGAGCATTATAGCATGAAACACACACTGGAAACATCTCTATACGAAGCATACGTTGAAAAATGGTTTATTAAACTTGTCTGTATGGGAGTCCTTTCGTGTTTTTTTATACCAGGAGGCCCCCTTCTTCCTTTAAGGCTTGGTTATGCACTCTTTATGCATTGCTATTGCATGAAACCATTTGAGGTGTTAGAGTGCCCTGATGGTCTGTGATAGAAACATGGTAATCAGTTTTAGATTTTTGTCTTTGGGCATTGAGCTTGGATCATTACTGACGGCAGGGAGTTAGAAATTCAGTGGCTTCTAGGTCACATATTGTTGGGAGGCTGGTGAAGTGCATGACGAGGGCAAGAGGTGAAAGGGCATTGGGGGTGAGCACAAGTATCATTGATGTGGGCCCCAGAACAAGTTGGTGTGCTACTTATGTTCACAACAGAGAGATCAGTACCTGGGAGGACCAGAGAGGTCTGCTTGTTAGTTCCAAACTGGAATAGGTTTTGATGTTGTTTGTTAGATGTTAAGATTTTTTTCTCTTTTTACAAGTCTGTCTAACTCACAGGCAGTTTGCACCAGTAATACCAAACACCGTAAAGACCAGTACAAAAACAGACAGGAGAGGAAATGCACATTTCATTGTGAGACAGTCTCACATTTCATTTTGGTTAATATTTCCTTTTCCCATCTTCACTCCAATTCAACTCTTGAAAGCTGTGACGTAGTAAGTGTCAGTCACAGCACCAGGGTGAAGCTGGGACTGAGGGAGGATGGGATGGCCAGAATCCTGAATGCCCAGCTTCTCCCCTGGCTGCTCAATGTGCCAGCAGATTCAAGAGGGGGATAGGTAGATGGGCAGTGGTCAGGACCAGAGACCAGAGTGACTGCTATATGCCTTCTGGGTCCTTGAGGGAGGATACGCATAGGGGAACACTTTATTCTTCTTTGATGCTGTGGGCGCTAAATCCTTTATAGTATCTAGGTGAATTTGGCCCCCAGGAATGCCATGACTGGTTTGCTCAGATTAGGCAGGCCCCCTGCGGTGTGGATGATGCTTCTTTTCCTAGGCTACCTGCCCCCCTTTGTCACTCTTGGATAAGCAAGGTCATGTGAAACCTCCCAAGTACAAGGTGACCTCCTAATTACAGTTTGGGACCGTTCCAAGGGGTTTGGAAATGCATTGTTGCCTTGGGTTTATAGAGCCAAGGCTGGCAGATAGTTGAGACTCTAAAACAGTTGTACCTGTAAACTAGAATACAGTGTGATGCCACCAACTTCCAAAAACATGAAAAGCTGAGCTTATGAGACAAGCAGTTCAGAGGCCTTGTGTTAATCAATTGGAAAAAGGGGGAGTTCTATTTTGGCGATAGTTATATATGGTAAGGCAGGGAGAGATTTTCTTAACCAGGTAACAAAAAATTAAATCAACTGCAGAGAGTCTAATCCAAAAAATTGTCTGGCCTTGAGGAAGAAAGGGTAATGAGAAAGACAGTGAATCTGCCTTTAGGGCAGCACTCATGAGAAAGTTGTTTGTTTATAATAATTTCATACACAGTTTCTCATACAGTGGCAGTTTCTCATCCAGAGGCAGAGAGGTAGGAGGGAAGCACAGACCATATGGTAAATATTGAGCTACATACAAATTACTAGGTACTGGGAATAAAGGAGAAAAAGATTGAGATTGAATCATTTGATAAATATTTACAGAGCATCAACTAGATGTCGGTCGCCGTTCCAAATGTGGAATATACTAATGAACAAAGCTGATAAAAGACTACTGTTCTTATGGAGTAAAATTCTTGTGGGTACAATGTATGTAAAAGGAAGTGAATTCTATAATATGGTAGAGGGCAATACATGCTACAGAAAAGCGTAGAGCAAGATAATGGAGTGCAGAAAAGCTGGTGGGGGGCACATCAGGGTGCTGGCATCATTGCGTTCTGTCTAGAGTCCTCTTCCTGGCTTAAGGACACACATCTCTTTTCTGTGCCCTCACACAGTGAAGAGAGAGTGAGCGAGCTCTCTGGTCTCTTCTTATAAGGGCATTCATCTCAGTATGAGGTCTCCACCTTCCTGAACTCCTCCAAACCTAATTACCCATCAGAAGCTCCATCTCTAGATACCATCACGTTTGCAGTTAGGGTTTCAACATATGAATTTAGGGGAACACACATTTAGTCCCTAGAAAGGGATATTCCTACTTTTGGATGAATGCCTGATTCCTCTTTTAATCTGGGAAGTAGAGTTGTAGAGATGAAGAAGGCAGCCTGACCAGCATGAACACCACTCAGATGACGCACCCCACTGGTAGGCAGTCTTTCACTGTGAACTATTTAAATGTTAGTGGCTGAACCACTTGCTAGCTTGCTGAACCCCACGCCAATACTGCACTCACTGAGCACACGCATGTCCTGGGGACACTGCTTCTGGGCCCCATCAGCTGTGTCACAGCATCACTTATTTGAGATCAAACAGATAGATGTTGGATCTCTCCCTGAATCTATCCTGCTGGAACCTATGAGGATAAAGCTCAGTTTAACCAACTCCCTAGATGATTCTGGTTCACACCCAGGTTTAGGAAACATGAGCCTTTTACTTGGTGTGGCTTTGGAGTAAATGTCATGGAAATAATATCTTGAATCATTTCAGAGGCTTCTGGAAACACTATCAAAGAAATGTGGTATTGTCAGGACACCTAAGGAGACTAATTAGAGTAGTGGCAGGGATTGGAGAAGTAGCTGAGAGAGATACATTTTTAGTAAGTCATGGTCATGGGTTATCTCTTGTTTAATACCAGGGAACATGCAGACATTAACTTAAATATTATCCCATAGTTGATTTAGTCCATTCAAATTTGTTCCTAGCTATATTTGTGTCTTTAGAAACCAAAAAGTGAACTAGAAAGTAAAAACTATTCATCTTTTCCAAAAATGAATATTATCTTGGAATAAAAGACTGGATGAAATTTTATAGTACTTAATAGGAAAAAAAATTCAATGTAACTTGCTAACTTAAACTTCATAAAAAGACTATCTTTGACAGGATTATTAGCAGTTTCTCTTTTTTCTGCACTATAAAATTCTAGTTAAAATTTAGATATATTTTTAAAAATATATCTTTGGGAAGTGAAATTCAGAAACACCTGGTGATATTTTGTTTTAAATTCATTTGAACAAATGTGAGAGAAAAGTAAAATCTTCATTAATGGTATCAGTCAATGTTCTCCAGAGACTGACTAATACAATGGTGGCTCTCCAGAACCATAATATAATATATATTATGAAGAATTTGCTTCTGTGATTATGGGAGCCTGTATTTAAATCAGCCCTTCCTGGGGCTTTTCAAGGCTGCTTTACCCCATCCTCTCTCCTGAATTGAATGAAAGGCTCTATCTCTTCCTCATTATACATATTAGAAAACAATCAGGTTTGTAAATTTGAAAAGATGTTATAAAGTTATGTAAAATGAACATTATAATCTGACATGGGGTATAATGGTAATGCAGTCATGATAGCTAGCACCAATAGAATCTCTATTTCACAAATATTCACAAAATATCCTCAGCCGACTAACCTCTGTTAGGACATGTTTTGTTCTCTTCACTTCCTGCCTTTAGATCTCCGTAATCTTCAAGAGTGTGAGTGACCATGTGATCCTGAGACCCACTGGCATTTCTGAATTAAGAAAATGTACACCTTAGTCACAGTAGCTTTTTTTAACCAGTTAAGAATGAAATATGCATTACTTCCCTAAAATGGAAATTATCACTGTCCCACATGCAGCAAAACAGTGTCCAAACTAACCACTTTTATGGTACTATTTGTTTTCTTTCCAGCACTTTATGTATAAAATACTTGTCTTCCATGACCATAAAAAACTCCTGTTTTTTTCTTTCAGTTTTTTCCTTCATTTAAAATCCTAACTGAGATTTAAAGTACATAAGTTTCAGTATTGAAAATTAGAGACTTAAGACAGCCACTAAAATGGTCTGAGAAATAAAAAAGAGCCCAAATGCCAACCAAGGGGAAACCAATGGCTTGATTCACCAATCAGCCATTCTGATTGGATGAGGCAGTGAATCATCCAATTGTGTTCTAAATTCATCCAGTTGTGTTCTAAATTCTCTGTATTAACAGGTGATTTGGGTGGTACCCAGATATGGTATCTGCTGTTACTACAGAGTATATAGTTTTATGAGTATAAAACATAAAACTTAACCAGAACAATTTTTAATCTGTGGATAGCTCTGAAATATTTTTCTGCCCTGCATGGTAAACAAGGCAGTTGTGTGTGGATTGTTAAAAATGTATTTGATTTATTCGATATGCCTTTTTAATTCCCCTTTTCAATGACTGGTGGACTTTCATTTTCTGATTTCAAAAGAGTGAGACTACCTAACCTATAGGAGTCTGGTACCAAAACCTCTACTGAACACAAAGCTATATTGACAGAAAACTTTGAAATTTACTGTCTCGAAAAATACATGCTATATATTACTGGTGTGACTATGAATGACTATGGAACAACACAAATCACTTTTGCAAATTGTGTACCCAACACACAGGAAAACTCTAATAAACTAATTACCCATGCGAACTTTTAATTATTAGTATTATTCATGATGAAATATTTTAATTCTTTACACAAAATACCTCACTATTATTCCTTAATTATTCCTTAAGACTCATATATCTCGAAATGCAATATTTATAATGGATAAATACATATAATCATTTGGTGTAAAACCAAGGGAAAAGAAAAATAAAAAGAATGAAACAACAACCTGAGGATTTCCTGGTAGTGAATAGTGGTAGTCAGTTTATGTCTGCTGGCAAAGCCTCTTCCAGAGTTGAGAAATGAATGACTCTTTCAACACATGATCTCATGTATAAAAAGAGGACATATGAATATAAGGTAATAAAGGGGTTAGAATAAGATCAACGAAAAGGCACAACTGAGAAAAGCCCTGTAGTGAGACTCAGGTCTCCAGGTCTTGAAGGATGGGCAGGATTTGCATAGCTGAAAAGAGGATGTAAGGGCCAGACTTAAAGATCAGAGGAACAACAGAAGAAAAGGCACAGAAATAATAATGTGAGTGATAAATTGCATGCAGTATGAAAATAATAATATTTTTAAAAATGGTATGTGCTCAACCACGCACATCTGGAGTTAGAAGTCACCTCTTAGGGGCCAGGTTGCAAGCTCTGAGTCAGGAGTGGAATGCAGGCTGCAGTTTTGTTTGTTCTTTGCACATGTATGTCAACATTCATAAGGCTGAATTTCTGCACATATGAAGACACCAATAGTGATAATTACTTTAGGGAATATTATAAAAAGGAATTAGAGATTCTTCAACATTCAATATTTGTCTTTCTTGGGGAAAGCAAACACAATCCAAGAGTTATTTAATTAATTATTTAGCATAAAAATTCAAGAATATATGAACACAAATCACTACATGGTGCTTTAATATTTAGTACACTATAACAACTTCCTCTTGAAACATAATGTAAGCGAAAGATCATTTCTTTAAAATGTCCTGATTTCCTTACTAGATTGTAAGTTTCTTCAGGGGAGAACCTGTTTGATTCATTTTTGTTTCCTCCAGAGCATAAACGTAGAGAAACTATTCAAGGAATGCATTTTTTGTGGTGATTAGATTAATAATAGCTTTAAAACTTAAGAAATTAGTAAAAGATTTGAAATGAGGGACTGGGAAGGAAGTCCCTAATTAGAAATGATAATGTGATGAATATCAGACATTTGGGGGGGGCGCACTTGATAACTTTGAGCATCAAGTAGATAGAACACAGGTAAAAGATAGAAAATATCAGAATGAAATCAATGGGAGAAGTCTGAGGAAAATTTTTGCTTAAGAAGGTGAAGGATAGATAAAGTCACAGATTTAGATGAATGTTAGAAAGGAAGAAAGAAAAAATCAGGCCGAATAATGGGGTAAAATTCATAGGATGTATCTAGTAAAATGGAAAGAAAATTTATTGTTACTTGCAAAAGTGTGATTCCTTGATTAGGTAAAAGGAGAGATAAAATCAGGTTAAATTGATTTTATTACAATTATGTTTATAATTTTAGAACTTAGTTTACTTTATATGGACACATACACATACATACACACCTATATATTGTAGATGTACTAGTCAAATTTATAAATAATTGAGATAGAAACTTCTGTCAAACTTAATGCTGAAACAATCTATTTGCCTTGGAGAGATCAGAAATCTGTCCATTTTTCCATTATATAAAAACTGGAAAGTATTTATTGCTTTTTCTTTCTCAGGTGCACTCTGCTCTTACAGAATATGCATTTTCAGTTTCATTTCAGCAAAACATCCACAAGAACTTGAATCTCTTTCTTTGTCAACAGTTTTGTTTCCCCAGTGAACATTTCTGCAGAATCTATTTTTACTTCTGTGTGACCGGACGAACTCTATTGGTCAATTTCAATAACATCCTCACATAATTTCAGAAGGACATTACAGAGAGCACTCCAGGTCCATCACTTTCTTGGAGGGGAAATATTAACACCCTCACCTCTTGCTCCCAATACAAGATTCTAGGTAGGAGTGAGTTACCCATTTTTGAAGGAGCATTTACTCTTTTAAACCTCTATAGCTACCTGGTAAATTACCTCTTCTATTGCCCAGGACAGTGCTCAGAGAGTTCAAAGAATGGATGCTTCAAAATTGGAAAAATGCTAAGAAATCCATTATGTAAGTCATTTCCTTCAAATTTTATTTTAAATAAAGCTTATTACATATGTGTATGTATGTATACAGAGGGTGCCAAAAATGTATACACAGTTTAAGAAAGGAAAAAATTGTATTAAAATTGTAATACTTAGGGCGGCCAGATGGCTCAGTTGGTTAGAGCTCAGGCTCTCAACAACAAGGTTGCCAGTTCAATTCCCACATGGGATGGTGGGCTGCGCCCCCTGCAACTAAATATTTAAAAGGGCGACTGGACTTGGAGCTGAGCTGTGCCCTCCACAACTAGATTGAAGGGCAACGACTTGAGCTGATGGGCCCTGGAAAAACACACTGCCCCCCAATATTCCCCAACAAAATTTATACCTTTGTATATGTATATATATATATGTATATATGTAGGTTTTATGAATTTATGTATACTTTTAGCTCTACACTCTTAGCTCAAGTTGTTTGAAGTAGGTCACCTGTGAACTTCACCTTTTGGACTCACTGGGAAACAAATATCAGAATTTTGGAATTAGAAGAGGCTTGATAATAATAATTATAATAAGTAACACACATAATACCATGTGCTAATCTCTGTCTGAATACTTTAAATATTTTTATGCTCATTAATCTTCACAACAACCCTATGTAGTAGGTACTATTATAATCCTTCCTTTTTGATGAAGAACTTGAAGCACAAATAGATAGGTTAAGTAATTTACTCAAGGGCATATAACAAGTAACAAGTGGGGCCAGGATTTGTAGAGATTATTCCTTCTAATCCCCACGGTGCATTCATCTCCATTTCCTTCTATCTCACCCAGTGGAAAGGAACTGGGAGGGTAAAAGCTACATTTCCCAGATTCCTTTGCAGCTGAGGTACTGGGTAAACTAGGCCTTGGAATGATCAGCTTCACAGATATGAAGTAGCTTAGTGACAGTAACGTTAGCAGTAGGAGCAGTTATTTCCCGGCTGCATCTAAGGTGGTGTGACCTTAAAACCGACAATCCAGTGGCAGTCCCTCCAGAGCTTTCAGAGAGTTGTAAAAACAATTTCTATATTAATCCTGTTGTGCTTTAAATTCCTAGAGATTGGTTTGTTGCCTGCACCAGGCTTTACAGATGACAAAATCGAACCTGAAATGGGATACATATGACTGTTGGAAGGTCATAAAAAGCCAGGACTAGAAAAACCCAAACTGTTTCAGTCTGGTAAGAGTTTCAATGATGTAGTGGGAAGCTGGATTTGAGTTTTAAACTTAGGTCTGCCACTTACTAAATCTGGAAAGTCAGTGGGTTTTTAAAATTTTCATTTGTAAGTTGGAGATAGTAACATTTCCCTTTTAGGATTGTTGTGAAGAACGAAGGGGTTATTAGGAAGTTGGTTTGGTGCTAATGACAGGTCCAAAATTATAGTCACTTAAACGAGGAAAGATTATTTCTCTGTAAAGCAAAAGTCTTGCTATGCAGTTCCGTCTTTGTATGATAGCTGTATGAGCCTCAGAGTCCACGCTCCTACCATGTTGCTTAACAATTGTCAATATTTAGCTTTCACTTGTGCTCTGACTAGTCGTATACCATACAAGGTCTTTTCGGTCAGTGACAGCCTGCCAATACGATGGTGGTTCCATGAGATTGTAATGGTTATACGGAAAAAGTTTGTTTGGGATGTTGAAAGAAAAGGCTGTTACCTACTATCATGATGACTGAGACCTGGGTGGTTTAAATACACGAGGAAGCTCAGCGTGCTGCCCACCTGCCTTGTGCTTACTGGGGGCTGCGGCTGACCTGGTGAGGGAGTGACAGGAGCCCGGGAGCCTGCGCGCACACCCACAGGCACATGCGGACTCACACTCACGTCCCTTCCCTTTGGTTCTGTTTCTCTTTCCTCCCAGTCCCATTTCTCCATCCCAGCTGTGTACTCGCTCACACTCTCTCCCTGTCTCTCTCTCTTTCTCTCCCCCTACTCTCTCCCTTTTATTATTTCCCCTCTCAAGCTTTATCTCTCAGGGTCTCTTGATCTCTCTTCTCCCTTTCTCTTCCTCTCTCCCTGATCCTGACATTTACTCTCCTTCTGAAGGTGCCTCCCTCCACAGCCATCCCTCTGCCCCTCCGCCACACGCATGCACATGCATGCATGCACACACATATTTTATCTTTTATACTATATTTTTACTGTACGTTTTCTATGTTTAGATATACAAATACTTACTACTGTGTTACAACTGCCTGCAGTATTCAGTCCAGTAACATGCTACACAGGCTTGTAGCCTACACGCAGTAGGCTACAACATCTAGCCTAGGTGTGTAGTAGGCTCTACCATCTAGGGTTGTGTAAATGCTCTCTATGGTGTTCACAATTCATGTGACAAAATCTCCTAAGGACACATTTCTCAGAACGTATCCTTATCATTAAACAGCACGTGACTGTATTCCCACATCCCAGCCAGTGGGAAATGGGTGAAGGGGAAGTGGGTAGTATGGCTTTTCCTTTAAGAGCAAGACCTGGAAGCTGTATGCATCATTCCACTCACGCCCGTTGTCTAGAAGTCAGTTATATTGTCACACTTTTGCTGCAAGTGGAGTCTTAACATTGTGGTCTTCAGCTGGTCAGTTATGATCTTAGTTAAAAATGTTTATTTCTATTATAAATGCGATGTAAGAAAGATATGGGGATTGGGGATGACTAAAGTCTCACAGATGAGATCACATAGGCAGAGCACTTGGTACACATGCGATGCTGACCACAGCAATACTGGCATTCACCATTTGATTGTCTTAGGGTCTTTTATCTCCTAGAAAAAATATTATTTCAGCTTTTGGTTGAAAAGGTAATACTTTGGAATTGTGTTAAAATTTTAGTCGTACCGATCTCTGAATCAAGCTTCAATGTGAAATAGGCCCTGAACCAAATGCTAAGAGAAAATGCCATTGTCTTTATGAAATGGTGTTTTGCTCATGTATTCCCTTGCAGAAAAGCATTAATAAGCAAGTTTGTCTTTACCATTTGCTCACTTCCTTCTTAAGTCTCCTTCATCCTTTCCTCGTGAGTGACCAGCCCATTAAGTATCTGCTCCTTCAATTGCATCTCATCTCACTGTCTTGTTGGTAATGAGGTGAGTCTCTATTCTTGCTCCCACCTTGCAGATGAAGAAACCCCTGGTCACAAAGAAATGAAACCTAACTGCCTGAGAGAAGGGTGTCAGAGGTATTTGGGATAGAAGATTCTTCTTTGTACCTGTAAACACATACAACGTTTGCAGCTGGTTCCCCATATACAAGGGTGGCAACTGGTTAGATTTGCTGGACGCTAAGCATGTCTATTTTGGGCCAAATCATCAAAAAATGGTTGAGAATAAACAACTAGGCAAGGGCCACTTGGCCTGTTTACTGAGCCTATTAAGCTATTTCATAGTGTTGGAGTGGCACTTGGATTATAATTGTCAATACTGTTATTCTTGGTGAGGACGGAAAGAAGAAGGTACCTCTCTGAAAATTTTCTACTTACGTAGTTGATTACACCACATGGAGCTGTTTGAAGTGGCTCTGTCTAGAGAAACAGTGCACATCGCAAAAGAGGATTCCGCAGGTCCTCTTATAAAGTCATTACTACGTCATTTTGTTATAACGTTGATGAGGGGAAAAAAAGGATTCCCGGCAGGGGTCGCTCTCTGCATAGAGTCTGCACGTTTTCCCCAGTCTAGGGAGAACCCAAAGAGGTGCATGAGCTGACTGACGTGTTTACATTGTCCCAGCCTGAATGACTGTTGGTGTCATTGGCCTTGAGCTGGAGGGGGGTCCTCTCTAGGGTGGGTCCCTCCTTGTGCACTGAACTGCCAGGCTCTGGCCACTCACGACCCTGAACTGGAATAAGTAGGTTGGAAAATTATCTTACTTGTTTTTGTCAATCTTTCTTAAATGTATTCTAACTCACAGTTATTTCAGTGTTTCATATTAGAAGTGTTTTGGGTCTTTATTTAGAAGTTTGGTGATAATTTGTGATGAGAAATATGCCATACGAACTTAACTCTTGTTTAGATCAATTAGCCTATAATGAAATTGGTTATGGTATATGTTGTTTCATTCAAGTTGCAATTTTTAAGAACTTAACCCACAACGTTAAGTGAGGACTTACTGTATATAAATACCTTCCGCTGCTTCCTACGTGGCATAAGTGGGTTCTTTTAAGTGGGTTCAGAGGTGACTTTTCTCCCAGGCACTTGAAGCAATATCGGAAGAACTAACAGCTGACGGCAGCTGACATTTAGGGAAAAATTTTGAAATTCCTCAGCTGTGTCTTTGGCCACATAAGAAGTCATTTCAAAATTTTGTTTTAAATTCCACGCATTTTATTTCAAAATCCGTTTTAGAAACCGAGAGTACTGATAAATATTAAAAACCATAAAAATCTCCATGTATACTTGATAAATAACTCTATATAGATATGTCTTTTTACTCCCGTAATTTAGCGCTGGCCGTTTAACTACTCTCCCAGAGCAAAGTAATGATGGAGAAGATATGTCAATAAAAGAAAAGCTCAAGGTATTTCCAAATTGGGCAAAAGGCGGAAAATGCAACTATAAGAAACAGAAATCCTCTAACAGTGGACCCTGAGCCTTTCTTAAATTGGCCATCAAATGTGGCTTTGTCACTTACAAGAATTAAAAAGAAGCTACAATTAATGGTTCAAATTTAAGCAATAAACAAAAAGGGATCCAAGTGTACACGTAGCAAGATGCCCAGACTAAAACTCGGTTCTTAAAATCAACCAATGAACCAACCAAACAAACAAACAGAAAGTCGATGGGTAGAAGCTAAGGCAAGCTTTAACTTTAAACTTGACTGTAGACGGTATCTCTGTCACAAAAGGGAGAAACTTGATTTTGGACTCTGCTTTTGATTTTGTGGACAACAATACATAGACTCTTTACACAAATATTTATAATCCACTCTGCTATTCTTAAGAAAGTGGTAAAGTGATTTGAGTGCAGATGTGTGAGAGTAAAACCCAGGTTGTTCATTTTTAATGTGAATTCCTTTTGTTTTCGCCAGAGTACCTTTTGTGCCTTTTGTGCTTTTATGCCGACGTTAATTCTTTGGGCAATAGAGCTCTTCTCTGCAAAGGTTTAGCCTGGGTGCATGGTGTCTATAATGTGGAGATGTGCGTATACACAGTTACCCACAGGGAAACGAGGCTGAATGCAGGCAGGAGCTTCACCCCACACTAGAGAAAATACACCCAGAATTGGCTGCTAAATTTAGCCTGGGATTATATTCCAGATTTTGCCCCATGACAAAGAATTATCTGGCTCCAAATGTCAATAGGGTTGTAAAACTCTGTACAGATGAAGAAACCAGGCCCAGAAAGGTTAAGTAATGTGTGCACGTACCCCAAGCAGCAGGTGGCTGAGCAGCACTGGGCTGGTGGAGGGCTCTCAGTCTAGAACCTTCTTCGTCCAGTCTGGAATGCAGGCTCAAGTACACCTAGATCGTGACGGTACCTGCAAAAAGTTGGGCCTTTTTCTCCCCTCTGTAAACTAAGCACTCTTGTTTATCTTTGCCCCACAAAAATTGAGTGTAGTTTTTGTATAAAGAGCTTGGATTTCTTTTCCCAATACACATTCATTTAAGCATTGAAATTAGGCTCATTCTTACTTTATTTTTGGCCCTGGACTGAGGTGCTTTTATAAATGACTTTCAAAGGAGTTCTGTCTAATTAACAACGAATGCATTGTGTTCTAGGATGTCTTCAGTGATTGTGGAAGTGCCATAGTATTATCCTGTCTGTCATTGTCTATTGTCACTTTTTTTTTTCTATCAGTGCTTTTCCCCCACTAATTTTTTATTTCAGAGATTTCTTTTGGCTCATGAACAATGCTTTGAAATGACGAAAATAACCTAGGAAGAGATGGGATCTACTTGAGAAGGCAAGATTTAGCTCTGATGATAGCTTTGACAGTTTAAAGACATGAGCAGAAACAAATATATATATATATATAGGATCATGTCCCAAGAGAAAGAAAAAACAAACACATAGGAGTAGCAACTGCTTATATTAATGATATGTGGTCATATTTCTGATTAGAAATTCACTTTTATGACATTTTTTCACCTGAGAAACAATTCAATGTGATTTATACAAACACTCACTTTAGAGGATTTATGAACCTGGAAAAAATGTAATGTAAATTTCTTAAGACCTATTTCATTGGATTTATTGCCTTCTTGGCTTCACATTTCTCACTATCTCAATTTTGGATTACCCCCAATCCACTTGCCTAAAGGTAACGAAATGTCCCTAACAATTTTTTTTCCACCAGAGTACACTTACTAATAGCAAAATCTGATCACGCCATTATCCTGCTTAAAATTCTTCAGCTGTTTCCATTTACTTTCCTGTGGAGACACCTAAAATCCCAGCCCACCCTGCAATCCCCATTCCCCGACAGGCGGCCCTTGCTCAGGCTAAATGGAACTATTTTCAGTTTCCCTCACAAGCCACCTTTTTGGTGCCCAAATGTATTTGCAACTTGTGTACCTGATAAACTCAGGTATCTTTTAAAATGTAAACAATGCTGCTTTTGTGAAAAGTCCCCACTTGGAGTTGTATGTTTCCTCTCTGTTCTCATAATAACCTTGTCTTGCCTTTTGAGGACATTTAAATACATTGTATTGTAATGATCTATTTACCCATCTGACTTGCCCACCAAATGTTGAACTCTTGCTCCACACAGGACCTTGTTTTGTTCCTGTTTGAATCCTCTTTATGTTACATACTTTCCGGTCTATAGTAGATGCTCAATGAATAGTTTTAGAGCAAGAGAGTGAATGAGTGAATATATGTGGAATATATAAAAATTACTGTAGAATAAAATTTAATCAGTTACTTTCAGGAGCTTCTCTAAATCAACTTAATCTTTTTGTTAAAGCATTCTGTGAAGATATTTACCTCAAAGTTTGGTTGTGGCATATTAAAGTGTAACTGAGGTTATTGTTATAAGCAAAACAGGCAATTTCCTGTATTCATTTTTGTGAATATTGAGGGAATATTTTGATAAGCAAATAGAATATAGAGTTGCTTTCAAAATAAACTCAAATAGCCTGACTTGAAGTGCTGCGTTATTTCAAAATTTCATTAGATAGCAAGCATGTTTTCAATGTCCAGTAATCTGGTGGTAAATTACTACGAGAAGCAATGTTTTCAAACCCCACTTCTGAAAAGGTCTTTTATCAGCCAGAAAGAGGCTGATTTCCACTGAATGATTCACTTTTTTATGAGTACACTTAAGAGGACTAAGTTGAGCTAAACCTTAGTCATGCTTACTTTAAAGGAATAAAAGTAGCTTCTTTCCAGAGAAGTTCTCCAATCATTTTCTTTTCCATCGAATTAGTTACCTGCAAGAGACCCGCTATTTAGTTAGTATTCGTCATACATTTCTGCCCTGAAAAAAAATATCATTCATTACATTCCCATTTTTTTGTGGAATGTTTGCTGTATAATGTTTACTAAAGAAAAATAAGGAAGATAATTACCTTATGAGGAAAAATCCTCCCCTGAAATATTATTTTAAAACAATAGAAAAGGTTGCAGTGTCCAGATACTAAAAAAGAAGGTTCTAAGAAATATGGAAGACACCAAAACGTAGGAAACATTTCACCAAACCAAATTCTGAATGAATCAAGTCAAATCACGGTGTGTAGGAAATCGTCTTGCTTTAATCAGAGCTTCTCACATCTGCGGGTCATCAAAAATGGGAACATCTAAGTTTTATTCTAAATTATACCACTGATTTATGACTTTATTTGTAAAATGAGAAGAAATAGTTGTTTGCTTACTCAGTGTAGTGTCAAGGTAGCGTTTAAAGAAGCTCTTGGAGCTTCTTCTGACAAATTCAAAGTCATTTTGCCCAGAGTAAATCTAGTTAGAAAAAAAATAGTAGACTCAGGACCCACTAATGAGATGGACCAAAATAAAAATGAACAAACACTTATGTCAGCTAAAGAAACAGAATCAAGCTCTGGGGAAAATCAACAGGTACTTTACCTTGAAGTCAGATAATTTCAATACAAGGCTCTTTTTGGAAAAAAAAGTAGTTTTGAGAATTACTGTGTAGTATTTGCAAGAGCATTTTTAAAGTTCATATGAAAGGTTGAACATCACTGTTGCAAGGAAGCTTGGGCATAGGTTATTTCAGTTTTTCAGAGGTTTGATCTGACAGGAATCCACTGGAGGGCAGTATATAGTAAGAGTTACGGCTGTTTGCCTGGAATATTGATTTGTTTTAGAACATAAACTGAATGTCACATTTCAGCTTAATTTTTTTAATGACCTACAGTTCTGTCTGTTTCAAAGTTTAAAAAGAGTTCCCACATTTAGTGCCTGGATAAGTCTCTGTATTCCCATTTGGTGTGAAGAATGAGGCGGCTAATTATATGTGGAAAGCATTTCTGTCTTACTGATAAATCAAAAAGTACAAATTCAAGTTGCTGCATTCAGTTGAACAGTGATGCATTTCAATCTGGCTAGACTAATTTATGTCCTATTTCCCTAAGGAAAGAAACCACAGACAGCTGCCATTAATTGAAGCTAGGTCATACTGCCTCACACGCTTTGACCCCAGAACATTTGAGTGCAATGTGCTGGATCAGATCAGCTGCCTGTGTAGCACCCACTCCCTCAGGGAAATGCGTTTGATTTGATTTCTGAGAATTAATAACATGTCTGTGAGATAGAGCTTGGAATTCAACTTGTTCATTTAACTGTGGAAAGAAATACTACATTTGATTAAAAACGGGCATCTTTTGCTTTAAATACTGGCCTCCTCACCTATAGTTCCTTTCTTCTTCCATCCATCCTCTCATTCACCCATGCATCCAATAATTTATTCAGTATTGTTGTTTTCATCCAATGTATGTGCCAGGGTTAAACGGCGAGTATGAAATTTTAGTTCAGATATGGAACAGGAAATAAATTCTCCTCAGAATATAAGGACTTGGGGAGCCTTCAGAGTTCCTCAGATAATAATAGCAAACATGTGTATAGCTCTCTGAACCAGGCATTTGTTATGAGCTCTTTACATAACAACCCTGGGAGGTAGGGTCCATCATCCTCCTCCTCCTCATCCTCATCACCCCCATTTACAGATGAATACATTGAGGCACAGAAAGATCAAGTCCTTTACCCGTGGTCACATAGTGTGAGTGGCAGCACCAAAATTGGAGACTTTCTCCAGACTCCATGTTTCAAGCAACGAATCAAGCTACATTGCTTCTTAAGAGCAGGGGTTCCAAGTGAAGCAAAAGTCAGCTTAGAAAATAGATAATTTAAGGGTGGTTTTTTGATTTTGTGAAAGATACAATTGTGCCAGACAATGAAGGAAATGCTTCATTCAGTCTATTGCAACAGGGAGAGTGTTCATGAATGAATGCCACAAAGAAGAGGATGAGCACTTAGAATTTTTTTTAAAAAAGGAAGTCATTGAGGAAAGTTGGAGCTTCTCTGAATCTGCAAAGGCAGAGTTTTTGCTGTTAACTAGTTGGCCATTTCTTGGAACCCCAAATGGTGGAAGGATTTGATTGCTACTTTCTACTTTCCAGGAACACAGGGCTCCAATAAAGTTCAACATTGTCGGTCCCCCCTCTTATTCAAGACAATGAATATTATTTCATGCTTAATAACTAGGAGGCAATCATAAACCTCCCAAGTAGAGGAGGAAAGTAGGGGGCTAGCAAATAGTCTCTCAAGGACTCTGATTGGCATTGTTTCTATAAAATCAACTGAACCATCTGATGGGAGGTGGTAACAAAGATTGGGGGTTGTAGTGTGCTGGAGTGCTGGATCAGGTATTTTAAAAATGCCTAAAATAAAAGAGAGACATATTAATATCAAAGCTCATGTTAGAATAGAGAGCCAGGAGGTGAACTCTGATAGTGACCAGATCAGTGGATTCCAGAACATGAGTGGAGGGAAATCATATCGATACACAGGACCACTTATTGAGTTTCTGGAAGCTCTGGAGCTAGAATGTCAATGTTCTTGTGATGTTGTCCACAGTGGAGATTACCTCTCTTATAAGTATGTGTGTAATCGAGTATTTCATGGGACTTCAATGGCCCAGAGAGGGCTCTCCCTTAGGATCCAGGAGGAAATCTGGCCCATGCATGGTCTTTAGTGGTGGGGAGTCCTTTGAGGTTTTTATCAAGTCCTTGGGCTCCCGGGGCTTTTTTATATTCTGGGAGGAAAGGCAAGCTGCCAGGCAACCTAGTGTCCCGATAAGGGATCTGGACAGTTTTCACAGAAGGTAAGAATAACATTTTACAACCACTTCTTAGAGCAGGCCAATAATCCAAACAAAAATTTCCACTTTATCAGAGAACACCAAATTCTGTTTTTTGAATCAAAATAATGTTTGACATGAAATCTCCTTTTGAAAATCTGATAAATTCACTGTGATAGGCAGAATATGGCCCTTCAAGGCTGTCAATTTCCTAGTCCCTGTAACATATGAATATATTATGTTACATGGCAAGAGTGAATTAATTCCATGGCAAATCATGGGACCTTAAAATAACAAGATTATCTTGGATCATCTGGCAGACCCAAGGTAGTCACAATGATCATTTAAATGTGGAAGAGGGAGGCAGAGGAGTCACTGTCAGATGATGCAATGTGAGAAAGACTTGACAGGTGATTGCTGACATAAGATGGAAGGGGTCATCAATCAACGATCCCGGGCAGCCTCTGCAAGTTTGAAAAGGCAAGAAAATGGATTCCCTTCTAGAAGCTCTAGAAGGAATGCAGCCCTGTTGATATCTTAATTTTAGCCCAGGGAGACACAGTTTGGACTTCTGAATGGAAAAATAATAAATTTGGGTTGCTTTAAGCTAAGTTTGTGGTAATTGGTTATAGCAACAATAGGAAACTAATACACCCATCAAATTTTACTTGGCTTTGGCCATGACAAAAAAATTCCCTTTCAGCAAAATTTTCTCAACTTTCTATATTCATTCGGATTTTGTACATTTTTCTCTTCTTATTTGGGAACAACCAGTCCTTTTACTTTAGGGCAAAATGGCTCTCATTTCCTCAACACAAACACATCTCTTATAGTTCTCAAAATGTGGCAAAAATGAACATGCTGTTTAACAGACCCAAATATTTACCCTCTACCGTAAAAACCAGAGGCAAAAATACATAAAAATTATGCTTAGTAATTAATGTTTCAGTAATCTGTTTTACTTAGAAATGATCTAGGCAGCCTGTAAATATTGATGAACTCAATTTAATGTTAGAACAAGTTTTTTTTTTAACTTAATGATTTATTTATTTATTTTCGTCTTTTTAAAATTTTAAATTTTTAAAAATTAATTATTTTTTTAAATTAGTTTCAGATATACAAAGCAACGTAATAGTTAGACATTTAAACCCCTCATAAAGTAATAACCCACCTTCCAAGCTACTACCCCTCTGACATCTTGTATAGCTGTTACAATACCATTGACTATCTTCCCTATGTAGTACTCCACATCCCGTGACTATATCTACCTATATATTTAGTTATAGTTGACATTCAATATCATTCTACTTCAGCTTCAGGTGTATAGCGCATTGGTCAGGCATCTACACAGCCTATGACGTTATCCCCCTGATAAATGCAGTGCCCATCTGGCACCTTACATGATCTTTACAACATTGTTGATTCTATTCCCCATACTATATTAACTACCAATTTGTATTTCTTAATACCTTCACCTTTTTCACCCTGCCCCCAACCTCATTCCCATCTATCACCCTGATAGATGTGGGACCTATCTGGCACCATACCTAGTTATTACAATATTATTGACTATATTCCTTATGCTATACCTTACATCCCCATGACTACTGTGTAACAACCAATTTGTAGTTCTTAATCCCTTCCCCTTTCACCCATCCTTAACCTCCCTCCCATCTTAAAGAAGTCTCTCTAAGAGTCGTTGTAATACTGGTTTGGTGGTGATGAACTCCTTCAGCTCTTTCTTGTCTGTGAAGCTCCTTATTTGTCCTTCTAAATGACAACCTTGCTGGGTAGAGGAAATTGGTTGTATGTCGTTGCTTTTCATCACTTGGAATATTTTCTGCCACTCCCTTCTTGCCTGAAAAACTTCTGTTGAGAAATCAGCTGCCAGTCTTATGGGGGCTCCTTTGTAGGTGACTAACTGCTTTTCTCTTGCTGCTTTTAAGATTCTCTCTTTGTCTTTAACCTTTGGCATTCTAATTATGATGTGTCTTGGTGTGGGCCTCTTTGGGTTCATCTTGTTTGGGACTCTGTGTTGCCTGGGCTTGTATGTCTATTTCCCTCACAAGAGTAGGGAAGTTTTCTGTCATTCTTTCTTCAAATATGTTCTAAATTCCTTGCTCTCCCTCTTCTTCTGGTACCTCTATAAAGTGAATGTTGGTACGCTTGATATTGTCCTGGAGGCCCCTTAAACTCTTCTCAATTTTTTGGATTCTTTTTTCTTTTTGTTGTGTCAGAACAAGTTTTAAGTTACCTATAACTCTTGGAAATGATCTTCAAGTTGACATACTACAAAACGTAAATACTGCCTGCTGATGCTGGTGCTTGACTGCTGACACTTTTTTTAAATTAAAGTTTATTGAGGGTGACAATTGTTAGTAAAGTTACATAGATTTCAGGTGTACAATTCTGTATTACAACATCTGAATATCACATTGTGTGTTCACCACCCAGTCAGTTCTCCTCCCTTCACCATATATGTGATCCCTTTTATCCTCATCTATCACCCTCCTCCCCCCTTACCCTCTGATAACCAATAAACTATTGTCTGTGTCTATGAGTTTTTGTTTCTTTATTTGTTTGTCTTGTTCCTTTGTTGTTTTCTGTATTATATGCCATGTATCAGTGAAATCATATGGTTCTTGCCTTTTTCTTTTCTATTTATTTTGCTTAGCCTAATAATCTCAAGATCCAACCATGTTGTTGCAAATGGCACTGTTTCTTTTTATGACAGAGTAGTATTCCATTATGTGTATATACCACATCTTCTTTATCCAGTCATCTATTGAAGGACACTTTGGTTGTTTCCATGTCTTGGCCACCGTAAATAAAGCTGCCATGAACATTGGAGTACATATTGGTGGGAATGCAGACTGGTGCAGCCACTATGGAAGGCAGTATGGAGATTCCTCAAAAACTTAAGAATAACATTGCCATATGACCCAGCAATCCCTCTCCTGGGTATTTACCTAAAAAAATCTGAAAACGTTTATCCATGAATACTGCTGACAATTTTTAGGCCTTACCTTTTCCTCTTCTGTTCCGCATTTGGGCAAGCTGATACAAAAGCCCAGATGCTTTCTTCTTTGGTGCTGGTAGGAAGCTCAAACATGCCAGCCCTTGCCCGCATCTGGGAAACTTCACCCCAGCCCTACCCTTAACCTTCATTAAACCCCACTACAGTCTTCTTTCCTTGTTCTCTGTCAAACCATTTGGACCTTTTTGGGAGGCCTCTGTTGCTGTGTCCAGAAAGCCTCCATATGTGAGTAATAAATCTTTTCCTACCTTCTCGTTATTGTGTGATATCATCAGCCTCTTGTCAGAACTACATTTTGGGTGGGTGTCTATTCTTCTTTGTAGAGTGTCCATAACATTGTTGAAATAAAATTTGTCAGGTTCGATTTTGGTGAAACACATTTGCATTTTTCAGAATCTTAAACATTGAGTAGAAGTAATACTATTTTATTCAATCAGCAAACCTGCATATGTTTAGGAAAAACATACTCAAGTAGATTAAAAGTCTACATGTATGTTATACTTAACACTAATCTAATGGAAAATATATAGCTGTTTTTAGTTAAATCAATATGATTAAACTAGTCTTGTTTGCCAAAGATTTACTTAAATCATGTGAACTTAATCCTTACAACATTTTTGAGTTTTTATGGCTGTAAGGATATCTCTTTTTTAACACTGAAAATATATGAGGAGCTTTAATTCTCTTAATATCTGGGAATTTTAGGGATATTTCATTCATGTAAGTGCTTTTATTACTAAGCCAATCAGAATGGGCTCCTTTAATAGATTTTATAATCTAATATATCATTACCATGAAAGATAGGAAAATATTGTATGCTTACACAATGAGATGTAAAAGACTTTCTGAATTACAGACATAAAAACATGCAAACAGATGCAAATAGAGAGCTTACAGCTTTATTTAAAATTTTTCAGCCATGTCAAGCATAAACACAGAAGTATAAATCTCCCTGGTCATATTTAGCATGATTATTTTGTATTCTGCAGTAGAAAATTCTAGTGCTTTATATTTTTGCAGGTCAGATTCTGTTGTTTTTTCTGACTCCTGCTCAGGGTGACTTATTTTCTTATGTGTTTTATTGTGAACTTGTGTTTGCTGGAAGTGCGCCTGAGAATTCTTTAAATCTGGGCTTGAGCATGTGTTCCTTCAGGGAAATTTTACATTTGCCCCTAAAGTTAACTGGGGCATTCTAAACTTGCATCTACTTTAAACTACAGGTTTTGATTTCTAGGGCCCTGAAAAGACTGCAAATCAGGCCTTAAATCCACGTGAGGTCTGGCCAGTGACCAAGGTTTCTCAGGGAAGACTTGTTTTTATATACCTCTAACTAGAACCAAGGCCAAGACAGAAAACTTTCTTGACAACTGCTTTGGTGGGAAGATTGCTATTTTCCTAGTTTGTCCTGTTCCTGAGAGTGCATTTCCTTCAGGATCCTGACTTTAAGTGGATGACCTCTGCTCTAGCTCCCTTCTCTACAAAGCCACAGAGATTGCCCCCAGTCCCTTGTGCTCCAGGCTTCAGGACGGCCATTAACATTCGGCCAATTTCGTGCTTGCTCACTTCCCTCATCTGACGGGTCCACTTTGCATCTCTTCTCCATGTTTGTTGGTTTTCTTTTCCACCCTTTCTCACAGGTTTATCTAATCTTTTCAAAGAGTTTTAAAAATACATTTTGTTAAGCATTTTTAGAAGTTACATCTAGAGGGTAAGAATTCCATTCATAAATAAAGATATTGAAAGTGCAAATAATCAAGGGTAGCAATTTCACAAGTGATCTTTTGTAATCATACAGAAATACTATTTAAAGGGTATTTCTTTGTGTTTGTTAATATTTTTTTCCACTTACTATATGTCAGGCTTTCGGCTAAGCACTTTGCATATGTTGTCTGATTCAATCCTTGTAACAACTCCATAAAGTAGATATTATTATTATTATTATTATTATTAACCCTTTATACCTTAGAAAAATGAAGCTCAGAAATATTAAGTAACATACTCCAAATCATTTAAGCAATAAATATGTTAGTGGTGCATTTGAACCCTGGAGTCTCTGACTATAAAACCCATGTTTTTAACTACTCTTCTATAAAATTAAGTACAAATAGAATGGGTGGACTGCTGTACATTCAATAAAGTAGTCTTCATTAAATCTTCCTAGTCATAGAATAAATAGCCAGAAGGCTACTTATTCAATTTTTAATCTTTGGTTAAAGGAATATAGTGATAAGATTTTGAAGCTGAAAATTCTAAATCCACTTTTTTTTGTTTTTTTTTTTTTTTGGAACTCCATTTATATCAAAGACTTCACTGGAGTTTGGTAAGCTCCCATATCTGTTCTTTTGGTCTTTTTGAAATACTCACCCATAAAGCATGCTAGGTGATAGATGAACAGGTAGAAAAGAAAAGAAAGATAAAAAACATAAATCAAACAGAATTTTAGATGGCATTAGAAACTTATACCAGAGACCCTCTCCTTAGCATATTTTTGAAAGCATGATTATGCCGTGACAAGTCTTTTTCTTCTACAAATGTGAATCCAAGTTAATATATGACACATTGCAGATCAAAAAAAAAAAAAAAAAAAACAAAAAGACTGACTAAGCAAACTGTGAGTCAGATTCCTGAGAAAGAAAATCATTCTTAATCTGAGCTTGCGATTCCACTTTTTATTTGTGATCATTAATGAACAATCTGCAAAGCAGTAGAAGGCCAGCTTAAAGAAGGGAGAAAATAAAGAAATAAATAGTTAGAAACTTCTACAGGGATATTTAAAAAAAGGAAATAAGAACTAGAGAACAGGCCTTATTGGTGGGTCATCATATAACAGGACAACACAACATGAAAACCCTGAGATGAAAGCCCTGTAATAGAATCTAACGAAAAGGGATCCCATCTCTCCAGTTCATATTGTACAAGGAAAGCAGGATAATTCAGCAATAAATGAGTTTTGGTTATTATCAAATGTTAAAATTCATTCTCTCCCTGTGCCTGTGAAGAAAAATAGCTTTCATTTCTTAGAATCTTTCAGTTTTTATAGCTAATGCTAAAAAATGAAAATGATTTTACGTGAAATTCCTTAAATTTAGTTCAAAACGTACCCTGCCATGGTAATTGAATGCTCTATGAAAAATAGTCAACCTTCTCCTTAATCTAATAAAGATGTTTAAAATGGAATATTACTGCTCCTGTTATAGAATGGCAGTGTGCAGAAGTAATATATAAGTGGGAAAAGTAGCCTAAGTCTTCTTGGTGCCTGAATCCTGAGGCTGAGTCAATGCAGGAGACTCTACTTTATGTCTGAGATCATCCAGTATGAATGATGGATAGATAGCGTTGGCGCGGTGAGATAAGCCAAGTTGTTGGACGTTCTCTATGAGCCAAAGCATTAGAATATGGGAAGAATAGGAGGCTGCATTCCCGGTGTCTATATGGTCCTATCATCACACAAAGCCCCTTAATGTTAGAAAGGTTATGATGTACATAGGAGTGAGCTTACTGAAAGGCAAAACATTCCACTGGGAACCTCTGGACTGATCAGGACAACCAACCCAGCATTTCTTTCACTCCATTGGCTCTCCCATCTTCAATGACTTGCATCTCCAGCCCGTAGCAGAGCTTATAACATGCTTCCTGTGAACTACAGCTCTTACCTGGGGTGCAAACTTTCATGCACATTAACGCTTGCCATAAACAGTGCAGTCTTACTCCACACCGTTCATGCGGAGTTCATCATGGTCATCTAACTAGTCACCTTGACCTCCACACATCCATTGAAATAACTATAAGAATATTTAAAACAGAATTAATTCATGGTACCCTGAGATAAAAGAACAACAGAGGATCAGATATCTAAACCAGTTTCTTGAAGATGGAAAACAAAAGGGATAACATTGAAAGATCAACTAAATGCCCAAAAGAATATCAGGAAAGTGTCTACAGTGGAGGTAGCAGCTAGTGCGATTGCCACAGCAAGACTGCAGACCAAGAGCTGATGAGAAAGAACATAAGAATTGGCAGATGAATCATTAAAAAGCTGTCTAGAGAAGTGTTTTGAGCTCACAGTCTCACCCCCATTCCTTACCACCATCTCCTCAATGTGTTGTGGTTGTTTCTAGGATAAAACTGGAGTAATAATCTCTAAAAATGTCAGTTGATCTCTCTGAGGAATCCTAGGGATCTGATTGTGGATGTAGGTACCCCAAAGTTAAGCTCATTTTGTTGAATGTGGGGATAGGAGGGGCGAAGTATCCTCTTCCAACAAATGACAGGTAGCACCCGTGTACCTGAAAATTGCAGTTAACCTTCCCATTCAGGTGAGGGACTTAGCCAGGAAATTGGACTGTACATATTCAGAGGACATTCATGCCATATATCCACGTTGGCAACTCAGCGCTTTATCCATGAATGAGAATGGGCAATCAACAACCATTCATTTTCTAGGACAATAAAGGCACAAAAGAAAAAAAAAACACAACTGACCCTGGAGAAAACAAACAATTCAGAGATCAGAAGAAAAAATTAAAAAAGTTTTGTTAATATCCTCGGAGATCTTTGGAAAGATGTTGATCTGTAAAACAAGAATCGAGTGCCATGGTAAAGAAGTAAAGGAAAATAATTTTTGAAATTTAGAATTGTAGTTGATAATCTGGAGGGCAAGGGTGACCACCTGATTTTGAATCTTCCCATACCCTCCCCAAATGACATAAAATCAACAACAAAAGTAAATAAAATCACACAAAACTCACTTTCAGCATTACTAGGAGACAGAGAATATAATGGTTGTCAAATTACATGTACATGGATAGATACAACAAATCCCAACAAATCCTGGCAAGTACCTAGCTTTCCACATATGCGAGACTGGTTGAATAGACACAATGGAGTGCTATGCAGCTATAACAAAGAATGGGATACTCTCTATGAACTGATATGGAGTGATTTTCTGAATACATTGCTGAATAAGAACACCAAAGTGAAAAAGAGCAAAAGAGCATATATACAGCTACATGGTACACTACCTTTAATAAAGAAGTATATTTTACATATACTAATTACACACATGTAAATGTGTGTAATTAGTGTTATATATATGTATGTACATATATATTATTCTTAACAAATAGTTGCACAAGAATGATAAACCAAAGAATAAAATTGGTCACCTACAATGGTTAGTGGAGGGAACCCAGTTGGAAGAGATACAGGAGAGAGGGACATTTTTCTGAGTGTATCAGTTGGAACACTTTTGGCTTTTGGAACTCTGTTAATGTTCTATGTATCAAAAAAAAATAAAATGAAATCCACGAAGACGTGAAAGGGAAAACTAAAACAGAAAGCAAACTGAAACAAAGGAACCGACTGTACTTCAGATGAATAACATACCCACACCAAAGAAGGGAGGGATGGAGTTTAGTAATTTATGAAGACAGTATTGGACCATGTACCCTCAGACTTGAGAAGTGGACTGGTCGTGATGGTGTGAAAAATGGCAAGCAAATACTGAATTAGTTTGAGTAGGTCTATTTTTTTTTCAGTAGTGTGAGTGAAGCGATGTCACAACTATTTCAGTTGTATCATAAGATTGAGCAAATGAATAAATGTGTTGATATTTTGAGGATCCAGTGTCCTCACTGTGGAAGAAAGGTCATATGTGTATGAAATGAGAAAAGGCAAGGAAGATCCCTGTGGAGGTGAACTAGAATAGGGAATGTTGGTGTGAACTCATGAATTCTGAAATATGCCTATGCATGTATACATTTATGAGTATATGTGCATACTTGTGTGTGTGTGTTTTCCAGCTTTATCTGCTAAAAGAACCTGGAAGCAGAAACATTCCAATAGCAACGGCTACCTCTAGCATTCAGATCATGCTCTATAATATCATTCCCCCCACTGTGAGTACCAAGTCTCCTCATAGAAATGATTGACTCTAGAGCTGTGGTAGGAAAAGTACAAAATGAGCTTAGCATATCTTTTTAAGCCAGGAACAGGGAACTCTTGTGTTTTTATTTGTTTTCAAGATGAAAGCTTGTTAAAAGGACACAAGAGCCAACATACATAAATGTACTCCAACTGACTGAATATGCAACATAGTGATGCCATTGCTTTGTCCCACTTCAGTTGTGACTCTTGCCCTGACTCACTGGGCAAGGAGTAGAGGGTAAAACCTTTGTCTATATTGATACTTTCAAACCATGTCTCTTCATTATTTTTATTTACACCTATTCCTGTAAATGCTGAATTCTCGTTCTGACCCATGTCACTTCAAACCTGACCTATTGCAATTTACCCCAACATTTTTCTCTGCTCACAAATCCACTCTGTAAACCTGCCAAAGTTATCTTTCTAAAAGAAAAAATATATATATTTTCAGCTAAAAACTTTCTCTCCTACTCTAAATCCAGAATGGTTTTTCTATGTCTTGAAAGGAAGCGTGAATCCCTGCCTTGGAGTCAAGATTTTGAGATACTCACTGATGCTGACACAGATCTACCATTTGTAAAATGTATATAAAAATGCCACTCTAGGCAAACCATTGCGAGAGATGGAATACAAAAATTGTTTGGAGACTTCTGATCATATCAAATGTCACATAGATATTTATAATAATAAAACCAACAGTTAACATACTCCTGTTCCCAAGGAGCCCAGGTGAGAATTGACCTTCACTGTGATGTCTGGAAGAAACAGATTTTGTTATTCTTTAGAAGAAACTTTCTTTTATGTTAGGTTTTATTCTTAACAAATCTGAACCAAATGCGCGTGCACACGCACACACACACACACAATGCCAAAACGCTGTATACACATTTTAAGAAAGGAAAAAACCATTAAAATTCTAATACTCAATATATATCGATAATAAAAGATGAATACAAGTCACATTTGACTTCTGCAATGACAAGAGGTGCTCAAAGTGGTTACCATCAGCATCCAGACACTTCTGATTATAGTGAACTACCGGTTGAGAACAGAAACCTTCTTTTAAAATGTGTACACATTTTTTTGGCACCCCAGGTATCTGATACATTGTCATTTTAATATGAAGCTGACTCTTTTAACCAACTCTGTCCCTGCTATGCTTACTATCAGTTACCACTGGCCCCTGACCAGGATGATATTATATCAAAGCTGTTTTTGACTGAGGAAAATTTCACTGTATTAGTCATATAAAATGAATAAGGATAATTTATCATGCCTATTCTGTCTTTTGATTCTGGCTCTGTCTGAAACATTACTTTAGTTTTCATTATACTTATGTCTGGAATGAATTTTTAAAAAAGGTTAAAATTAATCATGAACAATTTGCTCAGGTGCTATATACAAAGTACTTGATAAATGAGTGGCTCTGACTCTCTGATGCAAAATTCATGAACTTGGATTTTTTATTTTTTATTTTGAAGTCTCAGAAACATATTTTATATGTTTCAGTTATGAAATTGTAACTTAGTTCTACTAATTCTATGATTTTTGGACTATGTGCTAATTGTCAAATTGAAGACAGTTTCTCCTCAGCCAACAATGCTTGTGCATTGCAAAGTAAAAGCAGAATCAGTTTTTTTCTTTTAGTTTTATTTTCAACTTTATGTAAGTATAACTTATATGCAATACAATTCACTTATTTTGAGAGTGATTTTATGAGTTTTGACAAATGGTGTAAGCACCATCGTAATTAAGACATAGAACAGTTTCGTCATCTACCCTCTTCCAGCCCCAGACACTCATTAATCTTTTAGATTTAATTATTTAAAATTTCATGTAAATGGAATAATACAAAATTTAAAATTTGTGTCTGGTTTCTATAAATCAGTTTTTAAATGCCCTAATTTCTTTGTGTGTGTGTGTGTGTATGTGTGTGTGTGTGTGTGTGTGTGTATGTGTGTGTGTTTATATATACAAACATGTGTCATATAACAAAATGCTAATAGTTGTTATTGTTCAGTGATGGCATTTTAGTAATAGATATTCGTGATTTTTCTCCCATCCCCATTCTTCTTTACACATCAGCTCTCGTTCTCATTTTGGTATCAAACGCTCCACTACTTGCAGTCCTTGTGGCCTGGGAGGCAGGTGTCACCCCTGGTCCCCAAGTCAGTCAGCACACTGAGCCTGTGAGGGATTCAGAGCTAAGCCCATTTAGAGCCAACTCAATTCTGAAGCTTTGGTTTCAGTCATCAGGGTTTCAAATTCTTTCTTTTCCCCTGAGATTTGGAACTAGAGGTGAGCCAGTGCTAGAGTAGCTGGAGTGTTGCCACACTATAGCTCTAAAGAGATAGCCCACCTGAGAATGGAGCCAGCCTCACGTATGGCAAAACCAGAGATGGTGAGACAGAAATCTGGTTCTGGTAACATCGATCAATCTCAACACAACTTGTGCCTCAAGTTAATCAAGCCCTGCTTTTTCAGTTCTAGGAGCCAATATCTCTCTCTTTGCTTAAGACATTTGAATTGGCTTCTCCTTTTACCCACAGTAGAAAGAGTCCTAACACTTAAAATTTATGGATGATAATTTTTCTTTGTATTTTTCTATAATGTCCATTTTTCAACAATTGACTAAATAGAATCACCCTTCATAAATGATAGAGAATTATTTTCAGTTCTCCAAATCGTATTAACATTCTTCCCTTATTTTTGGTGTTGTGAAGTTTAGTTCATCTATTAATGCTGCATCTGACTTTTATTTTGCAGATAAAGAATATATTCCTTTAAAGAAAGAACTTATTCCTAAATCTCGTTCAAGCTAGTTTGGCAACTGACAACACCTGGGATGGTTTTAGAATAATCTTACTGTCTTTGAAGCTAACTTAAATTTAAGATAACTTTAGTTTTCTTTATGTTAACGTATTATAGGCAACATTTATTATTCAATAGAGATTTCTATTCCAAGTTAGGAAATTTTGATACATATTTTTCTTGTGGGACAATTCTCTTTGCAATTAGTATATATTCTATTAATACAAGGCCCTAAATTTAACATAAGCCCTCACATAATAATTGTGATTATTGAATATTTGCTGAGAAATAGTGTGAGCTCCTGATCTTGTTAGGTTAAAATTTGCTGAATTCAGGGAAGTTGAAGAATAGTGGTAGGATGAATGTGAGTGATAGGTGATATCTTTCAATAAAAGGAACCAGAAGGTTTACGCAGATCTCTGGAAAAAATAAATTATGTATTGTGTTAGTCCTTTCAAGCTGCTATAATAAACTGCCATAGACTGGTTAGTTTATAAACAATAGAATTTATTTGTCACAGTTCTGGAAGCTGGGAAGTCCAAGACCAAGTTGCCAGCAGATCTGGAGTCTATTGAGAGTCTGCTTCCTGATTCATATACGGCTGTCTTCTCACTGCAACTTCATGTGGTGAAAGGGGCTGGAGAGCTCTCTGAGGTCTGTTTTATAAGGCACTAATCCCATTCATGAGGGTTCCACATTATGACCTAATCACTTCCCAAGCTCTACACCTGCAAATACCACTACATTGGGTGTTAGGTTTCAACATATGAATTTTGGAGGGACACAAATATTCTGTCTATAGCATGTTATGTTCCAGGAATTTATTTTAGGCACTAAGTATACATAGATGAAAACCGTCTCCCCACCCTCCCCTCGAGGACCTTAGTTATTTAGTGAGTGGTGACAGTCTATGTGACCTTAGCTAGCTTATTCATGTGGGAGACCTATGTGTCAATTTGGGCTCTTGGTGAAAAGTAAGAGAAATTGGCTCCAAAAACTTAAGCAAAACATTAACTTTTGGAAGGATCTGGCATGATTCACTAAACAAAAGATCAGCTGAAGAATGCAGCTGGAAAGCACAGGAAATAGGGGTGCTTTGGATATCCTGTAGCAGGAATGAATCTACAGTTTCAATAAATCAGCTCCATATTTTCCCCTCTCTTTGTCTATCTTCTAAAAATATAAAGCTCTAAGAAATAAAAAAATTTAGGCTGAGAAGAGCAGAATACCTTGTCTTGATAAATTCATCAGTTCGTCTTTTACCAGAAGAATGGCAGCCAAAATTTTAAGGTTTACTATATTCAGTTAAGATTTAGTAGTGGGCATAAAATTTAGCCACCCAGAGCCCCCACTCCTGAGATGGATAATTCATGTTTTAGGGTTAACTCCATGTGGATACCTCCTATCTTGTAAAATAATTCTGTAAAAACTGAACACAATCCTTGTCATATATTAGGCTGTCAACAAATGATGGTAGTTACTACTACTTTTGTCACTATATTATCATGCTTTTAATACTTCTTTTATATATTCCATTGTGTTGTTCTGGGAAAAGTTCATGTTAGGTCATTCCTTTAGAATATCTGAATATAGTGGCATGACAATCAGTCTACTATTGCATCATGGAGTCAGGTCTGGACAAGGAAGAAGTCTGACCCGTCATGTAGAATGAGACCGGAACAAGAAGTAAAGACTGGGGTGTTGATCTGGCTGGGCTTCAGGGTGGGCTGTACGTGTATCCCAACAGGCCAAGTATAGAATTCAGGGTTCAAGGGAGGATAACTATCCTTATTTACTATTTATGGTGGATTAACTTTTTGGTCGCAATACTTTACTCCCTTGTAATAGAATTAGACATCTACGAGGTTGCCATGGCCTCATCTCCCCGCCCCTGAATTTTGTGTCCTGTGTCTTACTTTGGCCAATGGGATGTTAGAATGTTAATGAGTGGAAGCTGGAAGTATGCTTGCACTTTTGGGCTTTTTATTCTTCTGCCAGTCTTATGAGAACAGAATGAGACACATGGCCCCAAAATGGGTGACATGGAGCAGAGCCACCCCAGCTGACCCCCAGATGACTATGGTAATGTGTTATGAAATTTTAGATGTGGCTGGTGATGTCACATTATTGTGGTGATAACTGATACACTATATTTAAAATTCTTTATACTATGTTTCCCCGAAAGTAAGATCTAGCTGGACCATCAGCTCTAATGTATCTTTTGGAGCAAAAATTAATATAAGACGGGGTATATTATATTGTTTTATATTATATTACATTACATTATATTATATTATATTATATTGTATTATATTATATTATACCCAGTCTTATAGTAAATTAAGACTGGGTCTTACATTAATTTTTGCTCCAAAAGACGCATTAGAGCTGATAGTCTGGCTAGGTCTTATTTTCGGGGAAACACAGTATATGGTTGAGAGATAGATGAAAGGATGTGCAACGATCTCCAAGAAACCAAAAAAATGTTAGTAAGTTCAGATTTGATGGACATACTTTCAAATACAATTATTAGAAAATGTTCTCCCTTTTCAGAAATGACTTTCCACAATTATATAACGTAAAATGCACAAACAATATTTATGATGTGTTGACCTTAGACAGCCAGGCATTCCTCCAGCAAAAGGGGTTCATTTTGCAATTTGGGGCACGCAGTCTAATGGTAAACTATGCACAAATCTGGAGAAACAAAGGAAAGTAATACTCTTTTAAACAAAGGAAAGTAATACTCTTTTATAGACTTGGGAAGAGCTGTTATAAAGAGTGAGTCTATAAGAGAAAACTTAAAGTTTGAAGTGTAGTGCCCTTTCATTGGCTGAGTTATAGCAATCTCCCATTGGCTGAGCTGTTACTAGGCAAGGAGGAATCTTTTTTTCCTAGTGCTGAAGTAGTGAAGTAGTATTACTTCCTGTTGGAGATGCAAGGTACTCTCTTCCTGTTGGTGTCAGTAGTGAGCATTGAGTGACATGTGCCAGTTCTCTCTTCTATTAGGTTGGTGTAAAAGTAATTGCAGTTTAAAAGGTTAAAAATAATTGCAAAAACCACAATTACTTTTGCACCTACCTAATGGCTTCCAGACTCCATTTTAAATGAGGTTTCTGTTTATTAATTTTTACAATGTAATATTGTTAAAGAAGTTATCTCTTCATGTCTGTCTAGGTACTTTGTCAAATAAAAATTTTGTGGCTCCATCAGTTACCTAATTAGAATCCTGTTAAGTGGCTATGAAGGTTAGAAAATGATAGCGGCATTTCGGTGCTATTTTTAATTTTAAGAAATGAATTGTATCATATCTGAATAGACTAAGTGACAAAGCAGCTCTAAAAGATCTGCTCAACAGAGTATGTAGAAGGCAAGTTCTATTTTTAATACTTTTTAAACAGAAGAAATAGATTAACATTGAAGTGAATAACATTAGATAATAAAAAACATATTTTTGTACTCCAAATTATGATAAGATTGTCATAATATGCCTTAATTTTTTCCTAGTGGTGTATTTCTTTATTCTTTTGTAAGGATGTTATGCAGAACTTTGGAAATAAAAAGTCATTTTGAGGAGTGATTTTTTTTTTCTCTAGACTTTTGTACAGTTGACTTTTTTAAAAGATTTTATTGGGGAAGGGGAACAGGACTTTATTGGGGAACAGTGTGTACTTCCAGGACTTTTTTCCAAGTCAAGTTGTTGTCCTTTCAGTCTTAGTTGTGGAGGTCGCAGCTCAGCTTCAGGTCCAGTTGCCATTGTTAGTTGCAGGAGCACAGCCCACCATCCCTTGCGGACCGGCAACCTTGTGGTTGAGAGTCTGCGTTCCAACCAACTGAGCCATCTGGTAGGCAGCTCAGCTCAAGGTGCCGTGTTCAATCTTACTTGCAGGGGGCGGAGCCCACCATCCCTTGCAGGACTCGAGGAATTGAACTGGCAACCTTGTGGTTGAGAGCCCACTGGCCCATGTGGGAATAGAACCAGCAGCCTTCAGAGTTAGGAGCATGGAGCTCTAACCGCCTGAGCCACCGGGACAACCCCTGTGTAGTTGACTTTTAAAAGATCATAGTGTTAGTTTGAGTTATCTCAGAATAGATTTTTCAAAAGATCTAAGTATATTCAACTGATCCCAAGGACAAAGGCAAAGCCTTTAGGTAAAGTTATTTTGGCCATGATAAGTGATAACATTTAAAATGTATCAAATAATCCAAGTAAATATTAAAAGCCCATCCATTCGGAAGAAGATAAAAGTAAAATTGAGCATGAGTCATGGTAGCAGTTTTATTTATCTATTACGGTAATCGAGCCCCCTCCAAACTTAGTGGCATGTAACAACAACAATCATGGATTGTTAGTATCTCTTGAAGGTCTGAGGATTGACTGGATGCAGCTAGGCAGTTTCGCTGAGGGTATCTCAAACAGTTATCGTCTGACAGTGGCTGGGGCTGGAGTCATCTTGAGGGATTCTTAGCTCCTGTGTGGCACATGGGCTGGGCACACTCAAACAGCTAGAACCTCTTGAGATGGGATCTCAACTCCTATCTGTTCCCAGCTTCTTTAGTAACATTACAACCAATATGGGTGAACGCTTGCTTTGCCAGTCTCCCTCGAAGTCATCTTATTTCATTGCCAACATTGCTTATATTCATTGCCAACATATATACAACTGTCATACTTGAGACCATAGCAATGACCTATCTCTGTCCTGTCTCACCCATATAGTGGAAAGAAATGATTTAACTTCAGAAAACAAAGTAAATAAAGTCAATCTGGAAATCTCAATAGAGAAACTGGATTACCCCAGCAAGGTATTTTCACTTTTACATCTATAGAATAGATGACCAATACACCTCAAAAGTTTCAAAGTTAGGAAAGACAGGAAAGAATGAGGAACTGTCATAGACTGGAGGAGACTAAAGAGACATGACGACAACTAAGTGTGTGATTCTGGATTGGAACCTGGCACAGAAAAAGGACATTAGTAGAAAATCTGATAAAAATTAAGTAAGATCGGTCATTCAGTTAATAGTATTTTATGAATGTTAATTTCCTGATTTTGACCATTATGTTACAGTTACGTAAAATGTTAAATTAGAGGAAGTTGGGTGAAGATTATTAAAAATTCTCTGTACTGTTTTTGCATTTTTTCTCTATAAATCAAAAATTATTTCAAAATCAAAAGTTCAAAAATTACTCCCAATCTGTTTACTTCTCCTTTGCTACTATTTTTGATCAAGTTGCCATGAGAGTTCATTTGAACTGTGGCAATAACCTCATAACTGTCTCCTTCATTCTACTCTAGCACCTCTACAACCCATTTTCCATACAATATCCAGATTGTTCTTTTAAAATTGTGATCTCACTCTCATCTTTAAGACCCTCCAGTTGCTTCCTGTTACAATCAGACTAAAATCCAATCTCTATCCTGCAATCTTTTCACCTTGTTCCCTAAACTCTAGGTACATGTGATCCCTTTTTGAAAATTATAAAATGTTTCAGTATTAAAAACATGCAGAGACCAATGAAAATGAATACCAATTTCCCCATTCATCTTGTTGAATCTTAATTTTCAGCCTTCACGTATGTTGTTTCAAATTAAATAGAAATTAAACATTAGAGGTACAAATGCAAAGCCCTGAATTCCTTACCCCATTCCTTTCTCTAGAGTTATTCTTCTTATGAGTTGTAGAGTGCTTTACATGTTTTAGACAATAATTCTTTGTCAGTTACATGTATTGCAAATCTTTCTTCCCAGTCTGTGGTTTACCCTTTCTCTTTTTTGATAGTATATTTTGTAGTACAGACATTTTAAAATTTCAGGTAAATTTTCTGTGTGGTTTGAATTTTGTATGACTTATTTAAAAAACTCTTCTCAACTTCAAGATCATACAGGCATTCTTGCAATAGCTTTAAAATTTGATTTTTTTCCTATACCATAGTGTCTTTGCCGTTGCAATTTCTTCTAATACATATCATCATATCTCTGCGTGTTTGGCCTTTTCTTGCCATTCAGCTCTGTGCTCAAATGTTATTTCCTTATCTGATCTCTCAATCAAAAAATACCACCACCACCACCAGCACCATCCCTATCATTGGTGGTTCCCTCAAATGATCCTATTTTTCTTTTCTTCACAGTACTTATTACTCTGCAATCATCTAGCTCATCTATGTGTTTACTTATTTATTTTCTATTTCTGATAAACCAGAGGTAAGGGCCAAGAAGAGAGGTCTTTATCTTGTTCACCACAGTGCCCACAACTTCTAGAAGAGAACTATTGCAGGGGACTTGGAGGAACAGATAATGAGGCAGAGTTGAGTGCAGATTGCTTATTAGACCGTGTCCTTTGGATCAACACCTGTGGAGGGGACGAGGCAGAAGCAGGATCAAGTAGAGGAAGGAGTCCAGCAGCAATGTGGCCTGGCTGCCTTAACTCTTGCAATAAAATGGCATGTTGGAGTCTTACCATGTACGGCCAAATGGGTGGGTGTTTATACCTTGCCTCTATTAGTCATTGAGGTGACACATGCTGGAGGATGTGGTTCTGCAGCTGAGGCCATTCCTACAGGGGCTGACAGCTGGAGGCAAGAAGTCCTTTCCTCAAGGGGGATCTTGGTGACCCAGCTCTGTGTCCATCACAGGTGCCTGGCATGTAGTTAGCTCTTAATAAATGTTTGTTAAAGGAGTAAGTCTTTCCACATATCCTGAACATTTTCCTGAGCATAAAGTTGAATTTCTGAGTAAAAGGATTTAAAACACATTAATGGGAGTACTGCACTTTAATTCACTCTAGAAATTTTGTGACAAGTCAGACTCCTAAACATTGGTATAATCATTTATGGCAGTGCCCCCTTCCTCTTTGGAGCTTAGCCCATAAAGGACATTGTTTATATTTTTGTTATTTTCCTCAATTTTTCAGTGCTTACTAGTAAAAATCTGTTTTGTTGTTTTTACTTTCAATACTTAGGCGTTTATCAATGCAAGAATATTTATTTTTATGGTGACTTTATAACTTCATCTTCTGATTAAATCTTTCATGTATCTACAATTTTTCATGGTATTAGGAAGGACCTACACTTTTTTCTAAATTGCCTTAAGTAAGCAATTTTTGGTTTATAATGCACAGTTTTAATTTTTTGTATATGTGATATGATCCAGAAAGAATTGAAGAAAAATGTTAGGGAAATAACTTATTTTGATGAGCTAAGGATAACATTTTATAAAAACTATTGCATCTATTATTGTGTTACTGAGATACTCAAAAAATTGTGTGACAGCTCATCTGACTCTAATTTGTCTGTATGAAGAAGGCACGAATAACTCTGTATTAACTCTGGAACATATTAAATTGATAGCTTGTCTCCTCCAATATTTTAAAGAATTTATCTACCCCCTTTGTTTTGAATTTGAGCTATCTATCATAAAAATTTTTTGAGTACAAATAAGCTTCAGCTTAGTCCAAATGGAATAATTAAAAATTTGGGACAAGCGATCTGAATTAATGAGTTTTTACTGTGCTCAGCATAATTCTGGAATATTAGAGCCAGAGGAGAACTTAACTTGTACATGTGTTAATTAGGCTCTTCCACATTAGCTAAGGAGATAGATAGGAAGGGAGAAGAACAGAGACAGCCCTCACCAAGCCACCGGGAAGGTCATTCAAGGACAGTACCATGTCCAGTTTCTGACAGCAGCTCTGTGATTAAACAGCTCCTCGCTCTCTTCTCCTGCATGGGCATTCCCTATTTAGGGGCTGGAATTGCTGTTATAGGTACCCACCTGCTCTAGCCCCTGCTTGTTCATGACTTGTCCTGACATTATTTATACCACTACTCTCTCTGCCTGCTTTAGGCTTATGTCTGGACTAGCAAGTACTGGTGCTTTCTAAAGGCCTCAAATTCAAACCAAACTCACATTCAAAGGATCTGTTTGCTTTAGATAGTCTCTCTTCTACTGCCGGGTGGAGAATTTGTACTAGTCTATCTCCTAAGATGCTGGCCACCCTATAAATTAGCTGCCCTTCAGGAAAACACTTCCTTGTTGAGTGAGAAAGCACAGTTCACCTTCTTAGAGAGTGTGTGGGCATGGAATTAGCTCAAGTTATACCATTGGGAGATCCTCTCTGATTCAACAGAGGCAGAAACTGAAGCCTACAAGGTTAGATGGATCATCCTGAGGGTTCCTTTCAAAGCTTACCCTGATCTAGGTCTCTGAAGCACTTCATCTCCCTAGTATTGAGAAACATGGTCTCTTTGTCTTATTCCTTACCTTCTTCAAATGTTTGAGTTAAGCCTATAAAGCCTGGGTTAACAAACACATCTGGTTTATGGGATGTCTAAACATATTGCCAGTGTATGTTTTGTTATAATTATTTATGCTTAAAAATTAAGGATGGTTCAGCATGTAAGGATCTTGGAAGTTGCTAGTCTGTCCTGACAAAAACTAAGAAGCTGAACAAACTGAAAAATTAACAACTCTTCTTAGTTCTGTAAGAGAATTGAGGCCATAGGGCAAACTGCTGCTCCCAAAATTGAAGACACAGATAGGTGGATATAGAGAATCACAACATACTAGAACAGAAATCTCCCCAGGAACTAATGCTGGAGTAGGAAAATCTGAACCTTTATTGACAAATTGCTGGAGGCTCGGTGTGAACAAATCTAAGAGTAAAAAATTCTAAGGAAAGTCATTAGGGCCTCCCATACTTTGTGAGGTCTGTCTTCAAGAGAAACTAGTTAACCGGAACCTAACCTGATAGAACTGCTAGGAAAAATAGTTGAATCACTATTATAGTTGGAGACTTCAACAGCCCTCCCTGTATTAGAAATGGACAGATCCAGCAGGCAGAAAATCAGTAAGTACATAATTGGACTCAACACTGCCATCAATCAACTGGATATAATGAGCAGCCATAGACTATTTCATCCAACAACAGCAGAATACACATTCTTCTCAAGCTCATATGGGACATTCATCAAGACAGGCCACATTCTGGACCATAAAACACATCTTAACAAATGCAAAAGACTAGAAATTATATGAAGTCTGGTTGCAGACCATAGTGGAACTAAATTAGAAATTAATAACAGAAAGACAACTAGAAAATCGACAAATATATAGAGATTAAAAACACACACTACTAAGTAACACATGTTATATTCAAAAGAAATTTAAAATATTTTGAAATTAATGAAAATAAAAACACAACATCAAAATTTATGAGATGCAGTGAAAAATATATTAGAAAAGAAGAAAGATCTAAAATCGATCTAAGTTTCCATTTAGGAAACTAGAAAAATAGAAAATTCAATCCAAAGTAAAGAGAAGGAAAGAAATAATAAGAATTAAGGAAGAATTTAATGAAACTGAAAACAGGAAATCAATAGAAAAAAATAAATGAAACCAAAAGATGTTTCTTTCAATACATTAATAACTTTCATAAGCCTATAGCCAGGTTAATTAATCAAAAAAGAGAGAGGATACAAATTACTAATAGAAACAAAAGAGGGACATCACAACGGATTCCATGGACATGAAAAGAATAACAACAACTACTATGAACAAGTATATTTCCATAAATTTGATAGCCTAGATGAAATGGATTAATTCTTTGAAAAGCACAATCAGTAAAAACACACACAAAAATAGGCAATCTGAATAGGCCTTGTGTCTATCTAAACAAAAAATTTTACCAATTTTCTACAACCTCTTCCAGAAGATAGAAGCAAAGGAAATATTTCCTAACTCATGTATGTGGCCAACATTATTCTAATACTAAAACCAGACAACGACTTACAAGAAAACTACAAACGTATACCTCTCACAAATGTAAATGCAAAAATTCTCAACAAAAATTAGCAAACCAGATAAAATACATATATATATATATAAATGCATATATATATATATATATATATATATATATATATATATATATTTACACACCATGATCAAGTGGGATTTACCACAGGTGTGCAAGGCTGGTTTGACAGTTGCAAATCAATTAATGTAATCCATTCACATCAACAGGCTAAATAAGCATAATCACATGATCATATCATAGATGCAGAAAAAGCATTTGACAAGATCCCAATCATGAAAAAATAAACAAACAAACAAACACACCTCTCAGTAAACTAGGAATAGAGAGGTATTTCCTCAACCTAATAAAGAATATCTAAAAACAAAAACAAAACAAAAAAACCCCTACAGCTAACATTATACTTAAAGATGAGAAACTAGAAGTTTTCCCACTAAGTTCAGAAACAAGGCAAGGATAACCCCTCTCATCACTCGTTATCAACATTGTACTGGAAGTATTAGCTAATGCAATCCAAGGAGAAAAGGAAATAAAAAGTATACAGACTGGGAAGAATGAAATTAAAAAAATAGTGTTTGCAGAAAATATTATTGTCTATGTAGAAAATCCAACAGACTACACACACACACACACACACACACACACACACACACACACACAAATCCTGAAACTAATAAATGATTATAGCAAGATTGTAAGATAGACAGTTAATATGTAAGCCAATTGCTTTTGTTTATACCAACAATTAGCAAGTGGTATTTGACACTGCAAATACAATATCATTTACATTAGTACCTCAAAAATGAAAGACTTAGATATAAATAAAACAAAATAATAGAAGATATAAATAAAAAACCAACAAAATTGTGATAAAAGAAATCAAAGATGATACAAATTAATGAAGAGAGAAGAGATATTCCATGTTCATGGATAGGAAAACTCAACATTGTCACACGTCAGTTTTTCCCAAATTGGTCTACAGATTCAATGCAATCACAATAAAAATTCCAACAAGTAATTTTTTTGGATATCAATCAACTCTAATTTTTATAGAGAGGCAAAAGATCCAGAATAGCAACCACAATATTGAAGGAGAAAAGTAAAGTCAAAGGACTCATACTACCTGACTTCAAGACTGATTATAAAGTTACAGTAATCAAGTGATTACTTGGTGAGAGAATAGAGAAGTAGATCAATGGAACAGAATCACACAAATATAGTCAACTAGTCTTGGGCAAAGAGCAATGTTGCCATGCAGCAGCTTAACCGTTTGTTTCCTTCTACCTGCCTGCAAAGAAAGGAGAGTCTGTAATACGGATTCTTTCAGGGACTTTGCTAAACCTTTGTGTTTGCAGCTTATGCCTCCCTGTTTGGTCCCAGAAAGATGACTGGACAGTCAATGACGAGTAAGCTTCCTCACAGAAGGAACAACTCAAACCAGACGCAGTCGTAGGGAACAACAGGAGAACCCACAGGGTTCACAGAGGTGGGCACAGCCCCCCATCTTCCTCAGGGTAAGGAAAGCCTCAGCCTCTGTGGCTGCATTCCTTCCCAAAACCTGCAAGGAAAGTGATTCAATGAGGTGCTCTCCATCTATTCATATACAAATAGGTTTTGTCCCTTGGGGAAGTTGAGACTTAGTCCGGGTGTCTGCAGGCAAGAGTGATTGACTTAAATCAGTTTCCTATCATGATGTATAGGGTTCCCAGATCTTGAGATTGACAAGCTTTATCTCCTTTACTTCCCCACCGAACTAATAAAAGCTGATGCAAGGCCCTATTCGGGGCTTCCAGTCCTTGAGATTGGGGGTCCCTTGGTCTGTTTAAAGTCTATTCATGACAACTGTTTTTTTTTAACCCTGCACCGCCCTCCTGGCTCCCCACAACTCTCGTCGCGCAGGACGCGACAGAAAAAGGCATTACAATGGAGCAAAGATAGATTCAACAAATGGTGTGGGAACAACTGGACATCCACATGCAAAAAAAAAAAAATGAATCTAGACGCAGACCTTATACCTTTCACTAAAATTAACTCAACATGGATCATAATGTAAAACTCAAATGTAAAACTCAAAACTATAAAACTCCTAGAAAATAACATGGGAGAAAATCTAGATGATCTTGGGTTTGGCAATGACTCTTTAGACAAAACATTAAAGGCACAATCCATGAAAGAAAGAATTGATAAATTGGACTTCATTAAAACTACAAAATTCTGCTCTGTGAAAGATACTTTTGAGAGAATAAAAAGAGAAGCCAAAGACTCAGAGAAAATATTTATAAAAGACATGCCAGTTGTATGTGATAAAGAACTATTACCCAAAATATATAAAGAACTCTTAAAACTCAACAATAAGATAACAAAAATCCCAATTAAAAAATAGACCAATTGACCTTAACACAGACCTCACCAAAGGAAATATACATATGGCAAGTAATCATATGAAAATATACTCTACATATGTCATCAGTGAAATGCAAATGAAAACAACAATGAGATATCACTACACACCTACCAGAAAGGTGAAAATCCAGAACACTGACAACACCAAATACTGGCAAGGATGTGGAGCAACAGGACTCTCATTTATTGCTGGTGGGAATGCAAGATGGTACATCCACTTTGAAAGACTGTTTTGTGGATTCTTATAAAGTAAGCATACTCTTACCGTATGATCTGCAGTCATGCTCCTTGATATTTACCCAAAGGAGATGAAATCTTATGTCCACACAAAACCCTGCATTGGATGTTTATAGCAGCTGTTTTCATAATTTACAAAACTTAGAAGGAACCAAGATGTCCTCCAGTAGTTGAATGAATAAATAAACTGTGGCATATTCAGACAATGAAATATTATTCAGCACTAAAAAGAAATGAGCTATCAAGCCAAGAAAAGATATGGAGGAAACTTAAGTTCATATTACTAAGTGAAAGAAGTGAATCTGAAAGGCTACCTGCTGTATGAGCTTAACCATGTTCTAGAAAAGGCAAAATTATGGAGACAGTTAAAAAAAAAAAAATCAGTGGTGGCCAGGGGTTGTGGAGGAGGAAGGGATGAATAGGTCGAATAGGTACAGTATAGAGGATTTTCGGGCAGTGAAACTACTCTGTATGATGCTACAATGGTGAATACGTGTCATTATACATTTGTCCAAACCTATAGATTGTAAAACACTAAGAGTGAATTCTAATGTAAACTGTAGACTTTGGGGGGTAATGATGCATGTTCATCGATTGTAACAAATACACGAAAGGAGTGGGGGATGCGAAAAATGAGGGAGGCTATGCCTGTGTGGCGTCCAGGAGTCTAAGGGATATCTCTGTACTTTTCTCTCAATTTTGTTTTGAGCATAAAACTGCTTTAAAAAAAATTAGTTCTTAAAAATGAAGAATTTCTTTTTTTAAAAGTCTTTTAAAAATTAGGAATGTCTGATATCATTGGAACACTGAATAAGTGGTCCCATAACACATTGTTTATTTTCATTTGTTTTCCTTAATCTACATAAATGAGTTGGCACCTAAAAACAAATATGTCATACTGCAAGGAACACTGGTATGAAGCTTACGAGAGCTGCTGTTATGTAGAAAATATTAGTATTACTTTGTTTTAGAAGTTTGAAGCAAGATGATATGGAAAGTAGAAACTTATTCAATTCGTATTTATTGAGAACCGACTATATACAGCAGGGAACAAGGCAGATACATTCCCTGTTCTCATGGATCATAAATAGTGGATATTCAATCAACCTGCCTTCCCATTTTTGTAGAACAATGAAGAGTAAAGCAGGCAATGGAATAAGGGTCAAAACTGTTTTCTAACCGGCAGCACAGTTTTCTAATTAAAATACAAATGAAACTCAAGCAACCAAGTTAGCAAGTTGAACATTAAAAACGACAATTTAACTCCAACTGGAAGCCAACTGTGTGTCAGAATAATGCCATTGTGATATTTTTAATCATTAATGACATTGAAGCCCATCAGGATTTCCTTCTTTTCCTTCTCCCCTACTGTCATTTCTCCTGACTAAAAAGAAAATAAAACCAAAAATAACTAGTAGTCAGCATATTAATGATTACATTGATTTTGAGCTTTCATAAACTGAGTGGTGTGTAATTATAAACCTTAAGCCCCACATCCCTAATTGGTCACCCGTTTATATCACAAAAGACTCATTATTGTGTCAGCCAGGGTCCATCCGAGTTATTCAGTGCCAGGCCAGCAAGAAAGAACCTCAGCTCTGATTTCCTTTTTCTGCAGCGATTTATCACTGCTCACAAAGCAGTTCCTTTCAACCCCTTAAAACCCCAAGACACAGGCCCAGACTTGGGATGCTCCTTCTGCTGTTATTTCACCACCAGGCAGGCAGTGGAGTCTCAAGCAGATTTCCGGAGAGCAGGAAGAATGCATCTCCACAAGTACCATTCCTACCTTAGCAGTATCAATGCCTGGATTCCTGGGGGAAAACCCTGTTCCTCAGAGCTTCAAACCTCGGATCAGGGCCAGCTGGTGAAGACCCAATCACTCACCAACCCAAATGGATTCTAAGCCCAAAAGTTCAATCTTGTCCCGTGCTAAACTTAATATGACTGTATTTAAAATGGGATGTAGATTTATACCCTTGAGCTATCACCCAACTCAGCTTCTGTATTTGGAGTTTGTGTGTTCTGCTCCTTCAACCACCCTCTCTGGCCACCCGTGGTCTCTTAACCATTATTCTACATTGTTAGTAGGTCTATTCCTGACCCCACCCCCGCTCTAAATGCTCCCGATTTCGAAGGTATTGTAATCCCAAATAGCTGATGTGAGCATCCTGGGGTGATGTGGGGCAACAGGGTAGTTTTACTGGGAGAAATATGCTTCTGATCCCATCTCCCTGAAAAATTAAACAGCAGTTAGATTCACCTAGAAGCCACCCATGTGTTCAGTCGCCCGAAGCCTTGTTCAGCCTTGGACCGTGTCTGACTCACACAGCAACTCTGGAGTGTCTGTCTGAGCAGCTTCACACCTCGTTTGATAGAATGGTTGTAGAATTCAGTCTCAGGGTAGCCATTTATTATACAATAAAATTAAAATATTTGCTAGTAAATTTCTAAGTCTGGGAGAGATTTCCCTAAGGTTACATATTCACTTTTATCGTGATAATCAGTCCTCGTATTTAAAAACATCGATTGTTATTAAAGTCTGGTAAGGTATTGCCCAGCTTACTGAAACAGAACAGTAAAGTTTCAGGCAACATAAAGTCCTCAGCCAGGAGTTATTTTAGGGCAACCAAGTGAGTTGAGACTTACAGGTTTCTGTGATTCTTGCTAAGGGTGCATCAAGAAATTTGCATATTGCTCTCTGGTTTTCCTTGTTATAATTTTGAGGGTAGAAATCAAGTAACGTGGTTATTAAAATCATGGCTATCTGGAAGGTCCAGAATACTCTGATCTCAACGTTTTTAGATTAAAATAAAATGTTAATTTTTTTTTTTTTTTTGAGATCTGTGATTCCTACCCCATCTAGCCTGGGGGATGGTACCTGGTAGGCCCTTTGGCATACGAGTTGGCCTCCCTGGTATTATAGCTTAGTGGGAACCTAATCCAGGTCTAAACCAGACGATGATGACTAGAAAAGCGGCTTTCTTGTTTCTCTCCTACCTCATGTCAAAACATCTTTGCATTAGATAGCAGATGTGGACTGATGTCGTCAGGATGAATACCTCTTATGTATTTCAAATTCCCTTATTAAACTGAAAGATCCCCCATCCCAATTAGTTTCTATTAATGTACAAATTAATTTATCTAGGTAGTTAATAGTTTGACTCTGGAGGTGATGTTAGGAGTTAGATGTCTGTAGTATAACATGTATAATAAGTATTTGTGAAGCAAATATATGCATTGGGTAGCTACTATTTTCTTGCATGTGCGAGAGCTAGCAAAATGAGTAACATATAATATCTGTTCCTAAGGAGCAAATATGTTAGTTGGATATTGATTCACAAGGATTTATTGAGCACCTTCAAGGGCCCAGCACCAAGTGAGTAAAAAAGCAGTATCTCTTTGCTTTTGCTTGTGGAATGGTGCAGACAAGTGTGGAGGATGGGCATTTAATCCAGCCTGGGCAGGAGGGAGGTTAGGTAGGTGGGAAGTAGAGGGAAGGTGAGACTTCCTAAGGCCACTAGGCCAAGGCACAACCCTTTTGACATGGATTTGTTTTTTTAAAGAGGTCTAGTACAGTGCCTAGTACATAACAGTGCTCAGTAAATAGTATTTTTCCTTTTTCCCCTGCAAGGGCATTATTTAAAAAAAAGAACTATGGAGAAATTTTAGAAGAGGGAGAGACTATTATGTATAGCTGAGGTGAGGATCGGAATATTTTGTGCATTATGCTGATTTGAGCCAAGGACTGAAGGGTGGGTTCATTCATTCATTCCACTGCTGCTATAGTCTGCCCACTATATTTCAGGTACTGCTATGGATGAGAATAAAATGGTGACCAAAAACAAACAAAAGAGTTTACAATCTTGTGAAGCAAACAAACATGCATTAAATAATCACATAAATAAATGTGAATTTCCATGCCATGCAACATAAATAAATGTCCAAAAGGAAAATGGTGAAATAAATTATAGGCTCTTTTGACTTCATCTGATATAGCCATTGACACTGTTTCCACAAACTGTAAAATAATTACAATAACACTGAGTATTTTACAAGTGGGATATAAAAATACAGAGTATCATTTCTATTTTATAAATACAAATGCATGTTTGCCCATGCATAGGAAACAACGCGGAGCAGTGATTATTCCTGGTAATGAGATTTTGAAGCATAGAGCAGGTTCTCATTTAAAGAGTAATGGTTTGCCAGGAGGCAAGTAGATTTGTTTTTCCATTATTTGAATTTACAATTAGAGCCTTTGCAAGCTTGAAATGAGAGACTAGAGTTTTAACGCATATAATCACTCTCTTTTGGTTCTTTTTTATTTTGATGGGGCGGGGACTGAAAGTAAAGGTCCATGAGAGAACAGACTTACATTCTAAATGAAATGTGCATCCAATGGTCTTATCTATGTAATAATGTATTAATAAACTATTACCATGCAATTTGTCTGAGAGAAAGAAAGAATGTTTGATTTTGCCCTAGGAAGAAACCCAGCTTTAAGGAAATAAACGTTTGGTGACTTTTTCCTCTGAACCCTGGATGGATGTGACAGATACTACTTCTGATCACTGGTACGTGGTCCCATTCTCCTTCTAGGGTACACTCAGGGGACTGTACTTTACTGACTGCTTGTCATCCAGTGTGTCAATGGTGAGGATCCTTTCTGAAGAAATTTTATACTAAGAGACCCATCAGCTCTGCATTTTGCTGTGAGGCAAATGCAGAAATATTTGCTGAGATGGGAACTCTTTCAGCTTGAGTCCCTCAGTGACTGTGGAGCAGAGACCCTGCAACCCCTACTCCCGCTTCCACTTGCTGCCACCCCAGGCCCATGTTGCACATGTAACTTAAGAGAAAGATAAGCCTTGGCTGCTTCCACCACTAAGATTTGGAGTGTTTGGGGTTACCACAGTATGATGCAGGCAGCAATTTCAGCTCCTCACTGGCATTGGCTTCTCAAAGATCAAAACAACCTCCTAAATATCCAAGTTCTCTAATGACAGATTTGCATGCTGCTGCCACTTCCAGTGGACAGTGGAACTTTCTTTTAGAACAGAAAGCCACACTGGAGGGCACGTGACATGAAATGCCTGGAGAATGAGCTCCTTCTGTGATTTCTAAAGAGCGTGCGTATTTAGTGCCAAATACCCAGATGACAAATGAAAAATTCAGTCAAACGTCTATGTGTTCTCAAATAGTATCCGGATGCTTGCTATCAGACGAAACATCTGGTCAACTGCGGGGTTTGGAAAATTTTCATTGGCTATTTAGCATTGTCTATAAAGAGGCTAAAGTCAAGGATTCAGTCTGAGTTTGGGCATAGAAATCCTGTGTCTGGTGAAGTGGACCAGAGATAGACTTGTGCAGAAACAGACTAGATGTTTTATTAAATGCTCTGTAGCTCTAAAATTGGGAGATTCCCGCCTCTCCCCACAAGAGACACCCCTTAAAAATCTACTGTTAGTAATATACCACCTTCTTTGTGAAATACCAATTTCCTCTTTGAGGTGTCAATATAGCTGAGGTGGTCACAGCACTTTGTCATACATTTGAAAATCACTGAGGAAAAGGATGTTTAGGTGTTAGGTAAGCTAGTGCAGGATGTGAAGTAGGAAGTAGGATAATTAGAGAAAAATATGAGGAGAAAGAGCCAATTTCAGGGAGTAGGAAAGAGCTCCTAAAATAAAGGGACATAGAGAGATCTCCAGAAATTCTTTTCTTCTCTATGCAAATGAAGACTTATATTTTTTCCTTTAAAATGAGAGTTTAATGAAAAAAAAAATGTGCAAATGTATTCTGGAATTCCTGAGAGAGAGAGAGAGAAAGAGAGAGATTGAGAGAGAGAGAGAGAGAGATTGAGAGAGAGACAGAGAGATCTATACACATACTATACACTGAGAAAATTCAAAATTACTTTTGAAGAGGAAAGGTCAACATTACTTATGAAGAAAACATAGATTTTCACATTCTAATTGGGACTGCTTTCCATATTAAATAATACTTTAGTACTAGCCAGTGATTTCTATTTTTTCATGTTCCGTTTTCCATAAACTGGTAGCGTTTAGTGAGGCAGTGGCTGTCACCAGGGTTCCATCTCTCCTCTTCAAAACAAGGAGTCCCCGCCTGCTTCAGAACTGTCAGTCTTGTATCCACCTGATGTCAGCTACTTTTGTTTTGGGAAGTGCTGCTTCATTGCTGTTGGCTTCACAATAGGATCACAAAATATTTCAAGGTCATGTTCAGTGCCCTCTGGAACTGAGGAGGAAGTAGAGGAAACCCAGTTTCCTGCTAGAGTCAGTGGAGCTTCTGGTACAAAAGGTCACTCTTGGGTATAACATCTTGTGTGTCTCTGAAACCCACCGAGGGAATTGGGCCAAGCAGACATGGGTGTGGAGCAGGAGTTGGCCTTCCACGAATTCACTTGGCCTCATGCTGGTGGATAATAATGACTTATGTGTCACAGATTTTTATCTAATGGGAGCATAAAGGGTTTTAAATCCCTATACGCCCATCAGCCTCTATACAGCTAATTGGAACTTAAAACACAGCCATTATTCCTATTGTTTATAGTTTGGCTTAGGAGGGATGTTTAATAAAACATATGCAGAAATATCTGGATGGAGAAAACATTTCAATTCACATGATTATAATCAGATTCCTGCATCTAACATCCCTTACTTCAAGAAGATGAGTGTTCAGAATGATAGTTTTATGATAACTCTCTGTGTGGTTAGTCCAATGTCATCATTGTTAAACCCAAAGTCCCATTTCTCCTTCTCCTCCCCCTGCTTTTTTTTTCCTTGTAAGCAATCCATAGCTGCCTGTAGAGGTGAGTTGGTAATAAACATGTTACTAGAGCCAGCAACCTTTTTATTTTTTGTAATCAAAGTCAGCATCAATTCCCATACCTAAGTCATGGGTGTCCTGTCTGATTTCCAAACTTCCGTGGTGCTGTCACCTGCACTGATTATTGGACTTTGTGCCAGTGTTGACAGAGACAGTCTTACTTGAGTTTCTTGAGTTCCTACATGTCTTGCTGGGTGTACCAAGACTGCAAGGTTCATAACCCAGTCCATTTCTCAAGTTTGCTTATGCTGCTGGTTACCTAGGAGATGAGGAATGTATCCCCCTTGGACAAAGAGCAGGGTAGGTTTCTTCTCACTAGAAAAGCAATGGATTCCCCAACCTCCCCTGATGCTTGCTGAGCTGTGAGTGATAAAGTCCTTTGTTTCTGACCCAGGATCTCATGTTTTCTGCTAAGCCTTCAGGAAATGGTTATAGGCTAATTTTATAGCTTATATGTGGGATAAAATCAAATCTAGACCCAGAAGTCTATACTCTCTGAATTGCTTTTATCCATGTGCCTTTTATTTCTGAATCCCCTTGAGTTCAAAATTCTGAGTCCTCTTTGCATTCTCTTTGGTAAACTTTTAATAGATATTCAGTGTTCACTGGCCATAATGATGAGATGTGCTTATGCCACGATGGGGTGAAATTTTGACCTCAAGACAACAAAGAAATAATTGTGGTAACTTGTAACACCATAATAGAATACCACTCCTTGCTCACTTCTTACTCATGCTAACTCATGAAGTAGGTAATGCTATGTTGTGGAGAAGGTCGTCTGTCGGAGACAGGTATGAAGAATTAGATTGTAACGAAGAGATGCTGAGAATATTGCAGACATGGTTACTCCACGCTTCTGTCCCCACCCTTATGACAAGTAGTTTCAGGCAGAGCAGTCATTTGTCCGGAAAAAGTAAAGCGTACTTCAGGGGGGAAAAAAAATAACAGAACAGAGCTGCTACTTCTCTGTGTATTGGTGCAATAACAATTTTTTCTCTGTGTCTTTACCATTTATTGAGAAGGAAGTGGTAACTTTCTTTGAGCTAAAATCCATCAAGTCAAAAGAGCCCAGTAGGTACAAAGATTCTCTGAGTAATAAATTAGTTTATCTTTTTGAGGTAGAAAATACTTATTTCTCTACCAGGTAAATACATGAACTAATTTCCTTCTATTTAAACAGATATACTTGCAATGCTAAATGATATGCTGATACACATGTATTATACTAATATTGGGTCTTGGAAGGCATTTGTATAGGAGAACTGCCTCTGGTGTGACCACCATGAGAATTGGTTTCTCGGTTTTCCTCCCACTGAAGGGAGCATAATTGACTTAAAGCCCCAGCTACCTGGCTCTGAAATTCATTGCCAGGTTTGTTCCAAGGCCACCTTTCCCATGTGTTGCTCTTAGTCATTGACTGAGTATGACAGGAAAACTATGGCAAGCTCATTCCTGGGACATGTGAGGCTCTTCTGACGAATGACTTTGGTAGAGGACTCCCCAGCGTTCTTGCAGAACTCCCCTTACAAGTCCCTGCAGTCTAAAACACTTCCACCTGAACTTCCTTTCTTTTTTCTATTCTTCACTCAGAGTGAGACTCGTGTCACCTTCAAATGGCTCTCCTAGCCTCCCCCAAGTCCCTCTGCATTTCTTCTCACATAAAACACAACCTGTTGGGAGGGTTGTGTTTTACGAATATATCGGCTTCTCTTTTCAAAGAAACAGATCAGTGCCCACCTCACAGAACATGCTCAGTGTGTCCTTACTGTACTGAATGTCAACTATGTCCTCAGTCACTGGCTATTTCATAGGGAAGTGCTTTGAAGTTTGGCAAGTAAGACCCCGCCTGTGGGAATTGTCTTTGCTTGTCTGCCTGCCTCTTGACTGCTGAGAAACAGTGTTAATTATAAAATTATATAATGTTCTGTATCAATACTTTTTTTGAAAAAGACAAGCCATCATGATTTAAGACCAGTCAGTTGAGTCTTTGAATGTGAAATTAGGACGACTTTCTACCAGCCCAGAGGCAGATCTCAACACTGACGTTTCCCTCCAGGTCCTTCCAAAGAGTGGTCAACTGCATGTTCCAGTCTCCTCCTCAGTATAATGCAACATTTTCTACATTATCTCTACTTATTCCCCCTCCTACTGGACTTGTTAATATCCATCAGAATGAGGATTTATTTGCATACAATAGTGTGTCCAACAATCATTTTATGGCCATGTATAACCATATTGGTATTCTTTTAGGATATCGTGATACAACCCCAAATAAATGCATTCACCTATATTTGGTTGTCAGCTGCTGCAGAATAAGTTAAATTGGTTAATCCTCCAAATGATGGAGCCGTGAAGTTTGGTGAGCAACTTCTGGTCACAAGGTGAGGCAAGGGAAATATAACTGCTCCCACCCCCACCCCGTGTCTTTTATTCCTGCAAAATGTGATAGCTGTCTGTTGGATGTGTAAAATTTAGTGGACATCATTATGTATGTTTCAAGCTTAATTTTAAAGGCATTGCAAAAGAAACTCTATATTCTTAGGGTGATTTTCACTGTTTCATGTAAGAACTTCAGCACCTCTCCATACCTTATGGGGGGGAGGGTCAGCAGATATTTCTGAGGTTCCACTCTGGCCCGTGTCTGTATGTATGGTATCCTATACAGCTATCTATTCTACTATTTTTCATCATGAGGATTCATGGAACTTTCAGTGGGGCTTGCAGCCTCCATAGCAGTCAGGTAGGAAGCATAACACTCCTCCCTCTGCTTTCCGATGTGCCAAACTATGGAATTCTTTCTCTCTTGCTAGGAATCAGCCTGGGAGGTGAGCATAGATTTCCTTTCTCTGGGACCTTCCCTGATCTAAAATTTCCTCTCTAATTTCCTTCCTCTATTCATCTTAAAACATTTTGTCAAGTATGGGAAAATAGTATGTTGTGAATGACAGGAAATATAAGTTCTACCTGATTGAATGTTCCATTTTTTTTCTTCTTTTAAATCTGAATCTAGTCTTCTGCACTAAAAAAAAAAGAAAAAAAACACCCAGAATTATTGTTAACTTTCTTCTCTGCTTCTTACTCTCCCCTAAAACCATAAAAGTCAACATAGCAGTGCATCTTAAAAACCTTAGATTTTGGTAATGGACTCTTGGATCTGACACAAAAAGCATGCAATAAAAAAAATAAGATAAATTAAACTTTATCAAAATTAAAAACTTTTAATTTTTTAAGGACATTAAAGGACATTATCAAAAAAGTTAAAATACAACCTGCAGAATAGGAGAAAATGTTTATTGACAAATCATTTATCTGATAAAAGTTTAATATCTATAATATATAAAGAGCTCCCAAAACTCAACAACAAAAAGACAACATAATTTAAAAATGGGCAAAGACTTGAATAGATATTCTCCAAAGAATATATACTAATGGGCAACATACACATGAAAAGATGCTCAATATCACCAATCATTAGGGAAATGTAAACCATACTGGGATATTAATTTACACGTACTAGGATGGTTATAATTTAGAAAAATGAAAACTTGTTGATAAGCATCTGGGGAAATTGGCACCTTCCTCTGCTGCTCATAGGAATGTATTACTGTGCAGTTTCTATGGAAAAGAGTTTGATGGTTCCTCAAAATGATGAATATAGAATTATCATAAGACCCAGAAATTACACTCTTAGGTATATACTCCACATCGTTGAAAGCAGGGGCTCTAAAAGATACTTTGGACACCAGTGTTCACTGTAGCATTATCCACAATGACTAAGAGACGGAAACAGCTCAAGTGTTTACCAACAGATGAATGGATAAACAAAATATGGTGTAGACATACGATGGAATAGTAGTCAGCCATGAAAAAGGAATGGAGTTCTAATACATGCTACAACAGGGCTGGGCCTTAAAAATAGTATGCTGAAGGAAATAAGGAGGCACAAAAGGATAAATATTATATGATTCCAGTTTTATGAAATATTTGGAAAGGTAAATTCATAGACAGAGTGGATTAGAGCCTACCAGGAGCTGGAAGGTTGAGGAGAATGGGGAGTTAGTACTTAATGCTTATTGAAACTCTATTTGGGGTGACGAAAAAGTTTTGGAAATATTATGGCTATACAACAATGTGAATGTAATTAACACCACTAAATTGTACCCTTAAAAATGGTTAAAATGGCAGTAAACAAATACATAGGTGGTTTCATTCCCCTATACCAAATAGACTAGCAGAATTTGAAAGATGAGTTTAAGTATTAGTTCATGGCTAGTGGACATTGATATATGAGGTCTGCCAATTACATTCATAAACTTGTTGCAATGGTGCTGCTAAACATTTTTTATATTAGAGGGATTATTCATGATGAATTTGTACCAACTGGACAAACAATTAACTAACTTTACTATTTGGAAGTGCTGAAAAGGCTACATGAAAAAGTTAGACGACCTGAGCTTTTCGCCAACAATTCATGGCTCTTGCATCACGACAATGCACCAGCTCATATGGCACTGTCTGTGAGGGAGTTTTTAGCCACTAAACAAATAATTATATTGGAACCTCCTTACTCACCTGATCTGGCCCCCAATGACTTCTTTCTTTACCTGAAGATAAAGGAAATATTGAAAGGAAGACATTTTGAGGATATTCAGGACATCAAGGATAATACAAGGACAACCCCAATGGCCATTCCAGAAAAAGAGTTTAAAATTGCTTTGAAGGGTGGATGAAGTACTGGCATCAGTGCATAGCTTCCCAAGGGGAGTACTTCAAAGGTGACCGTAGTGATATTCAGCAATGAGGTATATAGCGCTTTTTCTAGGATGAGTTCGCAAACTTAATTGTCTGACCTCGTAGGCACACTCATATATGACTTGTATATTTTGATATGTTTATTTCATAATAGGAGTTTCCTTTCTATTCAACCAACTCTTTTCTTGTCCCAAGATAAACAAGCAAAAATATTCTCTATGTTTTGTTAAGAGGAGGTTCTTGAACTGATTGGAAATTGTGAATGGACATTGTATGTCTGAACCTAATGGACATTGTACTTACATCCTGATTTGCTAACAAGCAGATATAATATTAGTCCCCTTATAGAGTAAACAGGCACATTAAGTAAACATTCTCAGATTAACCACATATTAGTACACCAAGGATTTTACATGGTTAGTGCTTAAAAGGTTTTTTCCCCAAATAGACGTATAACGATGTCTTCAACCCTATACTGCATATACGTTTATTTCAACTGTATCCTAATTCCTAAATGGACCACAGCAGGGGAACTAAGACTTTGTAAGTCCCTGCTAGTGTTGGTTGCTTTGTGTGTACTTCTCCTGACACAGTCTTTGCTCTTCTCCATCCTGCCCCTCTATCCAGGCTGACCTGCCTTGTGGCATTTATTTGGGGTTGACAATGCAATGCAGGAAATTGGAGAGTGAGAGGAGGAAGCATCAGCGTATTTATTCCTGCTTGTCCCTGCCTGGTTTGGAAGTGGCTGCATTCCTTTACCAGATGGCCTCAGTTCTTGTAGGCTGGCTTCTCTCCCAGGGTTCCAGCTCCTGCCAGGCTCCAGGACAGCTCCCTCCCTCTGCCTTCAATTCTGGGAGCGATAACAGGTCTTCCTGCTGTTTCATAAACTTCCTCTGTTGGTTTCTTATCCTCTGCAATCAGTCCCTATATCAAACCCTCTTCAATTCCCCACTTTGAAGGAGCCATAGTTTTCCTGCCTGAAACACTATCTCTCAGAAATTATTTAATTCCCACAATACCCCTGTCAGGGGTATCACTCTAAAGGTTACAAAACAGGATCATACCTACTAAAAACCTGTAATTTAGATTTAAATCTGTATTTGACTGATGCCACGCCCTTGCTCCTTCCATGGTATATACTTTCCTTCTAGAAGGTTAGTGAGTACTCATTTTGTACCATTATCCATAAATTTACTATTATGGTTCATATTTTGCAAATGAGAAACTGAGAATAACAACTATCGTCTCCTGCCACCCCCTGTACACACACACAAACACGGCTTACTGTCCTCATCATCAGGGTTTTATTCTGCCACTATCTTCTTCATCATAATGTTTGAACTCTTCCAAGAAAGCTTTGTCCAGAGAAATGAAAGTTAAAAATAAGTTCAATGTTCCTTTCAGGAACTTCCTGAAAAATCTGTTTTTAAGGAACATAAGACTGACTTTTCAATAGATAACAACAAATTACTTTTTTCTCCTTAAGACTCTTCCGTACCCTTACCTCAAAGCCCTTATTTGGGTGCACCCAACAATCCTAGAGCAGTCTATCGTGATCTTCACCCCATCCTAATCAAGTCCCATCCCTTGACTTGAAAGACTTGCCTTATACCAAACCCCCAAACTTCTTGAATATCAACTTTGCTCTCTCCTTTCCAAGATGCTACTAATTGATTGTCAAAGTAGTGTTCTCCCTTACTGAGGTAAACAATAAACTCAGATTTACCTTTTAAACAGTTCCTTTGGTGATATTTTCAAGGATCCAGCATGTGATAATACTAACATTTATGGAACTTAAATAATTGCCCATGTCCATCAAGATAGGAGGGGGTGTTGCTAAGATTAAAGCCCAGGTAGTCTGACCCTGAAGCCCTCTCATAAACAGCACCTATTTTGCCCCCAAAAGGCCATAAGGTCAAAGGAAAATGTGACAAATAACCCAGAACAAATATTACTGCTTGATTCCTCATGGCTTGGGTACCAGAGCATTATCTTTTCAGCTATTCAGAAATAAAATGACTGAATAATTAGTCTTTTTTTTTTCATCTTCTGAAGCTTAACGTTTAAGGATATTGTTACTTAGATTACAAATATGTCATAGAGGTAATTAACAAAAGTAATAGATTTTTTTATAGTGTCATCTTGTCACATGAAAGTATTCCATTGTGTTTTATCATTCCTGAAGTATGAAAAAAAGGACTTGCCTTGACATGGTGTCATAACCAAAGTATCTCTTTCTGAGTGGTTTTCACTGTGCAGCACAAATTATTTTATCATCTAAATAAAACAGAGTAGAATTTTACTTTTAAAAAATGACTGTTATGATAAAAGTAGACATTTTAATAAAACAGCACATGATTTTATTCTTGAGGTACCAAGGGGTATAATTTAGAAAAACAGGTGTGAGAATTAAAATTTTTAAATTACATGTTTGAAGGTAATCGTGGAAATATGAACTGATGAATATAACCAAAAGGAATCAAGAAAGTTTCTAGAAAATTCTGGAAGTGGATCCTGTTCCTCTTCTGTTTATTTTGTTGTTCATGGTAATCTGTGTCCTTTGGAGACTCTGAAAAAAATCTGATGCAAACAGATGTTCATGTTTAAAGTCCTTTTAACCTAGTGATATGGGGAGCAACTTTCTAAGCAGGCTTCCACTGAGTTGATTCTCCCGATTGACCCTCCCCCATCTCTCTGTGAAACATACTGGTTGATTCACACAGCAAACTGCCCTTCACTGCTGCTTCACTACTCTCCATTTAGCCCATGTACTTGTGCTCCGCCAATTAAGTTGTACTCGTATACTGCCCTAGACTCAATTGTGTTTGATCCCAAACCTTGTCATTGTAATAATATAAAACTACATATTACTAAGATGACAAGTTTTATAAGAATAATGTTGCAGTGAAAACGAAATTAAATACTTCAGAAAGCAAACTGCCTTTCAAAAATGGATTCAAATAAAAAAAAAACCTACAAAAGAATTGGGCAAAAAGCTTTCAATGTCTAAAAACAATTTTCCTCTTCTATCATAAGTTCTTTTTCTCACTTAAGGAAACAGACACTGGAAAATGTTGTAGATGAATTAAGAGTTATAATTTTTGCAAAAAAACCATGTGGACTTTCAATCATCAGATTCATATTCAAAGAAAAAGCTTTGGGTCTACTACAAAAGATTGGCAAATGAGTATACATTTATATATTTGAAGTAAAATAAAAAGTTCAAGATCTCTATCTTTTTTTTTTAATTTCAAAGATATTTATTGAGCAAAAAAATGCTAAGAGTAAACCAAACTGCATTTACGGTTCTTCTTTTGTGCAATGTATCTATTACACAACAAAATGGTGTTCAAATTACTTCGTTTTTAGCTGCCTTGATGTTCTGTCTCTATCTCTTTTATGATTATCTAATATGGCTGACATTTTTTGATTAACCAACTGTGAGGGTTAATTTTATGTGTCAATTTGACTAGGCCTAGAGGTGCCCAAATATTTATTCAAACATTACTCTGTGAGTGTCTGTGAGGGTATGTTTAGATGAGCTTAACATCTGAACATTTCAATTGGTAGATGGAGTAAAGCAGATTGCTCTCCCTAATGTGGTGTGCCTCATTCAATCAGTTGAAGGCCCAAATAGAACAAAAAGTCTCATTCTCCTGAAAGTAAGAGGGAACTCCTTATGCCTTACTACTGACCTGCCACATTAGTCTTCTCCTACATTTAATATCAAACTGAAACATCAGCTCTTCTTGTGTCTCAAACCTGCCAGCTTTCAAACTGGAACTGCACCATTGGCTCTTCTAGGTCCCCAGCTGGCTGATTGCAGATCTGGGACTTGTACTTGAATATTTAAGATATGGCTAAAGAGCAAGAGCAATCGAAGACAACTAAGGACCAGATGATGAAATAAGAGAAAAAGCAGGAGGATGTGGTGTCATTCTATCCCCCAAAAAAGAAAGTTTCAAGCAGTGGCCTGTTGTATTAAGTGCGCAGAAGTCAAGGAGGAGCAGGTCAAGGCAGTTATCAATGTGTATAGTGATATGGAGGTTGGTTGTGACTTTGATAGAAGTAATTTCAGTGATGTGGTAAGAATGGAAACCCAACTATAAGAAGGGAAGAGAAAATTATACCTATGGTTAACAAGGTATATTGAATGCAAGTGGTTACTTCTGTTCTCTTTCATAACCTCATTAAAAATATAGCAAAGTGATTTTTTTTTAAACGAGCAATGAGCCCAGAAGACCATAAGATCTAAATGGAAGACGATAGCATTTGAGAGATTTCAACAAGATTCTGAAAGATGGAAAAATGGATGGACCAGGGGAAACTGACTTAATAGTCTAGAAAACGGTAAAAGTAAATACAGTGGTGTGAGGGGCAGTAGATATAAAGCAAGATGATACATGTCTTAGAACTAGGAAGAACTTGGGAACTCAAGGTATCAGGAAACTTTGAAAGATTAGTTGAATATTTGCTTATGAAACAAGTCCTCACATTTTTTCCTCCAATCTTCAGCCAATGGGTGTCCTGTCCTCATACCAGCAGAAGGTGGAACTTTACTTTCTAGAAAGGTTTACTCTTTCCCCAAACAATGATGAGAATACTCCCGGCCTCATTTGTACACACCAAGTTGGAGAACAGAGAATTCCCTACAGGGAAAACTGGCCTGTGGTAAAAAACAGATACCTATATTTGCGTGCCCCTCAATGAAAAAGCCAGTTTACGGTCGAGTGATATTCACCACTGACAAATTCTGCTCATGCAAATTGAGCTCCCAATGTGAAATACAGAAATAAAGAGAGAGAGAAAGAGAAAGAGAGAAAGGAAGAAAAAAAAGAAAAAAACAGCAATCAAACAAACCAAAAGCTTAGAGAAAACAGAAAATGCTACAAGGATCAAGAAACTTCAAAAATACTTTAATAATATCTTTAAAGAATTACAAGATGATGTGGTATTCACAAAACGAGGACAGAATGTTATAAAAAATGAATCATCAAAGCACAAGAATGGGTGTTTGGATATTAAAAATATATGAGAATTAAAAGAATCAGTAGAGGGTTGGAAGGTAAAGTCAATAAAATCTTTTAAAAAATAGATGAAAAAGAAATAGATAATAGGAGAAGAAAGTTAAAACAAAATGAGGAGATCTGTGTAGGAGTACCAACATCTGAATGATAAGAGTTTCAAAAAGAAAATAGAAAAAAAGATGGAGGAAATAAGATACGCACAAAAATTCCTGGAACTGAAGGGCAGTTTCTAGATTAAAATGACCCACTGACTGCCCAGCCATACAAATGAAAAGAGAGGCAAATAAACAAAAATCCCACAAGACTTGAGAGAGAAAACCTCAGGTCACGTACAAATGGACTCGATGGCTAGACCCCGTGGTATTCAAAGGTGTTCTGAACAGCATCAGGATGATGGCTGTGTAGCAAGGAAAGTGAGGCTGTGGAATGAGTCAAGAGCCTTGACTGCTGGGAAACCTGAGGTAAACAGGATCGAAAGGCATGAAGAACTCACATTCAACAGGAAGGTAGGTGGGCAATCAGCTGGGTCCCAACTTAGACAATGGTCCCCAGCAGGGACCTTGACCAGCTGCTGTTTGTTCCTGCATTTCTCCTGAAGCAAACAGGAGCACTCAGCTATGACAGAAGCTGAGTGAAGGTTTGTTCTCCAACTGTGGGAAGGCTGTGGATTTCCACACTATGCAGATGAATTCAGGCCTGGACCTGTTTAGATATCAAAAGAGTAGGAGAACCCAGCTATGTAGATTATACTTCTAGCAACACCCCACTAATGTGCCTGGGTTACCCAATGCAAGTTGTCCCCACCTACACAATACAGTCTTCTCTTGAGTTTTGTTTTATTTATATTTTTGAAAGTTTTTTCTTGCGTGTGACCATCTATTCCATTGAAAATTTCCTAAGGTGGAAAAATCCCCTTACAGGCACGAGTCTATAAAAAGATTGCACAATAATTACGGCTACGTTGATGATTACTATTATATGACATGAGCTTTTCAAGCAATTGGTTGTTTTCCTGTGTGACAAATCCACTCTTTTGAAGTACTTGTGTAATTTAGGTATTGGATTTATTTTCTTAGCAATTGGCACCAGAACGTTTTTGGGGGAGGAAACGATCTTTGAGGAAATGCTTTGATTAACCACTGGGTAGAAGGTGGAGCCCTGTGGGGTGGGACATTCAGTACAGTCAAAACCACAAAAGAGGCTGGTTAAATTGCCCTTATGAGAATTATAGAGGAATTTCCCTTGTTTCTGAGAGGGAGAGGTGGGGAAGAGAGGGAACTAAAAAAGAGAAGGAAGAGAGCAGAGTTTAGGAAGAGAAAATTATGATGTCTGCTGGATGATAGGAGGTAAAATGGCCAGTGGGAAAAATATGGTGGTCAAAAGATGTTTTCTGAAGAGAATTGAAGACTCAACGGAAACTATTTCAATTTTTACAACTGAGCACTCTTATGTGTCATTCTATACCAAATCTTACCGTGTACCACACCCACAAATGGGTATGTAAACTAGCTTGAGAGAGATGATTTTTATGCCTCAGTCAACTTGATATTAAATAGAGACAGCAGCCCCAGAAGTATGAACCTAGAAGTAGATTTGACCCTAAGAAGGTTTGTTCTCCAACAGTGGGAAGGCTGTGAATTTCCACACCATGCAAATGAGTTCAGGCCTGGACCTGTTTAGCTCTCAAAAGAGTAGGAGAACCCAGCTGGTATGTAGATTATATGTGTAGCAACACCTCACGCGACAAACTCTTACCTGTAACTTTCTTTTTTCCTTGAGGGCCACTTTCTTATTATTTTAACCTAGAGCATATTCAGTGCAAGCCACAGCTTGGTTTTCATTTACTTTCAGAAAAGCCTGTGTGAAATTAATTATGTCTAATGAATGGTATTTTTTGTGTGTGTGAATTTCCCAGTCTTCCAAAATGAAGCCAGTTCCTTATTAAATAAAGCTTTTGAAAAGTCTGATTCCATCAGGCACAGTGTGCATTGTTCCCCTTATTTTGTGATGCTTAGTATCACTTAAAAACCTTGTTAATACATTCCACATATGTGCTAGATTTGTTCCTGTGTTCTGCCTATTATCTATCTGTCTGTCTGTCTGTCTGTCTATCTATCTCTGTTACCTTTCCATTATCCAGTTTCTCCTTCATAGCTAGAGATTTCATTTCTTGGCAGCTAACCCTCATAGCACAGAAGTGAAATTACAGCTTAATTGATCTTCTATTTACTTTTCCTACTTCTTGTTCTTCGCAGGCATTTTTTTTTTTACCAGACTAATTTTCTTTTCTGCTATCATAGATTAACTTAAAAGGTTCCTCTGTGTTAATTCAAAGATTTTCCATAGTTAACGTTGCTTCCCTGAGCTTCTGATCAAATCGGTCTCCATAATCAAACTGTTAACATTAGTTGATTAAAAAAAAAGAAGGCATCATTTTATTTTTCTTTATCTCCAATATCAGGGCATGTTTCTTTAACAAGCTGATAATTCTCACTGCATTTATCAGAACTTGCCTGCAATAACACACTTTCTTTTCCGAACTAACCCACCATTTACTTGGAAGATCTCTGCCTGACTTAGTGACTTGGAAATTTAAGTGAATGTATTACTAGAGCAGAAGGAGCCACATGGGGCATAGTTTCTAGTTTCCCTGTTTCAAAGTTTAGTTCATTTGCAAACAGAACACAAAAATCCCATTAAACCATCACCAGGTCATGTTGTTAAATAGCATAATTAATTGTTAGAATCTGCACGTAGCTGGGATAATCAAGGACAAAGGATAAAGAAAAAAATAAGAATATCATTACTTCTACTCTAGTTCTTGCATTGTCAACAGATACATTTACTCTCTATTGTTCTGGGGGAAAAAATTGAACCACCATAAGAAACTCCCTCGTTTCCCTTGTTAAAAAAATTAAAATTCAACCAAGTAAATGTGAAGATCTAATTGTTTTTATTAAGCAGTTCAGAAATCAGGCAGCATCCCACCAAACAACGAGAAGAGGCTCAAAGGGGGTTGTAAGAAATGGAAGGTTTTTATGGAAAAGAAGGTGCAGCAAGGAAGTTAATCAGCAAAAGAAAAGAAAGGATGTCTCTTCTTTCTGTGGAGCTAGGGGGAATGGATAGGGCTCATGTGACAGATTATCTCATTGGTATTGACCAGAAAATTCCACTGTTGATTAAGATTATGTTCCTGGAAGAGCCAGACACAGCAATTAGGTCAGGTATTAAATCTAGGTTTGGTATCATGGGCTCTAACACAAATGACGCCATTTTGGACCTGTGGTTTTCTCTTTAACACTCAATATGAGCAATAGACTTGAAAGCGTCTGCACCCATCCTTTCCTCCTTGTTCCTAGGTGTCTTCCCCCCGCCCCCCCGCCCCCAGGGCCAAAGTCTTCATGTGTACTTGGGATCCCATCCTCTCTTGCCTTTTAAAACATGTTACCTTATTGATTATTTCCTTCTTCTTCTTTATATTTATTTTTGACCCATCCCATCAACACTTACATATGTTCTAATCTTTCCCATTTAAAAAAAATTCTGGGTCCCACACCCCATTCCTACAACCATTTTACCCCAACTGTTATTATTCTTTGTACAGCCAAACATCAAAAATTTCTCTATGTTCATTGCTTCTATTTTATCATATTCCATTTTTCCCTGGATACCCTCCATCTGGCTTTGATTCCCATGATTTCACTAAAATGACTCTTTCTAAAATCAAGAGAACTTTGTTATTAAGTACAGACTGGTGTTTTCATTCCACCTGGTTTCTCATTCTTATTTGGCACACTTTACCATATTTCTTTCAGGCAAACAGGATACCCGTGACTTCTATCACCACTGCAGCTCTGGTTTTACACTTGTTTCTCTGACCACTTCTTCTTGGCCTTCTTTTCTGAATGTTTCGTCTACTATTTGTGGCAGCTACTCAGGAATTTGTCCATCTTCTTCTCCTAATTCTCCATTCTCTCCATCATGCAAATATTTATATATTTGCAGAGGTTTTACTTCCCATCTTTTCCCCCAAAAGATTTAAATGCCAGTGAATTTTAAGGAAGGTTCTGGTGATTCGTATGTCTAAAGAGACTTTTTCTCTCTCCTTTGGGAAGTATTCCCAGAAAAGAGAATGTGCAGCAACTGACATTTTGCCATTTCCACGTGGACAAATAATCAAAATGAGGAATTCTTTAACAGGCCATGAGCTCTTTGAGGAATTTTGGTAGATTCACAGTTTTGTCCACTGTGTTTTCTCTTTATGTTGTCTTCAGGATTCAGTGTGATAGCACTTAAAGTATCTTTGTATTGTTTTAAAGTTCTTATTTTAGGTTCAAAAAGGATATTTCCTACATTGGATCATTGCTTATTTCCTCCCCAGGAGAGGACATATTTCTAGGCTTTTGACAATATGACTTATTTGATAATACGACTTATTTTTACTACCAGGATACTTGATAACTATCTTACTTTTTTCAGGCATTAATCATGATTAGCTCTCTGTTGGAAAAAACTATTTAAAATATTTACTCTAGAAAATTCCTCAAACCTTTTTAGTGCAATGTAACATTTTGTAGTTGAATGGATGAGGTAGAGGGTTACTTCAGGCAGCATGATTAATTACTTTAGCAAACTTTACCTAACTAGGAATATTTTTTAGAATCTTGTGTGTTTGAATATTGAGGAATGTCAACAGAGTGAAGGACTCCTACCTTATGAGGATTATTTGCTGTTGAATCAATTAGGCTGAAAGTGCTCGTTTTATGACTTGTGAATTATGTATCTTATTTGATTATTGGTGGGAGGAGATTTCTTTAAGGAATATTAACCAGGTTAAAATCTCTCACTAGAATGAACAATTGTGTAGAATGGTAGAAAGACATATGCTTTGGAACTAGGCCATCCTAGATTCAAATGCTGATTTAGCCACTTTTTAACTGTTATATTTTTTAGGAGATGACTTAACTTTCCTTATCCTTACTTTATCACCTGTAAATTAGGTTTTTTAAAAAGACTTTTTTTTTTTAGAGCAATTTTAGGTTTACAGCAAAACTGAGAGGTTGGTAGAGAGATTTCTCATATACCTTCTACCCCCACACAGAGCTAACTTCCCCCATTATCAACAGCATTCACCCGAATGGTACATTTTACCAAAAATAAACCTACACTGAGACATCATAATTACCCAAAATCCATGGTTTACCTTAGGGTTCTCTCTTGGTGTTGTACATTCTGTGGGTTGGACATATGTCTAATGACATATATCCATCTTAATAATATAATACAGAGTATTTTCACTGCTCTACATATCTTCTGTGCTCTGTGTATTTATCCCCCACCTCTTCTCTCTCCACTAGTAAACACTGATCTTTTTATTGTCTCCACAGTCTTGCTTTTTCCATAATGTCATATAGTGAACTCATACAGCATGTATCAAGTCTTTTCAGATTGGCTTCTTTCACTTAGTAGTATACATTTAAGTTTCCCCGGTGTTTTTTCATTGCTTGATAACTCATTTCTTTTTAGTGCTAAATAGTATTCCATTGTCTGGATGCACCACAGTTTATTTATTCATTCAGCTACTGACGAACATCTTCTTGTTCTATCTTGAGTGATCTATCTTGAGTTAACTTTTGTGAAGGATGTAAGATCTGTGTCTAGGTATATCTTTTTTTGTTTGTTTGTTTTGTGTGTTTTTTTTTTTTTTTTGCATGTGGCTATCCTTGCTTTGTACCTGATCTTAGTGGCAAAGCTTCTATTTGGTTGGTGCAAAAGTAATTGCTGTTTAAAAGATTAAAAATAATTGCAAAAACCGCAATTACTTTTGCACCAACCTAAAGATTTCTCACCATTAAATATAATGTTAGATGTAGGTCTTTTGTTTAGTCTTTATTAACTTGAGACAGTTTTATTTTACTGAGAATTTTTATAATGAATGGGTGTTAGATTTTATCAAATGTTTTTTCTGCATCTATTGATACGATCATGTGGTTTTTATTTTTTAGTTTGTTCATGTGATAAATATATATTAATTTATTTTCAAATGTTGAACCAGCCTTGCATACTTGGGATAGATCTCTCTTAATTGTGGTATATAATTTTTTTTATACTTTTTTGGATTTCATTTGCTAATTATTTTTCAGGATTTTGCATTTATCTTCAATAGAGATATTGGTCTGTAGTTTTCTTGTAATGTCTTTACAATTTTGGGAGTAAGATAAAGCTGGCCTCATAGAATGAGTTAAGAAGTATTCCCTCTCTTTTATTTTTTGAAAGAGATTATAGAGAATTAGCATAATTTCTTCCTTAAATGTTTGGTAGAATCCACCAGTGAAACCATCTGTTCCTAATGCTTTCTGTTTTGGAAAACTTAGTTCTAATTATGCTTATGTCATGGGTTATTGTGATCATCAGGTGAAATAATGTATGAAAACTATTTGATGATAATAATAATATCCCTGGTCAGGATCAAAAGCTTCCTCTAGATATCAACATGTTTCTGAAACGTACATATTTTGAGTTAGATATAATAATTAAAATGTGGACAGAATTTTGCAACTCTTTTTACATATATTATATAGTTTTATCCTTAAAATAACCACCCACGTGGCGGGACTTATCCTTATTTTGGATGAGGAAGCTGAGTGTGGGAATGCTGGTTACCTTCTTCAAGGTCACCCAGGTAATTAGTGCCAGAGCCAGGTCTTGAAATCAGTGTCTCATTACAGTGTGTTGATTGAGCTAGACCAATGTAGATAGAAATGAATCTTAGATCAACTCTAACAGTATTCAGCATGACGTCTTATACATATTAAATTTTTCATGATTGTCAAATGAATGAGTCCATCTAAAGGTATTACTAAGTGTAGCAGAAACCTAATACTTCGTTTACTTTTTAATTTATGATAGTCAAAGTAATTAAATATTAAACCCGTTTGTAATAAAAATGGAAGGAAAGCTGGAAGATACTTATAGTGCGAAATCATTTTTAGTAGAGTTGGAAATAACTTTTTTTAAGCTAAGAGAGTTTTATATTATCTCTCATGTGATAAATACTTTAATTTAGCATTTCTGATACTTCAGATGGAGTATTTTAGAATTTTGATCATTGCAATATGCAATTTCACATCCTACTCCTATGATAGTGTTTTTAACATCTAGTGTTGTAATCAATTTATTTTTCTATTTACCCACACACACACACAACCCCCCCCCCCCACACACACACACAGTTTAGTTTCACATCAAACTACTTGATGGAGTTTTAACCTTTTTTCTTCAGCACATAGACAATCTGAGACCATAACTAAAACTAAAAGCTTTTTGACCAATTTGACAGTTTATTGTTTTTAACCAGACTATTGCAGTCTGAGGAAAATAACATGAGTAGAAAAAAATGGATTTGCTTAGTTTAAGTTATTGTGATCTGGAATTATTTAAAAACCATAGTACTGTGTTAGAGAATAATATTTAAAGGTAAAGTTATGATTCTCATACAACTATAAAATGACCATGTCTCAAATATTTCATTTATCTCATTAATTAAATGAGGAAACAAGAAGATGTTATAACTAGTTCAAAGATGGCAAAAAGCAGAGGCATTTACAGATCAGAAATACTGAATAAATAGGCAAATGAATGCAACACAGCCTTCCTCTCCTTTCCTCTGGGGAAGTGTGGGGGAGGGGCTGCCCTCCACTAGACAGAATTTATTTGTGTATCTATAGAATCGCATTATTGCACTGCTATCAGTGTTCTCCAACCTACTGAGTTGCAAAATAGCCTAAAGACAGTGAAGTCCACAGAAACCTCAAGGAATCAATGTCAGATAACTCTGAAAGCGGTGCTCTGAAGCTGTAAACAATGCATAATTTTCCACTGGAAACACATATTTTCCCCTATACTTGGAAAATGGGGATAGGACCTTCCACCTTATCAAACATAGAAGTCAGACTGTGAATGTCCACTGTTTTAGCATAGCTTATATTGAGACAGAAATACTTGTTTGCTTCTTAGCGCAAACCTGCATATCAAAAGAATTCATGGAGATTCTGTACTGGCCTGAGAGAATGCGCATGGGGTAACTCCTCAACTTGTCTGCTTTGAGAAAGTAATGGAACCATCAAATAAGAGATTTGAACCTTTGGAAGACCTTTATGGATTCTTCCAAATCTATGATTCTAAGAATTTCTTGCAAAGACGTAACTTCTTTGCACCCCAACCCAGCCCAAATCTACTGAATCCATCTTTCCAAGATGAGTGAAAAGTTTCTTGAATTGAGCACTTTTTTCACCCCTCCAAGGGGAACGGAGCTCCTGAAGACCTTGTTCTAATTGGCACGTTACTCCATGCTGTTCACCAGCTTGATGTAGAATCCTATTTTGAAGCGCAGCACGAGAACATGGCTCTGATTTTAGCAAGCATCCGTGACTGGACCTGGTCATGCAATGACACAGTACCAGTGTCTGCTGGCTGCTGGTGGAAAAAGCCTGTTTATCAGCCTTCATTTGCAACTTCGGACCAGGAGGAAAGCAAGTAAACATGGAAGGGGAAGAAACAAAAGAAAAGAAAGATTTCCTTTTTTTTTTTTTTTTTTTTTTTAAATAGGGGTATATTGGGGAACAGTGTGTTTTTCCGGGACCCATCAGCTCCAAGTCAAGTCATTGTCTTGAGTCTGGTTGTGGAGGACACAGCTCACTGGCCCATGTGGGAATCGAACCGGTGACCTTGGTGTTATGAGCACTGTGCTCTAACCAGTGAGCCAACCAGCAGCCCCAAGATTTGCTATTTTTTTGCACCTCTGTGAAGTTATTTGAGAAATGGTGGTTTCTTCATTTTTGAGGGCTTTTAAACTATTCTCACTATGATCAATGTGTTCGGAGAGCTTTTTTAGCATTTGCTGGAGTTTATATTTTTCTCTTGATGAGAATGCAGTTCTCATTAGCGCTGATGGCAATTCCACATTGTTTTTGTCCCAATTTGCCAACTATTTCCTTTTGGAAAGTGAATATTTTCTTTTTATCTCTCCTAAAACTTCTTCAGCCTTCAGCATTTAGGTGGATTTAAAATGTACTTTAGCTTATTGCTCTATTTATAGCTTCCAAGTATTTGCAAGTTATATTTTTGTGGAAGTTATTTAGTACCCATATGAGAGTAAATAAGTGATGGAAAAATCTATTACATTAAGAATTTCATTTATTTAGTGTAATGCTTAGTCCATCCTTCATTAAGAAAAAATGACACACAATACACATTTGTAACAAGCTCCTTTAGTATGGGGGTGTGTGTGTGTTTCTGCCTCTGTTGTAGACTCGTGAGATTATTTCAGTATAAATTGTAGTTGTCCTTTTTTGGAAATCAATACAGAACAACAAAGCCTATTTCCTCTTGATAACAGTAATTCTTTAAATGGAAAGTACCCTTGGCCATTGTTTCACTTTTAAAGTTTCAAATTATTTTAGTGTGATTAATGAGAGCAGCAGTTCCTTCACATTCTTAATAACTGTATCCTGTTAGTTTAAGACCTTTGCCCAGTTTATGGTTAAATGCTCTAATTACAGTTGGATGTGATGCAAGTAGTTCTTGCATTTGACTATGACAGACTTTGGAAACTGTAGCTTTGGTCAAACCAGCATCCTCACAGAGATTACGGAGAATAAATACAATGCTAGTCTAGCCACCTTGTCATCTTTTTATCTGTTTATTTTTATTTTTCAAGTACAGTTGATATTCAATATTATTTTATATTAGTTTCAGGTGTACAGCACAGTGATTTGACATTTATATAATTTATGAAGTGATCACCCCAATAAGTCTAGTCCCCACCTGCCACCATACATAGTTATTACCATGTTATTAACTGTACTCTATACTTACATCCCCATGACTTTATATCCCCATGGCTATTTTGTAAATCCCAATTTGTACTTCTTAATCCCTTTACCTTTTTCACCCAGCCTCCAACCTCCATTCAATCTAGCAACTATCAGTTTATTCTCTAGATCTATGAGTCTGTCTCTGTTTTGTTTGTTCATTTATATTGTTCTTTAGATTCCACATATAAGTGAGATCATATGGTATTTGTCTTTCTCTGCCTGTCTAATTTCACCTAGCATAATACCCTCTGGGTCCATTCATGTTGTCACAAATGCTAAGATTTCATTCTTTTTATGGCCAAGTAATATTCCATCATATATATATATATATATATATATATACATATATATATATATATATATATATACATACATATATATATATCACATCTTCTTTATCCAATTGTTTACTGATGGTCACCTAGGTTGCATGCATATCTTGTCTATTTGTAAATAATGCTGCAGTGAACATAGGTGTGCATATATATTTTGAATTAGTGTTTTGGATTTCTTTGGATAAATATCCAAAAGTAGGATTGCTGGATCATAAAGTAGTTTTATTCTTAATTTTTTGAGGAACCTCCCTACTGATTCTAGCTCTGTGAAAAATGCCATTGGTATTTTGATAGGGATTGTACTGAATCTAAAGATTGCTTTGAGTAGTACGGACATTTTAATGATGTTAATTCTTCCTATCCATGAGCACGGTATATGCTTCCATTTTTTTTGTATCTTCAGTTTCTTTCTTCAATGTCTTATAGTTTTCTGAGTGCAGGTATTTTACCTCCTTGGTGAAACTTTTTCCTAGGTATTTTGCTCTTTCTTGATACATTTGTAAGTGAGCTAGTGTTCTTAATTTCTCCTTCTGATAGTGCATTATTATTGTATTAAAATGCAACCAATTTCTGAATATTAATTTTGTACCCTGCTACTTGCCTGAATTCATTTTTCAGTTCTAATAGTTTTTTTGGTGGACTCTTTGGAGTTCTCTTTATATAATATCATGTCCTCTGCAAATAATGAGTTTTACTTGTTCCTTTCAAATTTGGATGCCTTTTTTTCCTTTTCTTTTTTTTTTTGGTTTGATTGCTATGGCTAGGACCTCCAATATAATGTTGAATAAAAGTAATGAAAGTGGACATCCCTGTCATGGTCTTGAACTTAAGGACAACACTGTTAGCTTTTCACCATTGAGTATGACTAAAAAAGAAAAAAAAAAAAGCCATTCAGGTCATGCCAGGATCTTCATGTCTGTCATCTTGCTTGTCTCCATGTCGTTATATTCTTGGAATGTTTGATGATCCATTTAGAGTCCCCTCTCTGGCCTCATGGCACATTGCTCTGTGTCTGATTTCCCCCAAAATTTAAAATAGGAGGTTCTCTGTCCTCTGTCAATGACCCACATCTTTCCCCTAAATTACTATAAAGGCCAAAATTAATCCTCAGTCTTCCAATTCTTCATTATTTTCAACAAATCCAGAATCATCTTTTTTTAAAAAGCTTTCGTTTATTTAAGTGTGTTCTTCCAGGACCCATGAGCTCCAAGTCAAGTAGTTGTTTCAATCTAGTTGTGGAGGGCGCAGCTCATAGTGGCCCATGTGGGGATCGAACCAGCAACCTTGTTGTTAACAGCATCACACTCTAACCAACTGAGCTATCCAGCTGCCCCAGAAGAATAATCTTTCTTAAAACCCAAATTTCAACCTGTCGTTCTCTGCCTTCTAGCCTCTTTCCCTTCAGCTCCTTTGGGAAAGGGATAGAAGCCCAATTGATGGCTCTAGCCATAGCTCGTGCCATGACTTGCTTCACATGCTACGCTCTAGTCCAGGGACTCCAGGGTGGGGTCCCCAGGCCAGCAGCGTCAGCACCACCTGGGGACTCGTTAGAAGTGCAGATTCCTCAGGGTTCCACCCCAGACTTATTGAATCACAAACACTGGGATGGAACCCAACAATCTGTGTTTTCGTAGTTCTCTAGAAGATTCTGAGGCAGGCTAAAGTTTGAGAACCGATGTCATTTTAAACACTTGGAATTAAACCCTGCTTTCTCTTTCTCACTTCCAGAGTTGATTATCCTCTCCCACCACATACAATTTCCACCATTCCACCCACGTCATCTCCACTGGGCTAACTTCTCTTTGTCCTTCAGTACAAGACATAACCTCCTCTGCATGTTCTGGAAATCCCCAAACTGGGTCCCACATCCCTACTTTGGGTTCCCATGCAAACCCTGTGCTACCATTATGCTAGCACTTCCCACCTACCAGCCTCATATTTCACTGTCTTGCTCCCTCCTCCCCCAAGGCTGTAAGTACTGTAAGAATAGAGTAGTAAGCAACAGTTCATTTAATTCTTTTTTCCTCAGCTGAGCATATGCCTCAATCAAAATAGGTCAGTAAGGGTGAAACAAATGTCTATTGGACCAAATGCTTTACATCAGCTTCTGATTGTCATTTAGAATGACTGTCATCATTTCATACATGTATATGATGTTTCCTTAGTTTGATTTTAAGATTGAAAACAATTCTCAAGAGTAGACGTCATTGTCTGGTACGTTCCTCTTTTCTGTCAACAATGTTAAAGCAACATGTTCTGCACATGGGATTTCATTTCAAAGCGTTACTTGAAATGGCATACCAGTAAAGCCTTAGCGTCATTGATTATGTTCAGGAAGAGATGAGGATGTGGGCGGGATGAGGTCTATCAGTAGGCTAATTTTGAATGAGCCTTTGCTGTTTATTTCCTTCATGTATGTGAACCTGTGCCGATGAATAGTACACAAAGTCTTCTGGAGTTTTCCTGGAAGACGGAACTTATTTGTTTATCTGTATTGTGAAAGTATGTTCTCCTATTGCCAAACCTGCAGTCTTTTCATGTCATTAAAAGCATTTATTCTAGAAAAAATACTGAGATATAATCAAAAGCTAGTGAATTCCCTCAAATCACTGAATGATTTCTACTAAAAAAAGTTCTACTTCAAATTGCGCCCCCATGGATAGCTAAAAGAGTAAACAGAGAAGCTTTTAAAGTGTTATCTTAATAGTTTCCAGGTTCATTAATTAACAAAATCACTGAATAAATTAAGTCAGGGTCTCACCTTATGGAACAGCTTCTGAAACACTGCTTCAGAGGTGGTTAGTGAAAATAATCTAAATATGATTTTACATACAGAATTTCTGGTAATGCCAATACTGTCAAATATCACGAATCACTTCACTTCCATCTTGAAGCAAGCAAGAATAAATATTGAAAAATATTCCTTATATGTTTCAGTTCCAGTCCCTGGAATATAGTTCAGTGTATGAGGGTATACACTTATAAAAACTTAGGGATTTTAGTAGGATTGAAAGGTCTTATTCTCTTCTTTCTGAAAAGAACTGTCTCCTTGCTGAAATTTATAGGCTACTTTTGAAGTTTATATGGGGTAAGATAAAGCCAACTTATTGAAATACTTCCTGAGAGAACATGCCCTGTCTATTTGTAACTGGAAATACAGGCTTTGCGGTGGGTCAGATGACAAGGACGGTATTGCTTCTGGGTTTTGTACAGATGCAGCGGATCCTAAAGACTGGGTGACTAGACCTCAGGATTGTGAGAATGAACACTGTCCTCCATACTTAAAATAAGAGTGTGGGGCATGGTGATCTCTATGGATCCTTGGTACTTTTTCTGAAGTGGAGGGTTGCCTAGTAAAAACAAAATAGGCATGTAGTCAGGCAGCCCTGGAGTTACTACCATCTACTCACTGTGATCCTAGAAAGTTATTCAGTCCTGTTAGTCTCACTTTGTACACCTGCAAATTGAGGACACTAATGCCTATATCACGGAATTACAATATAAGGTCTGACAATTAAGTTTGCGAACTCATCCAACAAAAACCTGCTACATCCAAGAAAAACTACCTCATTGCTGAATAGCACTACAGTGACCTTCCAAGTACTCCCCTTGGGAAGCTATGCACCAACACCAATACCTAGTCCACCCTTCAGTCATTTTGGAACTCTTTTTCTGGAATGGCCATCAGAGCTGTCGTCGCATGACCCCTGATGTCCTGAATGTCATCAAAATGTCTTCCTTTCAAGATTTCCTTTATCTTTGGGTAAAGAAAGAAGTCATTGGGGCCAGATCAGGTGAGTAGGGAGGGTGTTCCAATACAGTTATTTGTTTACTGGCTAAAAACTACCTCACAGACAGTGCCGTGTGAGCTGATGCATTGTCGTGATGTAAGAGCCATGAATTGTTGGCGAAAAGTTCAGGTCGTCTAACTTTTTCACGCAGCATTTTCAGCACTTCCAAATAATAAACTTGGTTAACTGTGTGTCCAGTTGGTACAAATTCATAATGGATAATCCCTCTGATATCAAAAAAAGGTTAGCAACATTGTTGCAACAAGTCTGCAAACTTAATTGTCAGAGTTCATACAATTTTATTCATGGTTACTGAACCTAAATTATATAAGATAGTGCTTAGCAGAGTGAAGACGTGTATTTGTGAGAGGCATTACTTAGGTATGGTTCTACCTCCATCAATGAGGAAGTGTGCAACGGTAGGAAAGCCACTTAAACCAAAATTGCTATCACCAGTCAAATCTGGACTTTATGGCCTAATAGTAACCACGGTTGTGAGGCTCTCAACAGACATGAAGTGCCTTTGGGTGAGAATATCAACCATTTTCTGTTTTACCTTTTCCCATTTACCCAATAAACTTTAATAAAAAAGAAAAAAAGAAGTGTTTGTATCTCAGAAAAAAGAAAAAAATCCCATGGTTAGTATTTTTGGGGGTGATTTACTATTTTAAAATAGGTTGCCTTCGGGAAAATGCTGAAAGGATGCATTTTCACAAAATTTGAAAAACAGTTTCATAGTTCTATGCACACCCCCTAAAGCAGTTGCTAAAAATGGTGCTTGGTGTTGTATCCCTTGGCTCAGAGCCGCCCATTTGCTGTAGGCACATTGAAAATAATACAGGAAATAACATGATTCGGGAGAAGTTAATTTGTCCTTTCTTTGGGCAGCCTCATCTGTGCCAAATTGAAACTACTTTTGAAGGTCCATGCATCAAGCTACGTTGGTAGTATTTTAAGTGAAAAGCAGTGTATTGTCCTAGTGTTGGGCTCCAGGAGAAGTATATGCCGTTGAATCAACTGTGAAACTAAAGTCAGGTCATGTCATCCCATTGCTGAAAACCTCCCATCAGCATCCTATCCCACTAAAATTCTCACACTGGTCTACACAACCCAGCACACTGGGCCTCTTTTCCCTGTAACCCCATCTATGGCCATTCTCACCAATCTTCAGCTTCTTTCACATTAGCCTGCCCAGACAAATCCCTGCCTCACAGCCTGGACACTTCCTCCAACTCTGCCAAAGAGGCTCTTTGCCCAGATATCTATCAATCTTCATGCTTCCTTCCCTCACTTATTTAAGACCTTTACTTACACTGTTATCATCTTATCATGGACCTCTCTAGCTACTCTTTCTGTTATTGCGACCATCCCATTGCTTCCCCCTTCTATCATTTATTTATTTCTCCTTAGTAATTACTATGAATGTCCTATATTTTTTGTTTATCTTGTTAATTGTCTATCTCCTTCACCTCTTTGTGAGTTACAGAAGTTCAAGGTTATTTTAATTTGTTTTATTCACTACTTGTAAGGTATTTACAATAAGACTTGGCCTAGAATAAGTTACCAATGCATTTTCACTGAATGAATGAATAAATGAATATTGACAGTCTGACTGGGGATAAATGATTCATCAGGACAAACCATCAGAGATCTTAGAGCATATGCCCTCCAAGAAAAAGACCATGGCTTGCTAATTCTCTAATGCCTCCCCAAGCTTTGCAAAGCTCTGGAATATAGTGGGCATGCAATACATTTATTTGTAAATCAATGTATTAATTAATGAGTTAAGCCTGCTAATTATGACAGTGTATCCTGGCATAAGATATCATGGTTTAGGCAACTGTTTTCTTATTATAATTTGGCTACTTATTTTGTTTTAGGAGCTTAAATAAATTCTTTATTTCTGAGTCTCAACCTTTTCATCCTCTAATGGGTACAATATTGTTTCTTACTGTATGTATATAAGAATTAGCATAACTAAACTAAATACAATGTATGTAGATAGAAAAGTTTCAGTAAATGTTACGTTATGTTTTTCTCTTTTAAAATCACTCTAGCTCTAAATGACTCATGATACAATTTACATTTGCATTGTTCTCTTTGAGAAAGAGATTATAAATTCTCAGTTGCAACACAGCCATCTGTAACAAGAAAACAAAATTTAAATTTATACTCTCTTTACTGAGTTCTTCTCTAAATTTCAAGCTACACCTGTGCAGGAAGTATTATAGCACATAAACAAAGTCTTAATCATTGACTACTATCAATAAAGAGAAAAAGGGGGAAACATCTACAACATCCACAGGAAATTCCAAGCAGAAATTCTCATAGTTGCCTCTATTCACTTGTTATTGCTTTGACCATTGTTTTAACTATGGCTCAAACAGAGGCATTAACTTCACGGTACTTTTACCTCCTTAAAGCAAAGTATTATTGCTGCTTTCCAATTTTTAAATTTTTGTTTATTTTAAGTGTGTTTTTCCTAGGACCCATCAGCTCCAAGTCAAATAGTTGTTTCAATCTAGTTGTGCAGGGCACAGCTCACAGTGGCCCATGTTGTTAAGAGCACTGTGCTCTAACCAACTGAGCTAACTGGCCACTTGCTGCTTTCTAATCTTGATTCCAATCTTGATGATTGTAATGCTTGTACTACTCAGCCAGCCTGCATTAAACCAGGTAACCTAGGAAGTCAAAGATTAAATTCTGGAAGTTAAATTGAAAGTGGAAATTTTTTTCTTCCAAGGGCCATCAATTATGTATATAGTTCCTTCAATTGTAGCCCTAGAAAGTAGACTCTGTTGGAAGTTATGGTTCATTAACTTTCATTTAGGTAGCCCTGAGGCAGATAGGAGCATCTTCTTATAAAATTAAAAGTATTATGGCTATAATTTTTCTTCTTATCATTAGGAGTAGAAAATTTGTAAGAGGATATTTGAAGGGAATCTGGATAGGGGAATAATATAATACTTCAGAGAGATTTCTAAATTTATCCCAATTGTGAACTTGTCCTAGTTATCTAAATTCCCAGAATTTATTTTTGTTTTGTACTGATCAGCCTTTGACTCATGTATCTCATTAGTCTTTTTTTGTTAAACTTTAATTAAGTTTTAAGAGAGGCCATGGTTAGAAAATGGCACTAATTGCATGTGTATAATTTGTTGTCTGAGTTGATAAAAATGTCTGTGTTTTGGCAATTTTTCGACATTTTCTGACTCTCTTCAGAGTGGTTAAAATTTCAAGCATTTTAAAAAAGAAACAGGGCAAATTCACAATTGGAGTAAGTTTGGAAATATCTTTAGAATATTATACATACTTTTGGAATAATTTCCGTGAATAATATTTTATTTAGGTCTCATTTTTATCATGATCTACAAAGATTAGCTTTGAAAGATCCTTAAATTCAAATAGAATGACTCCTCAGTTAAATCCAAACTAATTTTGAGCTTAATCTGGCAAACATTTTGTTAAGGGCATACTTTGGTCAGCATAAAACGTTGATTCTCTCATCTCTAAATTGACTCTTGATCCCCATTCAGAACCAGTGGGGAAAAAAAATAATAACACAGTTTTCATTTTCAGCATTCTCTGGGTTGATTTTTTTTTCTCTCTTTCTTACTAGTCTTTTCCCTCACATGATTGGCTACATAGTGCTCTTGGAAGATGTGGTATTTAGAGAATTATGCTTGAGGTAATATGTCTAACATTTTCATTTATTTATTCTACAACTATTTAGTCAGCACTGCTTTGTTATCTATTGCTAAATAGCAAACCACCTCAAAACTTACTAGCTCAAAAAACAAAAACAACAACCACATTTTGTATGATTCTGTGTGTTGGCTTGGGCTCAGGTGAGTGGTTATTCTGCTGGTCTTGCTTGGGGTCTCTCACGAGATTGCAGTCAGATGTTAGGGGGAGATGGATCCTGCAAGATGGCTTCTTCACTCACATGTAGGGTGTGTTGGGATCCTACATGATACCTCTCTCTCCAGCAAGTTGCCTGGATTTCTTACATAGTGTCTCTAAGAGGAGGTTACTGGAAGTTGCCATTCTTCTGTAAGTCTGGTTTCAAAGTACCAGGATGTCACTTCTATTGTTTGTATTCTATTGGTCAAAGCTAAACATAAGGCCATTAAAAATTCATAAGGATTTTTAAAGGAGGAAATGAGGGATTCAGCTCAGCATAGAGAGCTGGATAAAATTCCTCTCCCACTTCTACAATAAGACAAAATCAGGACAAACTACATACTAATGATTTTTTGTGAGCCCTTCAGAGAGCTAAGGTCACTGGAAAAACAATTACTTGAAATGTGGAGAGAGATAGGAAACTGAAAGAAGAAATAAAATCTGAGTATTTGCTTATTTTAACAGACACCACCAAATACCATATACTCGTAAGTTGGTAAGAATATTCAGTTAGCAACATTTAATGAATTGCTAAAGGCCACGTATGAGCTTGAAGGAGTGTATGAAGCCCCTGGAGGCCGCAGACATAGGTGAGATGGCATCCTCTTGCCTGTTTTCCTTCCAGGAACTTCACCAGGTGCTCACAGGGAAGGTCAGGGAGAATCCTGAGAAAAGTTGCCCAAGGTGCTGGTTTGGGCAGGGAACAGTAGCCATTGCCACAACTCTGCCCAGATCTCTCTCGGCTATCTCCCCTTATGGAATAAAAGGCTTAATGCTTGGGGGAAGGGCAACAAAAACTATAGCTTGGAGGTACCAATGCGAACCCACGATAGATGGCAGAGAGAAACAAGTAAAAAGAAGCTTTACCCCTGGAAACATGTTCTGGGCCCAGCTTTACATCTGAAGAAGATGCAGGAACACTTGTAAAGTGCATACTCCCAAGGTTCACAATGCCTACCTAAGACTGAGGCTGAATCAGAATATCAGAAAATGAGACACCCGTCCTCCCCGCACCCCACTCCCACCACCATCACACTAACAAATTTGAGTACACATAATAGTGCAATGTACAATAGGAAACCAGTATGAAGGGAAGACCCAGGGCCAAGTAGGGAGCAGGTGAGAATACCTACTGGCAAATGAAGCACATCATGAATAGGAGGTATCACTAGAAGAATTTGAAGCTCTAGTGCCCTGAAGGTGATCAAAACAACACAAATTTCAAACCCAGCCCAACATCTAACTAGATTAACGTAAAATTCCACTCTAAACGTCTTACGGAAGGAAAGGCAGATTCATCTTCAAACTTAAAAAATTATTTACTTCAATATCTAATATCTTATACAACATGGGTAGATTTCAACAACAGAAAACTTATGAGGCATGCAAAAGGGTAAGGGCTAAGAAGTCTGAAAAGATAAAGCAGTTACCAGAACCAGACTCAGATATGACACAGATATTGGAACTATCAGATAGAGAATTTAGAATAACTGTGGTTAATGTGTTAAAAGCTCTAATGGCAAAGAAACGTGCAAAGTAAAAGAAGTGATTTCAGCAGATATGGAAATTGTAAGATATAGTAAAATAGAAATGCTAGAATTCAAAAACAGCTTCACAGAGATGAAGAATGACTTTTTGTCAATACACTTGACATAGCCTAGAGAAGAATCAGTGAACTTAAAGATGGGTGAATAGAAAGTACTCAAGTTGGAAAACAAAGAGAAAATAAAAGTGAAAAACCAAACAGAGAATCCAATAGATGTGGGATGATATTAAATGGTATAATGTATATATAACTGGAATCCCAGAGGAAGAAAGGGAAAATGGGACAGAAGAAACACTTGAAGAAATAATGACTGAAATGTTTTCAAAATTAGTGACTGACATCAAACCACAGACCTAAGAAAATCAAACAACACTAAGAAGAATAAAAATTTAAAACAACCCCCAAATCAAAAACCAAGCCTAGGCAAGTCCTACACAAATTGCTGGAAACTGAAAACAAAGAAAAAATCTTGAGAGCAATCCGAGAAGGCTTATCTACAGAACAATAATTAAACAAATAGTAGACTTCTTGTCAGAAACCACACAAGAAAGATGACAATGGAATGACATCTTTAAAATGCTGAAGGAAAATTTTACATCCAGTTAAAGTAATCTTCAAAAGTAAATAAAAATAAAGGCTTCCTCAAACAAAGAGAGAGGAAATAAGCTCCACTTCTTGATGTGAGGAGTGGCACGTACCTATAGAGAGAGAAAAAAATAGGTTGGAGGACACCTCTGGAGACTAGTTACAAGCATCCATTGCATGCAAGGTAAAGGTTTTGCTATTTGCGGGAAGTCCGTTTTATAGCATTGGAACTAATTTTCCTTATTCTGCTAGTATTGGTCGACATGATTTCCATGATTCATTAAAATTGCACTATTTATTTTTTCATAGTAGTTGTACCTTGTTCATTCTTTTATCAATCTAGGGATAGGTATTTTTGTGTGTTGTATATAAAATTAGTCTATTTTAAAATGAAAGGATGAATATATTTAAGAAAGTTTACAAGGGTTGGCTACAGGTAGTGACTATGGCTGATGACAATCAATCTATGGAAATATAACCATCTACTAAGAGCTGATGTCTATATGTGAAAAATATATGTCAATCAGTAGTCAAATTGATTGACATTTCAATATTATTGTTTACAAACATATAATTTCAATTTCAGAACTATTGTTTATCAACATTATCTTTTAACTTTCTTTTATCATCTTATAATATATTAAAATAAAGAAAAACTTTGGACATTCCAATTCAGTTTTGACAAATATGTATAAAGTCAATTTCTTCACTTTTAAAATGCTAATAAAATTATTAAAATCAATTCTAAATTTGGTACTCTTCAAATTATCTAACTGCCTCTTACAAGTATATTTGTTTTATCTTATGTAAACTATGACAAAGCTGTACAACTTCTAGATAGAGAGTTTTAGTCATGCCTAATACACTGATGTACATTTGTTAAAGAAAAAAATATTCAATGGCACTTGTTAAAGAATAAAGAGGCAGACCTTATTCAGGACCATCGAGATAGGTATAGGAACCCCTGCAGTGGGATTGTACAGTATGGGAGAGAGAAGGGGCTCAACTGCAAATACAGGATGGACAAGTGGGAATTTATAGCCAAAAAGTAGGGTAGAGTTCAGTGGATGGACGATTACTTAGAGGAAACATCAGGAGTAAAGGGGGTTTTGGGCAAACGGACCCAACAGGATTCTAGCTGAACATAGGCCAACGTGGTCAGACACCACCTGGGGCATGGTGAAAGGTGAGGAACTTTAATCATAATCAAAGATGATCAGATATGGAGGGTAGAGAGTTCTGGTTATGTACACTTAGCAGGATTCTTGCTGAAACTGGATTTTACAAGGAAGTACACAAATGAGCCTAAGATTCAGCAGCATGACTAAAGTGAAATTTGGTCAAGCAAAGAATCTTTGTCATCTTCAATTAATCATAACATGATAGTGTGTATTAAAGGTAGCACAGAATAAAGCAGTGATTCTCAAGTTTGAGCAGGCATCAGAAGTACCTGAAGGACTTGTTAGAAAACGGATTGATGAGCGCTACCCTCAGATTTCTGATTGAGTAGATGTGGGTACGGCCTGAGAACTTGCACTTCTCAGACGTTTCTAGATAATGCTATTGTCTTTGGTTAGGGGACCACCTGTTGAAAACTCCTTGCATAAATGAACAAATATGCTCTCAGGCCAGACACACCTGAGTGAAACCCAGATCTGATCCCAATTCAGTCTGAGAACTTGGGCACAACCTTAATGTTTTAATCTGTAAATGGAGCATTAATAGTCACTATGTAGGGTTGTTGCTAGAATTCCAGGAAGTGCTTGTTACAGTGTCTGGAACAGAGGATGTAGCCAATAAATAGAAGCTGTTGATACTATTTTGAACGTTTGATGATGAAGGTATCTCTGAAAGATTGTTGTCCTTTTCTCAATACATGTAATTAATTTACGTCTTCACACATATTGAGAAAATTAAGTAAACTGGTTGACTATTTTGATCCTGATTATATTAACAGAAAAGCTACTTCTGAATTAGAAGTGACTATTTCAATTTTGTGTCTCAAAAGGGATCCCTCCTTTGCAAACCAAGAATCGATCCGTCAACCAATATTTATTGATTACCTTTGTCCCCAGACAGAATACACACGTACACAGACACACTCACATATACACATAAGCTTTAAAGTGGACACAGGTTGGCTGTCTCATTTTTCTTCCCTTCCCTTGTTATTTCATCTCTGGAGTTGGTGCTTCAGTTTGCAGGTTGCATTCATTGGCTTTGTGCCCCTCCCCCATGTTTCAATAGGCACATCTTGCATCAATTGAGTACCTACAGCAGAAGTGGCTAACAGATGTGTGGGCTCTGTTGTATTTTGGTATTGTAATTTCCTATTACTGAAAAAAAATGGGAAGTGTCACCAAAGAGTCCAGGGGGATTTCCTGACTAGCAATGCCTTTGAAGTCGAAGAATATTCCAAGACAGAGGTTTTTAATTGTAAAGAATCTTAATCACATAGAGAAATATGCCTTTGAAATATTTCTCTTTGAAAGGCACATTTACCAGTTCAGGAAGCTCATTTCCAAGAAATGAAATTTTAATTTTAATTCATTTACTTCCCTTCCTTACGTTGTGTGTATCCATAAAGCTACAATTTTATTCTTAGGCTTATTTATTACATTCTGAAAATTAGGCTACTTGCCGTAAGCTATTTTATATAAATGTTTTCATTCCCAACACCCATTATTTTAGAGATTCAAATTTAGCCTTTAATTGAAGACAACAATATCAAGTGTCTTTGACTGAGGTTTTCTGGGTTTATTTTCCTGCCATCTCTACAGGGGGCTGTTCTACACTTGCAAAATCTGAGGATTTCCACTAATGTTCACTCTGAGTATAAATTTATCAATATGGAGGAAAAAGGACTTGAATTCTAAATTCAACTTTCCTAATTCCATTTGCTTTGAAGATTGAATAAACTGGACTCATTTGAAATGGAGATTTGATCAAGCAAAAGCTGACATGAGGAATGAAAGGTTTGTCATTTGTTTAAGACAGGAGAATGACATTGCTCAAGTTTATGTTAAAACACATATTGCCGTTAATGTTCCATTATTTCTCCCAATCAGAAGTTAAGATTATTTTCTGTGTTCATATTTTAGGTAGTGTATATATCATAACCATAGACATATTTTGTCTTTGATCATGGTAACACTCACACACACACACATGATCTTTGGGGCCCAAACAAAATGACATTCATTAAGGAACCACTCTAGAATGAAGTTCATTTCTGAAATAAAATAAATATTTTAAGTATAGTCCATTTAGTTCCTTAACACATAATCACTCGTTGCAAATGGATGCGTTGATATCATCGACCTCGCCTGAATGAATTACTTACCATATTTGCCAATATATTAATAATAATGATTATATATGTATATATGTATAACTAATACATATTTGGCTCCAGGGTCTCTTAGGATTTGGGTTGCAAATTTGGTTTCTAGGTTGACTGTTTTGCCCAGATTTTGTCTTTAGTGGTAATTGACAAATTTGATTTTGACGTGAGGAAAGACCTGCTATTATCTTCTTTTATCTTTTCCACATTTGTATGTGGGGTTAAAACCTTTAGATAACCAATAATGTTTTCTTATCCCAGAGGAAGGAAGACTGTACCAGGCCATGCAAGTCAGGTGAGGTCTCTTGAGCAGACCTCGGTGGCAACTTTACATTTGTGTAAAGGAAAGCTTACAGAGGGTGAATCAGATTGAGCAAGGAACACTTGGGGACCTTGCCTAGAAACTGGGATTGCAGAGCACGTTACATGAAAGGGAGGAAAAGTCAAGTGCATGTAACAAAGAATGGGAGTGGGGGAGAACTTGTGTGGGGTGAGGTGGAGGGTGGTTGAAGCATCAGTGATAGAGATTTTGGTTATGGTAAAGATGATCTAGAAAGAGGGTAAGAGGTATAAATAAAATGGGAAGTTTTAGTGTCAAGAACATAAGTTTTTCTTAACTTAGAAAACTGTGTGCCAAGTTAGTCAATTTTCTAAAAATAAGTATCATTTGGACTTCCCAAATATGCTTTCATCTCTGCTTTAGTGAGAAGCTCAGAAAAAGGCCAAAAGCAGCTTCATAAGTCATCTTCATTTTTGGTTAAAAGCAAAAAGAACATTTAAAAAAAAAAAAGTCCACCCAAAAATGTTCTAGGAGTCTAATGATTTATATTCCTTTTAAAGGAACATGTGAAAAATCTTTCCTTCATACAACATGAGCAATAGCGTCTATGAAAATGGGTATACTGGAAATTTGTAATCAAAATCAAGGACAACTTTTCCGAGGTATCTAATTTGACTGTATTTTCCCCAATTTCTTTTTAGTACAAGGAGAGCTTGTACTAAATACAAGCTATTCCTCAAAGACATCTCAAGGGAAGCTATCAGATATTATCTCGAATGCCTCTAAGTTTTTAAAGACCATGCCAACCATATAAAAAGTCCTTTGCTTTTTAACAGATTATTTTGAATTCCAGAAAAGGAATATAAAGTGAAAAATATTTATTCATAAAGGGATTAAAGTCAACATTAATAAGTAAACATCTTGCTTGGGACAACAATTAAAACACATTTTGATTTTAAAGCACTGTAAGAATATTTTACTTTAAAAAAAGTGTATTTTGGGCCGGCCTGGTGGCTCAGGCGGTTGGAGCTCCGTGTCCCTAATGCCGAAGGCTGCCGGTTCGATTCTCACATGGGCCAGTGGGCTCTCAACCACAAGGTTGCCGGTTTGACTCCCACAAGGGATGGTGGGCTCCTTTCCCTGCAACTAATAATGGCAACTGGACTTGGAGCTGAATTGCACCCTCCACAACTACGATTGAAAGGACAACTTGACTTGGAAAGAAATCCTGGAAGTGTACACTGTTCCCCAATAAAGTCCTGTTCCCCTTCCCCAATAAAATCTTTAAAAAAAAAAAAAAAGTGTATTTTTGGATCTTTAAAGTCGATGGTTGAAGACACAAGGACTGTGATTCTGACTCCAATTCCAGTGTGTGTCTTTTTCCACGCCACCAAGCAATTCTGTGACACCCATTGGGTGTCTTATAATTCAACTCAACTCTGATACTGTCTACCTGGAAACAGTGTCACATCCCACAGGTGAAGGGCTCAGTCCTAGAAGACTGTCCCTCCCCGCTGACACCAATCACAAGTCCAGGTTATCACCTGTGCTTCTGACCCACCAGCTATAGACTGGAGGTTCCAAGGATCCTCTCTTTGGGTTTAATAGAACAGCTCATAAAACTCAGAGAAACATTTTACTTACGAGATTACCATTTTATTATAAAAGGATATAACTGAGGAATAGCTAGACGAAATCAATGCATAAGGCAAGGTATGGAGAAGGGGCATGGAGCTTCCATGTCCTCTCTAAGAATGTCACTCTCCCAGCACCTCCGCTGTTCACCAGTTGAGAAGCTCTTTGAACTCCATCTTTGGCTTTTTCTGGAGGCTTCATTACATAGACATGATTGATTAACTCATTGTTTCCTCTCCCCTACCTCTCTTACGATTCCATCATGAAGGTCCTACCCTCATGACCTCATCTAATCCTAATTACCTCCTGAAGTTCCTATTTCCAAATATCAAATTGGGGGTTAGGGCTTCAACATAGGAATTTTGTGGAAACACATTTCAGTCAATAGCAGTGAGCTTCTTAGATTTGTAGGTTTAGCATTTTCATCAAATTTGGAAAAATATCAGTCATCATTTCTTCAAATAGTATTTCTGTCTCCTAGACTTTCCCCCGTTTTCCTTGGTACTCCAATCGTAAATGTACGTTATGCCATTTGTTATTTTCCCACAGCTCTCTGATGCTCTGTTCAATTTCTTATTGTGTTTTATTTTGGATAATTTCTACTACTGTCTCCATGTTCACTACTATTCCCTTCATCAGTGTCTAATCTGCTTTTAATTCCATCTCGTGTATTTCATTTCAGATGTTGTATTTTTCATCTCTAGGTCTTTTTAGTATATTTTCCTTTTACACTCCTTACCCTCATATTTTATCTACCTTCTTGAATGTACCGGGTTTATTTATAACATTCTTATCTACTAATTCTAGCATTTTATTTCTGAGTCTGTTGATATTCATTGATTTTTCTCCTGAAAAATGATCATGGGTCATTTTTTCCTGCTGCTTTACATACCAGTTAATTTTTATTGGGTGCCAGACATTGTGAATTTTACATTGTTGGGTGTTGGATATTTTTTAATGCCTTTAAATATTTTGGGGCTTCATCTTGGACAAATAATATGACTCAGAATCAGTGTGATCTTTTGAGGTTTGCTTTCAGTCTTCACTGTGGTAGGTTCAGAACAATATTCACCCTAGGGATGATCGGCCTGCTACCAACCAGTACCCTTCTGTGGACCCTACCTGATGGCACATTTATTAGATCCTTCCACTCTGGCTGGTAGGAACAACAATTGTTCCTGGCTCTGTATGAGACCCAAGGGTTGTTTCACTTAATTCCTCTCTGGTGGTCTTTCCTCAGCCTTGAATAGTTTTTTTCACATGCACCCACAGATCTGTTCTCAGGAAGAGACCTGAGAGGGCCCTTTTGCTGATCTGCCAATCCCTCTCTGTGCTTTTCTCTCCTCCCTGGCACTCTACCCTGACAATTATAGCTGCCTTCACCTCTTAAGTTCTGTCTCCTCAGTCACAGAGATTGGCTGGACTATTCAAACTCCTAGACTTTAGCCTAAAAAGGCTCTCCAGGTAGCAAGCTACAAGCTACCTCACTTACTGGTCTCTTCTTTCTTGTTTCCGCTTTCTCAGGAATCACTGCTCTAAGCTGCCTGTCATCCATTCTCTGAAAACTATTGTTTCATATGTCAGGTCTGTTTTTCTAGTTGTTAAAGATGAGAAGCTAAATCCAGCCCCTATTGTGCTATCAGGGCAAGCTGCAGAGGTCCCATTTTCCTGCTACATTTGAATACTGTCTTTGTTAGATGTTGAAATTCTACATATACTATATCTATTGACTTTTCTCTGTCACTCTGATATAGTTGCCTATTTATGTGCTAATGACACGTTCTTTTCTTTTGTTATGGTGGCTTTATGTTAAGTTGTAATGTCTGCAAGGCAAATCTCTCCTGCACTTTTCATACATCTTTTTTATTGCTCTCAGATTTTTTTTGTTTATGATATAATGACTTTCCCTATTTAGATCTTGTTATATGACCTCAAATACAGTGGTACTTTGTTTTTCCCACGTAATCCGTTCCGGAAGTCCGTTTGAGTTCTGAAAAGTTTGAAAACCGAGGCACGGTTTCCCTATAGAAAGTAATGCAAAATGGATTAATCCATTCCAGATCTTTAAAATCAACCCCTAAAACTGCAATTTTAGCACGAATTTTACTATCTAATGATACCATAGATCCATAAAATTTACGGCGTTCGTAAACTGAAATGTTCATCAATGGAGATGTTTGAAAACCGAGGTTCTACTGTAATAGCTTATAATTATATTCAATGATGTACTTTATCTGGTTAGAAATAAATATTGTTTTTTAATCACATTATAAATGAATTATATTTTCTGTGTCTGTATCTTGCTCATTATTCCCAGTATAGAATAAAGCTACTAATTTTTGTACATTTATGTTTCAAAAGTAATCAAATCTCCTTAGTACAGCATATCATATCAGCAAAAAGATAATTTAAGTTCTTCTTGATCAATATTGACTGATATTTTTATTACTTTAACTTAGTATATTCCCTAGAACTGCAGAATCAATGCTTTTTAATTATGATACTAGAGAGCACTTATGTTTTGTTCCTGATTTTGATAAAAATGGCTTTAGTGTTTCAGCCTTTGGAACAATATTTGTTGGAGGTTTGGAGCATATAGACTTTATCTTATTTAAGCTATTCATTTCAAAGCCTTTTTAGAGTTTTTATTATAATTTCTGCTGTAGTTTATCAAGTGCCATTTCAGAATGTATTGAAATGATGAAAACTGTTTTTTCTTTAGTGTGTTAATTAGTTAATTATGTTAATTAGGATATTTTGATATTGAACCCCCTTCCATTCTTAAATCTTCCTTGATCATTTTGATACAGTTGAGATAAAAAAAAATATATGGAGAAGAATTCTAGGAGATCCAATTCAACTGATAGGAGTTCTAGAAAAATGGGCACATAATAACAAAGGGGAAGAAATTTTATGGAAATAATACAAAAAAACTTTTCCAGAGATCAGAGAGATATCTTTTCTGTTTGAGTTTATCAAGTCCCCAGTAAATAATTGAAAGAAAATACACATGTAAATAAAGTCCAGAAATCTTTTTGTCAGAACACAAAGGAAAGATTCCTAAAAACTTCCAGATGGATAAAACAGGTCCTCTACAATGGAGAGAAAGTCAAACTAGCATTGGACTTCTACCGAGAAAAATTGTAGGAGGAAACTGCAATGCATTCAAAATTCTAATGAGCAATAATTCTGAACCTAGTATTCTTACACAGTCAAGCTATTACTAAAGCATGATGGCAAAATAATTATACTTTATGCATGCTAGGACTCAGAAAATTTACATCCCATGCAACCTTTTTAAAGAAGTTTTTGATACATAATCCAGCAAATTGAGTGTAGATTTCAAGTGTTGTCAGTTGAATTGTGTGTCCCCAAAAGATGTAGTTCTAGTCCCCAATACCTGTGCATGTGACCTTATTTGGAAATAAGGTCTTTGCAGATTATCTAGTTAAGATGAAGTCATTAGGGTGAGCCCTAATTCAATATGATTGTTCTTCTAAAAACAGTAAATTTGGACATAGAGACTGACACGCATAGAGCAAAGACCATGTGAAGACACAGCTAAGGAATGTCTGAGGATAACAGATGATAGGAGAGAGGCACAAACAGATTCTCCCTCATATACATCAGAAGGAACCAACCTTATCTATACCTTGACCTTGGACTTCTGGCCTCCAGAACAGTGAGATATGTATACCTTGTTACAGCAGCCCTAGAAAATTATTGTACCCAGAGAAAAGATTTCTGATGGAAGAGGTGGTGGAATTCACCTGCAGGCCTTGGAAAAATAATTGTAGGACAACAGTTTTCTATCAGGTCCTTAAGCAATTAGTCCAGGTCGGAAATTAAATCAGAGGGCTCCAAAAAGAATAAAGAATGGACTAGAAAAAAAAAAAAATGGTTAGTGCCTAAGGGGCTAGATAATGTTAGTGACTTTGTGGAGAAAGGATATATTTCTTCTTTCCACAAAAAATTAAGATCTCCACCAAAAATGGAGCATAAAAAAACAGAAAACTAACAAACAGACTAAGTAATAAAGTCATGGTTCAAATACTTAAGAAACCAAGAGACGTCATGCATGCTTTTCAGCAATTGATGGTGTGTTATGAAACAGAAACCACTTACCCTAGAAATGGTCCCTTGAGTGTCATGAGGGTTATGACTTTGGACCCAAAGAGAATGAAATGCAATTTTACCACCACTATTTATTTCTGTAGTAAGCATTATTAAAGTAGTGAGATAATACATACTGTATTTATTGTTTTTAAGCTTTTACAAGTAAAAAGAAACATAGGTGTCTTAAATGTGGTTACAGAACACAAGGTAAATATTATCAACCCTGGCAATATAAAACTACAGATACTTCTCAAAAGATAGAAGTTGGAGGTTGGTGAGATGGAGAAAAAAGGGCAGAATTGTTAATAGTCTCATCAAATATAGTGCCTAAATTTTATATTAAATTTTATATTAAATTTTAGGCAAATTTTATATTTGCCTAAATTTTCTAGAAAAAGAGTAATTTGAGTGTGTTATTTATTTGTACAAAGTTTATCAATATGAGGTCTGACAATTAAGTTCATGAACTCATCCTAGAAAAAGTGCTACATACCTCATTGCTGAATATCGTTATGGTCACCTTCAAAGTACTCCCCTTGGGGAGCTATGCACTGACTCCGGTGCCTAGTCTACCATTCAAAGCAATTTTGGAACTCTTTTTCTGACAGCTGTCAGCTGCTGTGGCATTACCCTTGATGTCCTGAATGTCATCAAAATGTCTTCCTCTCAATATTTTCTTTATCTTTAGGTAAAGAAAGAAGTCATTGGGGGCCAGATCAGGTGAGTAGGGAGGGTGTTCCAATACAATTATTTGTTTACTGGCTAAAAACTCCCTCACAGACAGTGCGTGTGAGCTGGTGCATTGTCATGATGCAAGAGCCATGAATTGTTGGCGAAAAGTTCAGGTCATCTGACTTTTTCACGCAGCCTTTTCAGCGCTTCCAAATAGTAAACTTGGTTAACTGTTTGTCCAGTTGGTACAAATTCATAATAAATAATCCCTCTGATAGCAAAAAAGGTTAGCGACATCGTTGCAACAAGTTCGAAAACTTGATAAAATTATAACTATCAAAAATGGATACAGTCTTTCTCAACTTGATAAAGAGCATCTGTGAGAAACCTCTAGCTCCTAGCATACGTAGTGGTGAGCATCTGGATGCTTTGCCATTAAGATCAGAAATAAGGCAAGAAGATCTGCTATCCTCATTCCTATGCTACATCATACCTGAAGTCCTAGCAAATGCAACAGGAGAAGAAAAAGAAATGAAAGGTATGTAGATTGGAAAGAAAGACATAAAACTGTCTTTGTTCACAGATGACATGATTGTCTATGTGGAAATCCCAAAACAATAACCATTCCCCCCGGGAAACTAATAAGTAATTATGGCAAGATAACAGGATACTAGGTTAATATATAAAAGTCAATTATTTTTTTCTATACCATCGAACAACTGGAATTTGAAAAAAAAAGACCATTTATATTAGCATACAAAAATAATTATAGTTCGGTATAAATCTAACAAAATATGTGTGATGTCTATATGAGGAACATTTGAAAACTCTGACAAAAGATTAGTGAAGATCTAAATAAATGGTAAGGTATTCCATGTACACAGATAGAAACAACATTGCAAAGATGCCAGTCCTTCCTAACTTGATCCATAGATTCTACATAATTCCAATCAAAATCCCAGCAAGTTAATTCACGCATACTGGAAAACTTATTCTAACATTGATAGGAGAGGCAAAAATCCCAGAATAGCCAACATAATATTAAAGGAGAATAACAAATTCAGAGGACTGATAATGCCTGACTTCAAGATTTATGACAAATCTAGAGTAATCAATATAGTGTGGTACTGGTAAAGGAGTAGACAAATAGATCAAGGTACTAGAATAGAGTGCAGAAATGGATCCACACAAATATAATCAACTGATCTTTGAAAAAGGAGCAAAGGCAATTTAACGGAGAAAGGATAGTCATTTCAACAAATCATACTGGAACAATTGGACATCCACATGCAAAAAAAAAAAAAAATCTAGACACAGGCCTAGACCTTTGATAAAAATTAGCTCATAGATCATTAGACCTCAGTGTAAAATGCAAAACTACAAACCTCTGAGAAGGTAACATAGGAGAAAATCTAGGTGACATTGGATCCAGATATCCAAATCCAGAAATCCAGAAATCCACATGTTTTTGGTACATTTTAGATACAACACCAAAAATGTGACCCATGAAGGAAAAAAATGATGTCAGTCTTCATTAAAATGAAAACCTTCTGCTCAGCAGGATAACAATGTCAAGAGAACGAAAACAAATGACAGAATGGGAGAAAATAATTGCACAAGGCACATCTGATAAAGCACTGTTTACAAAATACATAAAGAAATCTTAAAACTCAATAATAAGAAAAACAACCTAATTAAAAAATTGGTCAAAGACCTTAACAGACACTTCATCAAAGAATATATGCAAATGACAATTAAATATGTATAAAGATGTTCAACATCATATCTCGTAAGGGAATTGCAAATTCAAACAACAAGGAGATGCCACTACATACCGATTAGAATGGCCCAAATCCAGAATCCTGACAACACCAAAGGCTGCAGAGGATGTGGAGCAACAGGAACTATCATTCTTTGCTGTAGTAATGAAAGTTTGGGAGACAGTTTGGCAGTTTGTTACAAAGTTAAATATACTCTTATCATTTGAGTCAGCAATCAGGCTCCTTGGTATTTACTCAAATGAGTTGAAACCTTATGGCCACACAAAAACCTGCACACAAATGTTTATAGCAGCTTTATTCAGAATTGCCAAAACTTGGAAGCAACCAAGATATCCTTCATTAGGTAAGTTCGTAAACAAACTGGTATATCCAGACAATGGATTTTTATTCGTTGATAAAATGAAATGAGCTATCAAGCCATTAAAAGACATGGAAGAAAATTAAATGCATATTGCTAAGTGAAAGAAGCCAATCTGAAAAGGTCATGCACAGTGACCATATGACATTCTGGAAAAGACAAAACTATAGACAGTAAAAATTTCAGTGATTGCCAAAATATTGGAGGGAGTGGGATGAATGGTGGAACATGGGATTTTTAGGGCACTGAAACTGTTCTGTATAATACTGTATGGTGGATACATGTCATATATTATTTTAAAACCCATAGAATGTAAAATACAAGGAATGGACCCTAATGTAAATGATGGACTTTTGTTAATAATAATGTATACGTATGGTCTGATGAAATTGACAAATGTACCACTCTGATACAAGATGTTAACAATAGGGAAAATGAGTTGGGGGGGTTGTAGAACATAAGAGGGTTTAGGGAAACTGTACATTCTGATATTTTCCTATAAACCTAAAACCGCTCAAAAAGATGAAGTTTAATAATTTTCAAAATTAGGTAGAAGAAAGCTATTTCACAATGCTCTATTTTGTATTTATGTGATTACAGAAGTATTCCAGCAAAAAGGCAATTCTTCTGCACCACCATGCATAGCCTAATACATTATCTATCTATTTTCAGTAAACTTTTGTGCTTTGATATTTGTAACTTCTTTCCTGAATGTATTATAATATATTCCTTTCATCATTTGTTTTGTGATTGGTTTGGGAATAGTGTAGATGGATTTGATTATATTATTTGCACATTTCAGGTGAGATAAATGATATACTTCTTGTTTGAGATTACAACAAAATAAATATATTTGTAGTTTCTTCCTGTCCCCTAAACAGACTCACAATCCATAGTGAAGGTCCTTTACTCATAGGACATTTTTCTCTAAGAAAATAAAAGAGTATCTACATATGTATGTGGCTTCTCCTATTGAAGAAAGGATAGAGGAGAAACAAGAAGTCAAGTCTGAACAAAGACAGGTCTTTGTTTAGAGATGGAACGATTAAGCTCTGGGAGGCCAGTTGAGTTTTGGGGCATTTTAGTCTTTCATTCATTTATTCATATAGTCAGTTAGAAAATATCCCTTTAACCAAAATTCCATGCCAGATTCTGGAAAGGCTTTGGGGCTACATGGGTGACATGAAATTTTTCTAGAGAGTTCGATCAATTGATCTGGCAATTATGATAAAGTGCCATCAGGGCTATAATGGGGAGAACAGACTGTACTATGGGGCTAGCATTGTAAGAATTCTGAAAATACTTCAGTGTGGGTGGGGTGCATTTGCAAAATGGGGAGTGGCATAGAATGAAGTCAGAGAGTCTGGTCATAAATGACATTTGTCTTTATCTTAAAGTGTTTGAAACAGGATCAGACTCCTCACATATTACAGGAAAAACTCTCTTGACCTCTTCTCTTATTCCTGATGACCATGGAAGCAGTTCCTCAAATGCTCAGACCAGCTGATACAGAAGCAGTCTAAGAATGCCTCCCCCTTCTCACTTCCTGACTCATATCTTATCTGTAAAAACCTCTAGTAGGCACCATGCATGGATAACATGGAAGCAAAGGGAGCAGCCCATGCCCTGTGGGACAATTCTTGACTGATTGAGAATAGGAAATAATGAATAAGTGCTTCCTTCTTTCTTCCTCCAGGTGGGTAGTTCTGAGATGTATTTCACAAGGCTTCTCAGAAGGTCCTGTAGGATAGAGCATTCAGTTTCACATAGGGGTGGCCAACTCTTATGCTTTCTTATATTGGTTTTGCCTCTTTCTCTGTTTCACTCTTCCTTTCCCTCACTCCTGCTCCCTCGGATCACATTATCATATATACCCTGTTTCCCCATAAATAAGACTTAGCTGGAGAATCAGCTCTAATGCGTCTTTTGGAGCAAAAATTAATATAAGACCAGGTATTATATTATATTTATTATATTATATTTATTATATTATATTATATTAATATATTATATTAATATATTGTATTATATTATACTATATTATAAAAACCAAGTCTTATATTATTGTAAAATAAAACCAGGTCTTATACTAATTTTTGCTCCAAAAGATGCATTAGAACTGATTGTCTGGCTAGGTCTTATTTTCGGGGAAACTTGGTATTATCTTCACATTAGCTTTTATCTCACATTCTACTTCCTGAGCAAACCAGGCTAAGATAGAGAATGGCATAAATATGTGTATACAATTGATATATTATGTATATAATATATTATGTATATAATATGTATATATTATGTATAGATAATGAAATAATATATAATCTAATAATAAATATAAATATCTATATATATTTATATAATATAGAAATATCTAATAATATATATAATCTAAAAATATATATATGTATTAGAATGATAACCCTGGAGAACATATTAGAGGGTGTTAATATTGGAGGCAAGACAACGAGGCAGAAACTTTTACGGGGAGGAGATAAACAGGGCATAGCTTGAGGCATATGTATTTGGAGATGATTTTTAAAGGAAGGGAAGACTAAGCAGGCAGATGGTACAATGCAAGCATGTACCAAGTCTCATCTGAGTCTAAACACAGACAGAAACTAGCTGTTCATTTTACAGGGATGGTTGTAAGTGAAGTTTCCATAATGAAGACAGTGATTATCCCTTACGTGTTAGATTATGGCTATGAAGATGATTTGGGATTAATCAAGCCAGTATGGAAATGACCGCATGTTTAAGAACTTTAGAGTCTTGCTAAAGTAATCCTATCTGAACATTTATTTATTTTGCTATGCCCTAAACATTGTACCTAATATTGAAACATGGCTATGAAAACTGGACTTTGTTCTTTTAGGCAATATACATTCTAAATTCTTTGAAATGGTACTAGAAATAATTACGTGCTCCAGTATACCCTCTGTTTATTATGACTAAAGTATAACTGAATTAATAAATATTTTTAGAAGTATTTCTTGTCCAAGACACTTAATTGTGCATTATGTAGCTCCAATGTGTCTATAATATTTTTTATACTAGTAATATCTAGAATCATCTTTCACAGGCCAGAGTAGAGGAAATACCAGAATCAATTTTACTTGTAAATAAAGCACAGTCTGACTCTTAGAATTCTCTATTTAACAAGGTGGACATGAAATCAATCTTTACATTTTATTTCAGTGCTATTATCTTTTAATAAACTTAAGCATCAATTTTGATACGTTACTTTACCTGGGTAAATATTAGTATTGAAATGGCAGGGAGTTTAAAATGATCTCTATCTGAAATATGCCCAGGGGAGCACTCTTTTTGCAGAGACAGCCTTGGGTTTTTCTGTCTTTTAGTTTAGGAGTCCTCTCCCCCTGACCAAAGGAAACCTACTATGCATTGTGCATTGGTTCTTTGAACTATATAATAATGAATTCTAACCACGTCAAGTTCATGCCTATGAAATAAATTTAATGGCTGTGCTATTTACTACTCAGCAGCCTCTTCTCTCTATCTTCTTTTCTCCCATCTCCTTTTAATTGGATGTTTCAACCTCATTAGTATTTCAGGAAAAAACTGGATCCTGTCCATCATTTTTGTTGTTGCTTTCCTTTTCCTGGCAGACAGAGCCTAAAGTTTCAATAGAGGAAGTGGGGAGGGATACAACACATTCAGAGTTTATGAAAGACCTTATTTACCATCAAAGTGAAGGTTTCCAGATACTGTAGCCCTATTTTCTTATGCTCTTATGTCTTTGATGAGGAATTAGGAACTCGAACTCGGGCTACTGAGAAGCGTCTGGAAGAAGGTAGTACTACATGGTGTCCTGAGGCTGTTCATTAATTACAAATGACATAGAGGAGTACACAGAAGAGCAGAACAGTGGGCAGAAACTGTCAATAATTTTTACGTGGGCACTTCTGAGAGAAATCTGAATCTGCACACCAATACGAATATTTTTCTGCTAGCTTCCTTGTGTATTTTGTTCACAAAGTATTCATTGCCATTTGCCTTTTTATAGAGTTACTTATACTTGTGACATTCTATTCCACTCAACTGTAAGTCTTTAGAATGGTGGCTCTCAGATATTCGTGTGTCAACATTTGAAGACCCTGTCAAATAAGATTAGGGCTTACCTTTCTGAGATTCTCATTCAATACATTTGGGATGGGGCCAGGAATGTTCATTTTAACAAGACCTCAGGGGATTGTCATGCAATGGTCTGTGACCCACCTTGAGAAATATTTGCCTAGAGATCAAGGTCTCTGTGGTGTCAGGCCCGAGCACTGTGTAATACACGAAGAGGTCCTCAGCACATGTTTGTAGAACTGAAGCGTATGCTTTGGGTGGGTTAAACCCCACTGCTCATTCAAGCTCAGTATATTGCTCTCGGAAGTGAGACCGTGTCTCTAGGGGGTTGTGTGTAGACAGATTTTTTTTTTTTTTGATAGAAGGAAATTGCATAAACAGTTCTCCTCCGATGGGGATAATTGGTGAGAGAAATATTATGGTATTTAGGAGAACAGCTGATGGAAAGCATGATTTATTTACTTACTTTTTACATTAGAGAAGGGTGCAGACCCAGGGAGCAGGAAATGCATTTGTACCTTGTTGCCTGGCGCGCATTGTAAAAGGTTCAGTCACGTTTGATTTTCCCATTCATTCCTGGATGCGTGTTTCCCAGGTCTTCCGTTTGTTTCTTTTGTTTATTGTTTACCAGGTGCTGTGAGGTCTGCTCTTTCCTGTGCCTTGCCCTTTGTTCTTCTGCCACAGCGTGTGAAGCCATTTACTTGCTATTTGTCCTTTGCTGATGGTTACCTCTAAATAGCCAAGTGCCACAGAGAGAGGGAAACGGTGTCTTGTCTACCAGCTCCTCTCGCATCATGCAAAAACTGGGTCCTTAATATGAGAGGAAAAGTCCCTGTTTGTTTCATTACAGAGGAGTAGAGTGATTCATCACAAACCATGCTCTGAAAAGACATCGTCTGGAAAACTGATAATTATTTTCATGTCAATAATGTGGAAAGCATCTTTCTTTTTTAGAGTTTTGCAAATGTTTTCCACTATTGGAACAAATGAACAGGCCACTTTCTTACATCAAAACCATTCACTGTTCAGTTTATGTAAAGGTCATTAGTGAGAACTGTTTAAAGTTGTTCTGAGTAGGAAAAGATGACTCTGAAAAATATACGTGGATAATATCAAGACAAAAATATACATGGATTGTTTTGCTTGCTTGTTAAATTAATTAGAATTATTCAGTGCTCATTAAGTTCTGGCTCCAAGTGAGAAAAGGCAATAAACATAAACATTAAAATCAGGTCATAATCTGTTTCTCTCCATTTTTCAAAGCCTAAGAATATATCTACATATATCTTCATTTATACATCTTTTGATGATCAGTCAATAACCTCTTTGTCTTTTCAATTAGCGACACTGTTTTAAACGATAGCAGCTCTTAGAAACAAGACTGGCACAAATATTCTTGCCTCCGGTTGAATTTACATACAGATTATTTAGATGATGAAAAAAAGTTACAGACATGCAAAAGATCTCCCTTCAAAACAGCATAGTGCACTGGTGATACTCATTGTATCTGGAGCTTATTGTATAGGCCCAGGCTGTCACTTTCCCATAGTGTCTTCATTTATTATGCTAATTGACTTTCTAAGTACTGGCAGGAGGGTATCTGCCCTGTGAAATATTCTCAGTTGGGGGGGGGTTTAAAAGCAAACCTGTTTTGTGCCTGAATAAAACCCAAAATCAATGTGTTTCTTTTCAAAGACGGGAGAGGGTCAAGACTATGGCTGTTTTTGTTCCCATCCAGTTATGTAACCGTGGGGACTTGTTGCTTTGCTTTCAGGATTTGTACAAAACACATTAAAGCTAAACAATAGGCGGGGGTCACAGGAGCAATCCTCGCGCTGTGTCTTGGAGTATATCCTCCTAGGTTTGGGAATCTCCAATTAGTTCCATCTCAAGTGGTGTGTGTGTGCGTGTGTGTGTGTGTGTGTGTGTGTGTGTTTAGTTAGCTGGCATGCAACACACTTCCCCAGGGTTGTGTTTCCTTTTTCCTGAGATTTGGCTAAGGGTAAAGGGTCGGAGTCACATGGATACAAAGCAGTTGATTAATGTCCAAGTCACCGCTGTGGCTGCCGGAGCCGCCTCCCCTCCAGCCCGGGCCGTGTGAGGCCGGAGCTGCGGGGCCGGGCGCGCAGGTCCCGGGCCGGAGCCCCGTCTCCCAGGAGTTTCAGCCGCAGAGCCCTGCGCCTCCCGCGTCGCAGTTCCAGCGGGCGCCACCGCCTGTCCCCCCTGCCCCCGCTTCTCCCCGGCATGTAAAGTCGCCCGTCCCTCCTCGGACTTTGCAGAGGCAGCAACTTTCCTTCCCCGCGGTGCGGAGCCGGGGCACCTCGCAGCACCTCGGGCCAGCCCCGCGTCCCGCCGCCCACCATGAGCGACGAGAGCGCCAAGGACCTGGAGAAACAGCTTCGCCTGCGCGTGTGCGTGCTCAGCGAGCTCCAGAAGACCGAGCGCGACTACGTGGGCACGCTGGAGTTCCTGGTGTCGGTGAGTGGCCCGCAGCCACACGCGGGGGCCGCGCGGGTGGCGGGGCAGCGCGCGCGGCATTGTCTGCACCGGCACCGGCACCAGTCCCTGCATCGCGGGCGCCCACGCGGGAATCCACGCACCCACGCTGTGGTCGCGCGCGCGCGCGGTGACCCCCGCGGGCCAGTTTGAATTCCTGGCACGCACTGAGTGGCCAGGGCCTCGGAGAGCTGCGGGTTTGCAAAGTGAGCTCGGATGGGAGAAGTGTCTCGTCCGGGGAATCCTTGCCTCCCTTGACCCCCCCCCCCCCCCCCCCCCCCCCGTCTTCCTTCCCTGGGGATTTGGTGTTGAGACTTTGGCTTGGTGATTAAAGTCCGTCTGCTGTGGGCAGGTACGTTTCGTTAAAAACACAAATCCTGGATTCTCCTAGAGCTTGAGTTCATGATTCAGATTGCACGGCAGTGAAGTCCCTTTAGTTAGAATAAATTTCTGAAACAGAGGATTTCGGTGGAGGGTACAGAAACAGCAGCGGGGTTATGATCTCTAGCAGCTGTTGGATATGAAAGCCACATGTGCTGCTCACCCCGTCCCAGCCCCACAGCCCCTGCGCCCCTCCCCCACCCCGGTTTAAGTCTGTCGCCCGCGCTAGTCCTGGGCTCCTGTTCACGCCGAGCCCCGGAGAGCCGCAGAATAAAACTCCTGTCAAAAACGTAGGCATTTCCTAGAACTGGCAGGAACTTTGCTTCAAACTTACACCTTGACGCACTGGATGTCTGCTGAGAAAACACTTCATTCATTTTAGAGCCAAGTAGGGGCAAAACTGAGTGCGAGAGTCTTCTGAGACATCGCTCAAAAGTTGTTTTTTTTTTTTTTTCTACGCGCTGGTGCAGAGACAAAGAATTTGAGGCTTGACGCCTCGCCACCCAGATGCGGGTGAGAGCATCATTTGAACTGAGCTTTATTTAGCCTTTGCAATGTCACTCAAATCACCTTCCTCTTCCATTACCTTGACCCATAACCCGTTGGTCCAACGGGAAATGTTTCAAAGGCCAAACTTCCGGCTCAGTTTTCTGAAAGATGTAAACTTTCTGCTTATAATTATGATAGAGAAAATTCACTTCTTAATTATGACAAGAAGGAAAGAAGACTCTCTCGAGGGATGTAAGATGCCCAAGTTGGCTTTTGGTTAATTCCTCAAGTTAAAATCAGCCTATCATACTTGAGCCCCCAAGGGCCACATTCTTTGGAAATGTGTGCTTATTGGAGACTATCCTGGTAATTGGTGATAAATAGAATTGTGCACTTCCATGCAGCAGTGTCAAAAACATGTTTGTAAGGAGATTTGGACTTTTAATAACTTCAAATTTGGCTTTCATAAAACTTCGGTGGCGACAAAGTCCTTCGATTTCTAAAATCTGAGCCACTTCTTAAATTGCGTTACCTAGTTACATCTTTCTGGAGGTATATGAAAAAAAGGTACCGTGCAGAGTCCTCATTTAGGGAAATAGCTAACCTAAACTACTTTAAAAACCAATTTGTTCATCTTATAGTCTTATAACTAATCAAAGCCTAAAGCCTAAGGTTTACTTATAATATAATACATTTTTAGATTTTTTTTCGGGGTATTATTTATAGTAACATTTAATTCCCATTTATTTCACTTGGTCATCTTCAGTTGATGTAATCACTCTAGTTTTAATTTTAGCCGAAGCTAATATGTACCAAGAGCTTTAAAAATATTTAAACCCTTTGGTCTGGTAACTCATCTTCGAGGAGTCCATCCTAATGGAACAATCAGAAATGCAGACAAACAATAAAAGCTGTTTTTTAAAAAATAACTGTAGTATTAAATACGTACAGTGGTAAATTTGTTGCAAAAATTTGATAGTGCTTTCCTAGGTCAAATTTAAATATTTGTTAGATTAGTCATTTAGATTTCTATCATTGTTTCAAGCCATTAACACAGATGAAGGGTAACTCTTATCTTTATTACACACAAAGAGATAGAAAATATATTTTTAGTGTTCCCAAGAACATATTTTTACTTGCGGGCCTATAAATAAGCCAACAGAACAGTATTATTTCTCTTGATTAAATGATTATATGACCTGAAGGAAAAACTTCCTACTAAGATCTTTTATACTTTCGATTCCTTTCTCTTCTCATTTCCAACCCTTCACCTTTGAAGGAGAGAGCACCTTTCCCCACTCCCACCCCCAGATAATCCAGGAACATTGCCTTTTTTCTCTATAGAATCAATCTATATGCACCTTCTCTCTAGTTGCCGCACAGGCACACACTTCTTGATTGAACAAGGATCTGTCCTTTAGCTTGCTGCTGTCATTTAGAGCAGCTCTTACTTTCCATGGGGTACCATGCTTTCTCCGACCACTTCTTTTGCTCCTCCCAAGTCCTTAGCTACCTGCTGGGTTTTCAAGGCTCAGTTCATCTTCTTCCGTAAAGCTTTCATGAACCTCTCCCTGCTGCCTGCCCCCCACCTCAGGCAAGAATGCTCTCTGCTTTGTACCCACCGATCCCCTGCAGTCACTTCTTCCTTAGCACCAAAGAAAGCTTGTGCATTTATTTGTTTACCTTCGTCTCAGTCTACTAGAATGAAAGCTTCTTGAGGACCAGGCCACATTTTATTCATCTCCAGAATTTTGTGCAGTGCTTGTGACATTGTAGATACTCAATACATGCTGAATGAATGAATGGGCAAATTGACCTATCCTCAAACCTCCTATCCATTTTAAGGACAGTTCCTTAATCATCCTTATATTTCTGATTTTTCTTTCATTTGGTCTGTATAGAGAGTGGTAGTTACTTAAGTGTTGCTTAGATGTATATGTATTTACTGTATAGAACAAAATATTTTGAATTAAACATGTAGTAACTGCATTTAAAACAGAAACACAATTTAAATCAGGCATTGAGGTGTTAAAGACTTTGTAACATGCTATTATTTCAATTCATTGTGTACTAAATCTTCGAGACCTTGGATAGATTACATTATCTGGATTAATTATTTTTAGGTCAAAGATAAAATGGTAGACGAGAGAGTGACAGTATTTATTTGAATGTATGTTCTTATTTTGCTCAGGAGATGATATTTTGTGCTTCATTAGAAATACTCTAAAACATTTCTTCTAAAGAAGGGCTGTTATGGATCTAGCATTTAATGTCCAAAGTCTGGACACTAGTAGGTTGCTACCAGTTTCCTGTTTGCAACCCAATCACAGCACATGCCAAGATCACAATGGTTTCACAGACCCATGTGGGTGGATGGAAAAAGGACAGATCAGAGCCAACCTCATGGGTCTCACACAGGACTTAACATTCGGAAAGACCCTGAGCTTCGTTTAAGGCTCTAGCACCATCTTGAAATTCTTGCTGATTTTATCTTCATATTTGTCTTTCTCAAGTGAAGTCCAGTGGGACAGTGGAGTGTGAGCAGAGAGGATACATGAAAGAAAGAAAAAAAAAGCCTTTATATTTCAGTACCTTTAATAACACTTTTCCCCAATCATTACACTGAGAAACAGATGTGAAATGGAATTGTTCCTGGCCAATCGGAACGCATGGTCATTCCACACTGTAGGCACATTAAGACAAAAACTTTGTTGTGTGTCTTGTCATAAACCAACGATATTAGACATTTTTTATCTGTCAAGGCTTTGACCTCTGATGCCACAGAATCTAAGTCCTGTCTCTAATTTATTGTGTAACTTTGGGTACATTCCTAACCTTTTCAAGCCCCATTTTCTTCATCTGTAAAATGGGGAAACAGTAGATGTCGCAAGCTTGCTGTAAGGGTGACATTGATGTATGCGTTGGGCTCAGCCCAGTGTCTGGCTCACTGAAGGGCCCTATAAATAATTACTGTTATTTCCTCTGATGCTAGGGTTGTTCTCCAGAGCCACGCATACTGGTCATCCTTAGTGTTTAATTGTTGTCTGTCATATTCTCCTCTGCCCTTTCCTGTGTCTCTGAGTCTCTTCTTTGTATCCTCCTATGTTTTCCTTCTGTCGGTGCGGTTCTTCCCATGGGGTTCTTGTGAAAATGCTCAGTTGACTTTAAGACAGTGAGGACACTTTATAGTCTATGTAACAACCACTGTAGTTAGTACAGTGCTTTACAGTTTACACTAAACAATTGCATATTCATTATCTTACGTGGCCTAATAGATGTGTGTCTCTTAGTTCTTTCAAATGGTGCTCTCTCAAGCTCTTGAGTACTGTGGTTTGGCTTCAGGGGCCCTCATTCGGGGTCCGGAGAAGCTGAAATGTGTGGTTTCAGACTCTCC